>NW_027192191.1:817442-1051556 GCF_041956535.1 Calcarisporiella thermophila
ATTGATTAGTATTAATGGTGATGGATGAGAAGATTTGGTTATAATGTATTTATGTAGTTCAGGAATGCTAATTTATATAAAATTTTCAATTCTTTCATAATAGCGCCTGGTTTAGTAACCTTGCTTATATGAATCAGAGGCAACAAACAAAGTTAAATACAATTGCTGACTAAAGGTTTGATTGCAGAGCTTGAAGAAAAAAATCCTATTACGTGGTTACTTTAGCACATACTTACATTATAGACTTAAAAAAAAATATTGCTCAGAACTAAGTGTAGTGAGTGCTCATTCGTTATGCGATTGAAAACATCGATAATTTGGATTGACTTTGATTTCAGATGTGTTCGAATCGGATTAAAGCGTCACAATTGCTAGTGTTTGTATATATTGCTTTTTTCCCCTCCTACTAGCAAGCATATTTCACCTTTAGCATCATCAAATTTAGCAGGACATATATAAGATTATTATTGTTTATTTGTTGATATTTTACCTATTCGATTATAATAGGATATATGTCAATGAGGGTGTTCACGGTGCCGCTTTTTTGATCATAAATAAGGGAAATAGCGCATTGTGATTGGACTAATGATTTTTAATAGCCAGTTAAAATGGAAAATTTTGTTTTATATTAAGCAAAATAATCCGAATAAGCGGCAGCGTGAACACCCCCATGTCCAAGGCGGATTCTTGTATTTTTCGCTGCTATTTTTCTCTAACTTTAGCCAATTTCAACTCGATAAAGTTGTGCCTGATTATAACACTGCGATACATTCAGCATTTCCATTCAATACCGATCTTTGGTCAGAATTCAAAATTGATCGTGATTGCTTGGCTTCAGCTGTTTAACATATATCAAATTGAAAATATTAAAAATTTAAAATGAAACTATTTTAATACTTTTTAGCAACTCCAACAACCCTTTATACTTATTTGTGTATGGAGTATATTAGAAAATATAGTGCACTCACAAGAGTGGTTATGCCTATGACACTTTGAAAAAGGCAAGGGCCAGTGTGTATAAAAGAAAACAAGGGTGCGTAAACTTATAACCGTACGGCCTTAGTTCAGCCTGACCATATTTCTAGACTAGCAAAACCGATATATATAACATAGAAATATTTATTTCACCTCCCTCTTACAATAAAAAGATTCTCTCTATCGCAACATATTAATTTTACAAAACAATAAAAATCGAAAATATAATAAAAAGCCATGGTAAATGAAAAGCAATTTTCTCTTTAACACTCTAATCATCAATATCTGAAGACATATATCCCACATCAAACCATACTCGAGAAGCACTTCGAAAGCCCAATACACATTCCAACGATAAAGAGAAGCACACTCATATCCCGCCAGCACTGTTGATAGAGCGAACGATAACCTAAAATGAGCTGGATACTTGCAGTGACTGCTGGCGGAAGTACAGCTACCAACGTACGCATAATATCAGAGGTGATTTCCTTTGTCTTATAAAAAAAGTGATTTTAGAACAAATTCCATATATCCATCAAATGTATGAATAGGATGACATACTGGAAAAAATGCAATACTAGTCGATTGCAGGATTAATTCGATTGTAATAAACCACCAAAATATCGACTATTTGGGATAGAGTCACGGTAAGGATAAAAAATCTCTAGAACATCTGAAATATTTGTTGACTATACCGATGATGAAACTCTGTCGTCAAGGGGAACTTCCTCTGGAGGAAACTGAGCTAGGAGTCCAAAGCGACGAATCCCTCCATTTTTTCTCAGGAGTTCACCTAATACTATCCATAGCCCCAGCAAAATTGCGATTCCCAAATGTACGAATTTCCAATTCCTGGAAAACGACGATTCCTCCTTTTCAACCTGTGCGGTCTTTTGCCCTTCACTTCCAGTAGCGCCAAATAATCCGCTGTCAGGAGATATTCCAGCCAAATTGAAAAGCTGCTCTGGATTGAGAGTTCCCTGTGTTCTGTGATGTTCATTCAGCAATGCTTGCTGCTGAGTTTCCAGCTGTTCGCGAAAGACGCGAGCTTGTATAAGTAGATCATCCTCACTATCGCTAGGAGAGGGTGGATGTGTAGAAACAGAGGAGCGGCGAGGCAAGTTGCGAGTAATTGGAGATGCTTGCGCGAATGCTGTCGAATTCTGTCGTAGATCATCGATTGAGCTATTTTTCTCTGCCTTTTCCGCACCGTCCTGCGAGGCGGTAGATGAGGTTAAGTTTGACTGGCCAGACAGAGGGGTAGATGTAGAATCTAAATTAAAAACGTATTTAAATAAGTTTTTCAATGCTAAATTTGTTGATCAACAGAAAATTTTGTCTTACCAGTCGCATTGGCAGTAGATGTTTGATTATTGTTGAATGAATGATCTCTAGGTGAGGAGGGCACTGAAGAAGCTGCAAGCACAGCAGGGGCAGGCTGATTTAATTGAGAAGCAATTTCGGATTTTGCGTCCCCACGAGCTGTTGACGTAATACGACTCAATCGGTCGCCAGCAGAGGCTAAAATCCGACGTTGTCGTGCCTCGCGACGTTTTCTCAATTTCTCTTGCTCCGTCTCTGCCATCAATTAAACATGTAAAAGCATGTAAAAGAATTTCAACCCTATAAAAATAATATTGTAGTATAATGGACTAAAAGCAAAATGGGGGTGACGTCTCGCACTGCGCCTCGAGAAGCAAACGAGAAGAGGAAAATGAGTAAAAATTAATAATATTTATAAAATAATCTATTCCATATAAATAAACATCGCGATGGATTCACCTAAGGTAAAGAAAATGACAGAGCAAAATGAAGCTGCAAATACAACTGTAAAGGTTTGTAGATAATTACTTATTTCATTACAAATAATTTTTATCTAACCATCCGATCTCTCAATAGAAATCCCAAAAGGATATGACAAAAGCTGAGCGCCGTGCTCTTCAAGAAAAACAACGCGCAGAGAAAGCAGCACGTAAGGCCGCTACAGCACAACAACCAGTTGGACAGAAGTCTGCTGCAATCAAGCCGCCTACAAAACCAGGTGCTTCATCTGAACAAGCCAAACCTACCAAAGCCAAAACAGCATCAGTTAAACAAGAAGACGAAACTGAGGTGTCTCTTTTCTCTCACCTTGAAATTCCTAAAGGCCCAAACACTTCAAATCTTGCAGAGGATTTACATCCTGCCGTTGTATCGCTTGGTCTACAGTTTGCCCAATTTAAAATTTGTGGTTCAAATGCACGTTGCATTGCAACCCTCACAGCTTTTAAAAAGGTTAGTACCCATATTGTTGCATTATATTAACTACTCATATTGCAAGCATTTTGTTGAAGTTTTACTTATGTTATATATATTTACTTGGATCTTCTTTAAGCTAATCCAAGATTATCGGACACCCCCTCACACCACTTTGAGCCGTCACCTCCCCACTTATCTCTCTCCGCAGATTGCATATCTTGTCCAGTGTCGCTCAATGTCGACGAGCATGGGCAATGCAATCCGTCAACTCAAATATGAGATTTCAATTCTTGACATCGACATGCCTGATGAAGACGCAAAGACCCACCTCATTGAAAAGATTGACCTTTTTATTCGAGACCGCATAACAATGGCGGACACACTCATTGTACAGATTGGAATGCAAAAGATCCAAAATGGCGATGTTATTATGACATATGGGAGGTCTTCCGTGGTCCAAGCATTATTACTTAGCGCCAAAAAGAAAGGTCTTAATTTCCGAGTAATTGTCGTAGACTCGAAGCCAAGATTTGAAGGTAACAATCAGCCAGCCCATATTATATTAACCCGAGACATTGGAAAAAAAATTTTAAATGTTTTCTGCCTCTATATTTGATACTTTAGGCAAACAACTTCTACGGCAACTTTGTGATGCAGATATCAAATGCACATATGTGCAACTAAACGCAGTATCATTTGTAATGCCCGAAGTCACCAAGATATTCCTAGGGGCACATTCACTGCTTTCCAACGGTTCTCTATATGCTCGTGTTGGTACAGCAATGGTTGCAATGGCTGCTCACGATCAGAGAATTCCAGTCATTGTACTATGTGAGACATACAAGTTCACAGACCGAGTACAGCTTGATAGTATCGTTACAAATGAGCTTGGTATATTTCTTATTCACAATACTGATTTAAATACAACCCTTAAATTCTGTTTTGTTATTTTAAAATATTAGCACATCCTGAAGAGTTAATTCCCGAAGAAGATGCCCAGCTTACACGAGAGATAAAGAATCTTAATTTCATCAACCTTATGTATGACGTTACCCCATCAAAATATGTTACTGCTGTTATTACTGAATTGGGGATTGTTCCTTGCACGAGTGTGCCTGTGGTAAGTGTTGTTTAAATTATTTTAAATTTCTGCTCATAAATATCTATTCTCTTAACACCTAATGCCATTTTTATTTTCATTTATTTCAGGTCTTGCGTGAATATAAACCGATGCTTCAATAAAAAAGATGTCTGGCTCTTTTTGCATGCATAATGATTTCCCTAGTTTTTATTTCTTTGATTTGTTTTCGTTTCTATTTTAGAATTTGAAGCAAGGGATCAATCTTAAATTTCTGTCAAACTATTTAAAAATATAATCATTCCACTGAGGCTGCGTCATCGAATTTATGCATTTGATTTCGCGTTTTTCGGGCACTTTTTCTCACCTTTCTTTCTGTCGCCATTCGTTTATATTACTAAAAGAAAATGCAAGCTCTTCGCAGGTCAATTGCTCTTGCCCCTCGCCTTACCCGCCCTCTTCTGGCCTCAGTTGCACCCAAGACTCTTCCAGTTGCTCGTCCAACCAGTTTACTTAGACCTCTAGCCACTCGCTCTTTTTCGGTCTCGGGAATTGCGCGCAATGACAGCGATGGATCCTGGGACGACTGCTATGTTGCTCAGGTGCAGCATCCGGCACCATACTGGAAGGTTGATATCCCCGATTTATGTAACAATGAATTTACAATATTAAAATTGCTTTATACAATTGCATTTCTTTTTCTCCTTATGAATAATTTAACTAGGCCAAGGCAGTAGTAGACGGTGAGTTCAAGGTTATTAATCTCAATGATTATAAGGGCAAATTCCTGGTTATGCTATTCTATGTAAGTGAAATCTTGATATCGCTTTTAATAGTTCATGTCCTCACTTAATTTTTCCAAACTTGCAGCCCGCTGATTTTACCTTTGGTATGTGTTGTTGGTGATTAAATATTTTTATATATACTTATTCCAACTTTTCCAACATTCTTCAGTTTGCCCAACTGAACTCATTGCCTTCAAGTAAGCAATTCTTACATTTTTTTTCTCTAATATCTTTGTCTGAATAATTGGTTTTTAGTGACCGGCTTGAGGAATTTAAAAAACTCAACTGCGAAGTTGTCGGTATTTCCGTTGACAATGAGCATTCGCATCTCGCATGGATGTGCGTATATTTTGATTCTTTTTATGTTCTGTCCAATATCTAAATATGCTTATATTACTGTAGTAACACTCCAAGGAAACAAGGTGGTTTGGGCAAGATTAAGTGAGTATTTATTTTTTGGAATATTCTTACATTTTTCTGCTTACATGCTTTCTTATTTCGATTTTTGTACATTTAGCTATCCTCTAGGTAAGCAAAATGGTTGCAAACATTTTTAAATCATTTAATGACCTTGTTCCTATAGTTTCGGATCTGACCAAGAGTATCTCACAGGATTATGGTGTGCTAATCCCTGAATCTGGACTTGCTCTTCGGTATTAAGGGAAAAAATAAGCCTATAATTACTGGTCATTATTAATAAATTTATCATTTTGTAGAGGTCTCTTTGTCATCGACCCTAAGCAGGTAGTCCGCGTTATGCATATCCATGATTTGCCTATAGGCAGGTCGGTAGATGAGACTCTCCGTGTGATTGAAGCGATCACATTCACCGACAAACACGGTGAGGTTTGGTAAATATCCTTATTTGCATTCGTGGAGTTAGAAGAAGAAGCTTAATATCTGATTTTAATATACTTAGCCCTGCCAACTGGAAGAAAGGTGACAAGACGATAAAGCCAAATCCTAAGGACTCAAAGGAATATTTTTCGCAAGTCTCCGAATAGCTAATTAAAGTTAATACAACGATAAAAAATATACATATCTGAAATAAAAAAGATCTTTATATTAGTTAAGGAAAAATCTATAGAATAAATTAAACTCATTCTTTAGTAGTTATATTTTCATTCTATTCAGTTTCTCTCATTAAAAAAATGAATGTTAGTAACTTTCAAACAGAATCTCTCAGCCACTCTTCCTGCCCTACTAACGAGCTGATGTTTTATAAGTTGTTAAGAATTGAATCAAAACTGGCGCTACTTTATTAATATCTTATCACTAGCGTGCGTCATATTATTACGATACGTGGCAATCTGACTTTTCCCTAAGGAAAACTTGATAAACAAAGTGGCTCTAATAAACACACGTATTACTAGAGTTTACTTAAAATAATTGCTTATTTGCCAACTGCTATTAATGAAAATTTGACTCTATTTGAGGACTGCTTTATTATCGACGTAATCCGAGGCATTATTACAATAAGTTGAGGATTCACATAGTTAGAAATTTAAACGCGAACAGAGAACATGTCAGCAAGAGGATCAAAAGTAGTGTTTGGTAAGAGAGTTGATTACTCTGTTTTTTTTTTATACACCACGATTAATTAGTGTCCAATTTTTCAAACTCCAGTCGGAAATATACCCTATGATCTGACAGAGGAGCAACTGACCGAAATCTTTCAAGAGGTGGGACCTGTGCAATCCTTTCGGTATACTGACATTATCTATAATATTTATTGTGAGCTACGCTGATAAGTTTTTTTTTTGACATCAAGGCTAGTGTTTGATAAAATGACCGGAAAACCACGAGGATTCGGATTCTGCGAGTACTATGATCCTGAGACTGCCGCGAGTGCTGTTAGAAATTATAGGCTCTGCCAAAAACTAGATTTAATTGAATATCCTTTTTTCTCTTGCGTTTTTATATTCTTAAACTTTGGCAAGCTGAGAATTATCAGCAGTCTCTCTGGACAAGAACGAACGCATTTTCACATACTCCAATCCCTATTTTTACGTTTTCAGGATATGGATATGTTTGGATAAGTTGGAGGAACGAAGAATAATTTTCTTTGCGGTTCCTACCAAATTTTTTTGCTTTTTTGATCATTATTGTTCTGTTTCTGGCTTTATAATTTGGCCTTATACTGAACAATTATGATGTAGGAGGTCGACAGCTACGCGTAGACTACGCAGAGTTCGATTCTACTACCGGTGAAAGTGTTCCGTCACAAGAGAGCGAGGTTTGTAGGCTTTTCTGGCTGACCCTGATCGTAGCATTCAGAATTAAACTTTTAGAGATTTTAATTAGTCGCGAGCAACTCCACCTGTCTTCCAACAACAGCAATCAACGCCAAGCTCAATTGGCTCTGCATCTACTCCAACACCCATGCCCACAACCGCTAGTCAATCGGCAACCGATTCTATCTCACAGACATTAGCGGCAATGAACCCTACTCAGCTTTACGAACTAATATCTCAGATGAAAGTACGAGTTAATTTGCAACATAGATAGATTATTTATCATACTTCTACATTAATTTTTTGATATTGATGCTACTTTAATCAGTCCCTTGTACAGTCAGCGCCTGATCAAGCACGAAACCTCCTTACTCAAAATCCCCAGCTTTCATATGCCATTTTCCAGGCAATGCTTATGATGAATCTAGTCGATGCTTCAGTATTACAGGTACGTCCGACTGACTCATTGAAAATATATAAAGTCTGTTAACTATTTGAATATTATAGAGAGTGCTTGTATCCACACAGCAACCACCTGTTGCTGCTGCAGTCCCTCCAGGTTATCAAGGAGTTGATCCTGCAATTGGAGGTTATACCCCACAGCCCGCACCAGTTGCAGCAGCTCCTCCTCCTGCATCACTTTTATCAGGACTTCCGGGTGCATCGGCTGGTGCAGGACAAGATGTAGAACAGCATAAGGTTAGGAAATAGTTCATTATTTCCCACGGATGCAAACATTTGACTCAACATATATGGATATAGGCTCTGCTAATGCAGGTGTTGAGTTTAACTCCACAACAAATTGATATGTTACCTCCTGAGCAGCGTCAAATGGTGATGCAGTTGGTAAAGTATCCCGTTATAATGGTTTATTGTATAGAACGGCTTATCTAATTCTTACTGCATATACGAGTAGAAAGCACAGATAATGGCAGGACAAACTTAAGCGGGATTTAGTACTTATAATCATCGTTATCTAAAACTTTTTTTTGTAAAATGTTAACATGGTTTCTAAAAATTTGAACTTTTTGCTCAAAATAGTTCAATACAAGCATTCATAAAAGAGCACAGTTTGGATTATTACCAAATATCTATTAATATATATAAATCTGAAATATAATAAGCAGAAGTCAAAAGCAACATGTAGAAAAGAAAAAACCCCTCCAGATCAATATTGGAAAAAATAGAAAAATGTCGTTTCTTTCCATATTATATATCGACGAATCAAGTAAGATAAAACCTAAAAGGTTAAAATAAGATTAACAAAGAAAAAAAAATCCAAATAAGAGAAAATAGCACAACACTAGAATGTGTAGAAAGAAAAATATGAGTTTTTTTCTGGATATATACGATAAAAAACGATTTTAAAAAAGAAAAACTCTATTTAATTAATGATGGCGACCATTCTCTTTTGTCTCTTCGTCTGTCTCTAGCCGTGATGAATCCACTCTCACATTACTTAATTTAGTGGGTACGGGTTCGTAGGCCTTTGCAGGCTCATCCGGCTTTGAATATAGGTAGGTGGCAATAAGCACGAAGCTTGCACCACTCAAAAAGTGTAAACTGAGGTGAAAATCAAGAAAGATGATGGAGAAAATACACGATACAATAATCGAGATGGAAGTAGCAAAACCTTTGAGAATGTTGTCAGCATATTTAACAACAAGCGCGACGATGATGCCACCAAGTGCCTGGCATAGAATAGCCGCCCATACGATGGGATTGTAGCCGTAAAAGAAACCGTCGTTCATGACTTTGTCTCCTTGAGTCCAAAGCACTCCAACAAAGAGGGCAGGGAACAAGGAGAAAAAGGAGAGCTGTACATTGCGGATCCAGAGTGAAGCGCTTGTGCCTTTTAACACCTTTTCAAAGTATACACCAGCAAGACCAGAGATGATGCAAGCTGTAATAACACAAATTAATCCCATTGTCGAATCTGTGTGATGGGCGATCGGCTCATCGTCAGATTTTTTATCATCGGCTGAAAGTTGAACGAGAGCAACTCCAACCGTTAACAGGACCAGTGAAAACCACTTGAAGCCCGTAAGACGTTTGTTAAGCATGATAACGGAGCATAATGCGGTAGTTAGAATTTTTAGCTGATAGGTGACTTGGAAAGTGGCGGCATCTAACAAATCCGCCGCTAAATATTGAAGGTTGTTCTGCACTGTATAAAGTGCCGCAGGAATCATAAGCTTCCAAGCATCTGGTCCAAACACTTCGCTGTATAACTCTGATGCGGAGAATCGGCCTTTCTCCTTGATTTGGAGCCGTGCAGATGCGACAAGACAGATGGTGAGCTTGATGATCTCATTCATGAGTACAGCGGTTGTTGTGTAATAAGCGGGGCCATCAATGGTGCGAGAATATCTCAAGATAAGTGCTAGCATAGAGTTCTGCAATATAAGGGTCACTAATGAGATGTACTTTAGTGGCACCCCTCCAAATGTTGATGTGCCTGACATTGTACTGGATTATGTAGAATAATATAAAACTATATACGGATAGTGTGAGGGGTTGATAAATAGGAAGTATAAAAGGAAAAAGAAGGGAGAGTTCTAAGCAAGTTGAAATCACAATGAATTGAAAGAATTGAATTGTTTGATGATTTTAAAAGGGTAAAATAAAAATGTCAATGTGTTTCGCAAAGATATTTTTAACTAATTTGCTGAGCCACTCCTTAGCACCAGTCGCAACACTGAAAAGAGTTTTGATTTACTAGGTGAAAAGCTTTTAACTAGAGAAACCTAGAATTGCTATTGCCTTTTAGCTTCATTTTAAAGTAAAGTGTGGGTGGACGACTATTTTTAACTAGTTTGGTGAGCCGCTCCTTAGCATCAGTTGTAACACTGAAAGAGTTTTGAATTACTAGGTGGAAAGCTTTTAACAAGGGAAGCCTATAACTTCCGTTGCCTTTTAGCTTCATTTTAAAGCAACGTGCGTGTGGACAAGACTAAAAACAAATTTAGGGATATAGTCTAGAATTTAACTAAAGGGGAAAGATAGGTGAAAAATAAATTTATTAAAATATAGATATTTTGAAAACGACCGAGAGTCACGAACCTATAAATCAAATAGATAGTTAACCAACTGGTCATTGTTTGAATATTTAAAGAAAAACATTTGGGCATTCAGTAATTATTTAGTCTCATTTCGTTGAACCCGCATGATGAACCAGGCATAGTTCGCGGTGAACAACACTCAATCGCAAATTACAACCATCATTATAACATTATTTTTATAAATGCAGGAATATGCTTACCCAAAGTTCATTCTGTAGTGGGAATTGAAATAAAAAAGAAAATATTACATTAAGAAAAGAGAGGTGAATAAGAGAGTTTTAAAGTTGTTTACTATTTATACCATAGGGCTGCGCCATGACTCCTAACGGAGTATAAATTATAACTTTGGCTTTGCTAGTGCACGAAGCCTTGAGATAGCTATAGCTCTCAACACGAATTTAGGCAGTGATAGAAGAAGTTATAATATAACTTCTTCTATCACTGCTTGCAAACAAATATAAGCCATATTGTATTATAGTGGCTATACATGAAATTTTTTTTAAAAAAAGAGGTAATTATCCAAAAGAAAGTAAGAGCATTAAATAACGGCTTCCACCTCTGCTTCATGCTTCAATCCTCTTCAAGCTCTCGCGCAAGCGGGCATTATATTCTGCAAGTTTCGTGAGTAATTTTTATCAATCCTTTCACACCTTCTCTATTCATTCCAATCTTTTTCCTTGAGAAATCTACAATATCTTCAGAGCTAATGTTTTAATCCTATTCACATATACACTATGATATCAAGGTTGGATGACAGTGAGGACCATCCCAGTATATGTACTCTGTTGTTCTTAAGCTATGTTTTGGTGATCGTGACAGTGGTTGTGGCCTTGTCATATTGCAAACTCCAGTCCACTATCTCTACGTATCTCTTTGAGACTACTAAATGTCGCAGGCTGTAATTGGCTGGTAAGTCTTGTCAGATTAAATTTAACATAAATTCTATATGATTCCTAGCTAGATTCATTGAAATGGACAACTTTACTAACGATATCATCTTTGGCCCGGCTGTAATAACATTTATAATTGTTTTCATTACTGCTGCTTTGTACAATATGCTCTTTAGAACGAATTTAAGATTTGAAGAAAGAGTAAGAATATGATATATAAATTAGTAATTGTTTTCCATTCATTTTTTTAACGCATCCTACTATAGCATTGCTTCATTACAGGCGGAAGTCAGGGATTGGGTCTTGGCCTCGCTCTCCAATTGTCCAAACGCGGTGCCAATGTTACCATTGTGTCGCGTTCAGTTGAAAATCTTAAAGCTGCCCTGGCTCAGATTGAGGCTGTAAAGATAAGCAATGATCAAAAATTCGCATACATTAGTGCTGATGTGACAAAAAAAGAGGAGGTTGCGCGTGCTTTTGATGAAGCAATTGAAAAACACGATGGTCATGTGCCCGAGTTTGTAGCCTGCTGTGCTGGTAAGTTACTTAGAGGCTTTTTAAAGAAGAAATACTTTTTCTAATTCTTTTTATAGGTCTCTCCATTCCTGGTCTCTTCATTGAACAGAGTTTAGAAATACATGAGAAACAGATGCAGCTCAATTATTTTGGCACACTTTATACTGTACATGTGAGTTTATGAGATTTCATTTCGTAACCAAGATTCACCGACGAATTTAATTTATACGTAGGAGGCAGTGAAGCGAATGGTGGAAAGTGACATTAAGGGAAAAATTGTGGTTACAACATCGATTCTTGGCTTTCTGAGCTTTATCGGTTATTCCTCGTACAGTCCCACGAAATATGCAATTAGAGGTTAGAAATAGAAATCAGTTCTAATTATTTTAGGCACCATATGTTAATCCAATTTTATAACTAAAAGGTCTTGCGGACTCACTCCGCAATGAGTTGAAGATGTTTGGCATTAGCATCCACACCTTCTTCCCTGGTAACATCGATAGTCCTGGTTTTGAAAATGAGGTAATTCATCTACAACGATTAATTATGAGATTTAACTAATTGTGACTATATCAACACGCATTTTCAAATTTCAGAATAAGACCAAGCCCGATATCACCAAAAAATTAGAAGGAGCTTCTTCACCTATGAATCCGGAGGCCTGTGCTAAGTGTCTAATCAATGGTATATATCTGATATAATCTATACCTCCTTTAAACGACTTACATTATCGGTTTTTTTTAGGGATTGAAAAAAATCATGTACATATCACCAGCGATTTTATTGGTGAAATTTCGCGAATTGGAGCTGGATGTAGGTGCTCTTTTATTTTTTCACCTCTATAAGCAAAAAGCTCAAACATTTTTATTTTATCATCAATTAATAGCTTCTGCAATACCCAATAACTACCTAATTGAACTTTTTGCAAAGCCAATATTGTGGAGCGTCTTCTTTATTGTCAATCTCTTTTACGATATGGATGTAAGGAAGTTTGGCAAAAATTACAACAAGTAGAAAAAAAAAATAGCACTTTCATTATATAATTGACTTTTTTTAATTTTTATTGATTATATTATAAATAATACTTTGAGGTACGCTTAATTTTACCCTCTAATTCGATTTATAAATTTATTTAATGCCGCTTTTGCAAAACGTTAAATCTCAATAATATCTCGTGAATGTCTGCAATAGTCTATTACACTGATATAGCATTATTGCCTAAATGCAATAAGAAAACTCAAGGATAATCGTGAGATCATTAGGGTTAAATTACCTCTAATAAACTGCAACCAGTTTGATAAAACCGTCTCAAAACGATAAGTTATATGAATAAACTGTATAACTGCCTACCAATTTTATAATTTAGTATTTACTAAAAGAGCTAGCTCTATATACTAGAGCCATTCGTAAGTATTAAAATGAGAACAAAAGCTATATATCAGTTGAGCGCTCTACTTGTTCGTGCTTGGTAAAATTTTTTTATGGAAATGCTGTATTCGGATAATCAAAGATATCCGATTATAGCCTAGTGTTTTGTCTTTGTTTTTCCTTATTTTGTTGTATCAGGGTAAGCAAAAAATTTTCACAGGGTTCCAGCCAGACCCTTGTTCAAACATTTATACAATATTTGGGATTTACAAGATAGGCTTCAATTATACACCTAGCGAAAGGTATGTTACTTGATTTGTTTCCCATCTCCCTTGAATGTGCCTAAAGAATTGCTTGGCGCTTAGTTTCATTATGATATCAGTCTATTTCGGCGTAATTTGTATATCCATTAGAGATAAATTAAATATCATTATATTCTAAAAATATAATTAGCCACACTTTTCAATTATTAAAATAACATCACAGTGCTAGAAATAACCTTTGTTATATTCCATAAGCTAATAGAAGTGCAAAAATATGAACCAGGTGCTATTCTATCCCAATTATATATGTCAAATAGTCTTATATATAAATAACAATAAATTTGTGTACTGATTCATGTTGCAGAATCTTTTTTGAAAAAATTTCAAATATTTTGGTATTCAATGTTCAGGTCAGTATAAATAGATACTATCTTCAGGAAGAAAGGCATCTCAAATGTGTGCTGATGCCAACCAGTTCAAGTTTCATGTTTGTCTGGTAAAGCCTAAATTCCCGTAACAATATTTATGATTAAAACCGCGGCCATTGAATTGAGTCTAACCTACCACTTGTATAAGAAATCTTAGCCTAATTCTAAGAAATGATAAATATGCTTGACGCTCTTAGTTAAGCAGATATGAAGTGAGTGACAATTTAAAAAAGAAAAGAATATAATGCATGTTTTCCTACAGCATTTTAAACATGACAATTTTGATATATTTAGATCACCCTGGATATCTGGCTGAAATCTACTATGCCTATATTTGGAAACTCAGCATATGTAATCAATGTATAACAAAATAGTGTCGAAACGACTTTTAAAGAAAAGCAAGATTCGGCAATTGTCAGCCTCGTTTACGTAGATAATGTGAGTATTTGACATTTTAGATAGTTAATACTCGCAGGATTGAATATCTCATGTCACGTGTGAGCTACTTGGGCGTTACAACCGTTCCAAACACCATTTTCACTGAAAACCCATGCTCTAAGCCAATTGCCCTTCAAATTTTGACCGGGGTTTTGCATAGTTATATAAAATATCGTTTGTATATAAGGTCATATTTCACTATTGAATTTCCTAATCATTCTTGTAGTTTTTTCCTTTTTCTCTCCGGAATCACGATACGGTGTTTTTTTAAACCTCTTATTTGTTCCCATTGTTTTCGACTACACTTTTTAACAGTCCACTGAAGCACTTCACCATAAAATGAAGCCCCTCGGATCTCTTTTCTTCTTTGCCGCATTCATTGCACTTCTTCAAGTTGCTTCAGCACAGTCGCTTTTCGGTATTGACTGGAGCTCAATCTTTGGATCGAGTTGTGCTGACCAGTGCGATAAACAATTCAATATATGCGTCAGACAGTATTGCGGAAATAACCCGGATAATCCAAATTGTAGATGTCCGGACCAATATGAGGCTTGTTCAAGACACTGTCCGCCAAGTTAATGATATATGGGGATTATTTAAATACCTTGTTCAAAACTCGACACAATGGTTTGCAGGCTGCTATAATTATGCCATCCTCTACTTCCTCTATGTAATGCACTTCATAGTATTAAATGCGTAGAATAAACTTATTTTTCCTCACTATTTTTAGTTCTTCTTGCATGATAGTAATAGCTTAATTGAAATGGTACTATTCCATGATCTTTGAATTCCAGAAATCAGTTATTTACCATGGACAATTTAACAAATTGAACAGCTTAACGATCATCTCCCTAACAAATATTTTTATTTAGGAAAGCATTATTTAGTGCTTGCTTGGGTTATTGTTATGTTTCAGTAAATATTATAGGGTTAAGCTATAGTAGAGTCTGTTTCTCTCTTCTTAAATGGATGGAGACATATTTAAGTCATTTTATAGCCTATTTAGAGATTGGACATAATGATTGATCATATGAAAAATTATGGCTTTGATTAGAAGACCAGTAGTTTAAAAACCATTTTTCGGATAACTAGTATAAATCAAAGGAGAGTAGAATATCACATATTAATCTCGTTTAATGATGAATCAACGACCTCAGCGCCTACTATATGGCTACTTTCGTTCTTCATGCACTTGGCGCGTGCGAATTGCGCTGGGATACAAAGGACTCGAATATAAAACTATATACACAAGTCTTATTAAGGGCGATGAGGTGTGAATTATAGCTTTGTTGTGAGCCACTAGCATGAGTTATATAGAATTTGGTTATAGCAATCACCAGAATATGCAAAAATAAACCCCTGCAAACGAGTTCCAACATTAGTTGATGACAATTTTACACTAACTCAATCTATCGCTATATTAGAATACTTAGAAGAAAAGTATCCCGGTAGGCCTAGCTTCTCTCTATTTCATCATATAAGTATTTAATGTGATCCTACACCTTATACAGAAAAACCGATGCTTCCAAAAGATCTCCATGCGCGTGCTCAGGTTTGTAAAATATGGAGATATCTCTTTATAGGGATTTTCATCTTTAAAATAGATTCGCTCTCTAGTAAATGTCATTGCATGTGATATCTTCCCTTTTCAAAATACTGGAGTGCTCAAACACGCACTTATAGACCCATTCCGTAGAGAATGGGCACAAGAATGGATTATCAAAGGTTTCACTGGTAGGCTCTAACAGTATATCGGTATGGGTTATATATAATTATATTTGGTGTGTTTAGGCCTAGAGGACTTGTTGAAAAAGACGTCCGGCAAATATTGTTACGGGGATGAATTTACGCTTGCCGATTGCGTGCTTGTTCCGCAGGCTTTCAATGCGTTTGTACGGTAAAGTGTTTTTTTTCCTTATATACATAAGTAAATGTAGTTTAATTTAGATTACGACTTTAGCTATAGAGTTGACGCATCTCAATTTCCAACAATCAAACGTGTGTACGAGAATTTACTGACTATAGAGGCCGTGCATAAAGCTCACCCTTTTCAACAACCAGATTGTCCCCCTGAATTCCGCGAGCTCGATTCCTTGTAGGGGACTTAACTGTCATAGATTAAATATTCGAGTTGAATATTTAATAGATAATACTCTTTTTACAAAAATATTCTACTTCTATATTTATATCAAAATATCCTTTGTTTTTTACGAAAAATAAAATAAATTTATTAGAGCTAATTTTAGTAAGGATAGATACTTCTACTTTGAGCCAGTATTCGTAATAAAACGTGGTAAATATATTTAACAATATCGATACAGAGATAACATGAAACAAAATAATAAATGGTTACCCAAGTAGTTCATAGGAGAATGGAATAAACATGAATACACATGACCCGAATAATAAATAATGCTACTATCATACATAATCATGAGAAGTAAGTATGGATTGCTTATCGAACGTAGGGCAAAAGTCGAAACAACAATAAGCTCTAGGCTAATGTTCATAAAGTGCAGGTATTTCAGCCAAAAAAAGTCTCTCAAAATATATCCTTAAATTTGTGACAAGTTCACTCTACTTGAAGTGGGGCTACTGGTAACGCTGTTGCTGGCGATTGCTTCCGCGACTTCTTGCAACTCTGGATCCAGTTCCTCTTCTTCAACTGCGTGGAGAAGTGCCTGTTTACGCTGCTCGCTTGATTTCTCACGTTCTTCTCGCAGGGGGGGTAAGCGTTCATTTATTAAGTCAGATCGGCGAGCCTCTTCAAACGTGGTAATTGCTATAGGAATGTGTCGGTTAATACTAATTAAGCAAATACCAGTCAAATAGTAACAAACTTTACCCTGCTTGATTCCCTCGGTACCCAGCATAAGTGTGCCATAGGGGAGCTTTCCGGTTCCTGATTTGGTTTTCAGCTCCATAACACTCTCGGATTCTTGTCTATAAGCAAAAAATATAGCTAAATGCTTAAAATGGCCAGGGCTTTTTACAGAAAATGCATTACCGCAGCACTTGAAATACTCTTGACATGCGGCCAATGGCAAGGATCTTATTTTTGATTATTTGGCGTCTTTGCTCAACATCCACATCTAACCAGTATTAGTATTGGTAAGAGAATGCTTAAACATGTAAATATATATTTCAGAATTATACCAGGGAGACTATTGGAAACAAGAGTTGGGCCTTCCTCATCGGCCAATTCCTCTTTGCTACATACGTTCAATACAGCGAGGAGCATGTCTGTAACTATTGAAATGAAAAAAATAAATGAATTATTGTCATTTAACATGAATATGATTATCGCTCACTCTTTTCGCCAACAAAAGGCAAACTCCATGTGAACACGTCCATAAAATTGGGTAGCCAGTATGGGTGTGGCGTATAATTAAATTGTCGGATATTCATTACATTATTCTCATATTTGAGGATCGCAGCCTTGTTATTATATACATCAAGATAATTGGGTGCCGAAAATATGGTCATAACCGAGGGAAATCCAGTGGTCTTGGTCTTTCGGTACATACGATACCCTGCATCCTGAGCTTCGTGTGCACGGATTACCGAAAGGAGGTTATTTTTCTCTAAGAAGGCACAGGTTGCCTGATAACTAAAGAAGTAGGAACAGCCCCTCAAGTGATTGTGCAAAAAAAATTCGTTTGACTTTTCTTGACCAAAGTCCTCGAGGGGATCAGCCCAAAGGAGATCACACATAAGACCGTGGGTGGGAGGTTCACGAAATCGATCGATCTAGAATATAAATATTAATGAAATTAATATAGGTTGCTCTTCAAGCAATTGATTTGCGAAGTGTAACAAACATTGCGTAGGTCATCTAGGGAAGTCAGCTCCGGAGAAAGACCACCATGTATGCACAAAAATTGTTTATTCATAATCGCTGCTAATGGAAGCGCACAAAATGACTCCATACACGCATCGTAGACTTTTTCCGAGTATTTGTGCTTGCCTAATAACTTATTTAGCACTACTATTATATATGTTTCCCTTGAATGAGCACTTACATTCAATTTGAAAAGTGAAATATCCCGTCAAGTGGCGGCATTCATGATTGCCTCGCAAGAGGAATAAGGTATTGGGATACCACATTTTAAGCGACCAAAGATAGAGCACGCACTACAAATATAATCGTCTGAGGAAAAATAACGGGATACATATCGGAAAAGAAAATATTCTACCTCTATCGAAAAATACCCACGGTCTACATAATCACCAAGGAATAAATAAGTTGTATCTGCAGGGTTGCCACCCACCTCGAATAGTTTCATAAGATCGTAGTATTGTCCATGAATATCACCGCATACTAATATGAACAATAATTAAACTAATTTGAGCCATTATTAGGAGAAATTGGTGCTATATATAACGGAATTATATTTATATTGTGTAGAAACAGAAAGATATGTACCTGTAATTGGAGAACTCACTTCCAATAAATTAGGTTCTTTCCGCAATATCTCTGTTCCCTTTTGAATAATATAGAGGGCTTGTTCTTCTGTAATTCGACCCTCTCGATAGAAATGACTCTTCAGGAATTGTATGTTAGGTAGATCAGGTTTTTCTTTTGAGAAGAATTCGGAATTGGTTGGCAGTTGGACAGCTGGGGCGGGTACCTCTAAAAAGAACAATAAAGATCAGTTGGCAAACGTTCAAAAAGGAAGTATATATTATACACATAGGTTCATGGGAGGGATATTGAGAATATAAACATGATCATTAATTCCACTAACCTTTAATGACACGCTCTTTTGTCGAAATTTTAGTACCGTCTTCACAGGTGTATATTGAAAAATCAATTTTAGGTACAGGCTCCTTGTTTATGATCTTATCCAATACTGCATTAGAAGTGGTGTTTTGCGAAGTTGCAGCATATTCAAGTGCGTAATCCGTCATGTCACTGATCTTGCAGATCTCACAGTGATAATAATATCAAGTATCTTTGAAAATGTTCTGAAATTGTGACTATTTAAATCTCCAGAAACCGATCTATTCCACAAATATACATCCTGAATATCCAAATTTAGATAGGATGGATATTTCATATTAATTGCCCAAAAAAAAATAAAGGAAAATAAACGCGTCGCGTTTAAACGTGAAAAACGAACAAGAAAATGGATTTCACAGAAGCGTTTAAACAGTCCCAAAACGCAACAAAATTTTCACCGGACAGCTGCTACATTGCGACACCTGTAGGAAATCGCCTTGTGGTCCGCGATGTCGACACTATGCGCATTGTAACCCAGCGAGAATTTCCTTGGTCAATCCAAGAATTATTATGGTCTCCTGATGGGGAATATTTAATGGTGGCCAATCTGACCGCATGTCAGATTCGAGTGTGGAGTGTCGTGGATTTGGATTGGACCGCTGCAATTGATGAGACTACTCCAGCAGGATTGCTTGCAGTAGTGAAGTGGGCGCCGGATGGAAGAAGCATAATTACGATCCCTGATTTTGCGGTATGTGTTTTTCTACCAGCGAAATAGTTAGCAATCAAGCAATCCTACCTACTTACAATCCCATATAACTCTAGCTTCGCTTAACTATATGGTCATTGTTAACAAAAAAGGTTACTTATATACAGAATCCGAAGTATACAGATAAAGGTATGTATGTCGATAAACATAATATAAAAAAAATTGATAAATATTTAATAATGTCTTTAAGGAATATCATTCCGTGCCGATGGGAAATATCTCGCGATAATTGAGCGTCGTGACTCAAAAGATTATATTTGTATATATAGCACTACGGATTGGAAACAAGCTAAAGTAAATATAATATCGCTGTAAAGTGTAAAATCAATTAAATTTCTAATATATTCAATAGCAAATATCAATTGATACGCTTGATTGCATGGGCTTTGAATGGTCGCCAGATGGTCAATTTATTGTTGTGTGGGAAAATATAACTGAGGTAGTATGCAATTGTATTTCATATTCATTAGATATATTGCGCACTAGCGGATACTATATGTAGTATAAAGCGCTAATTTACTCTCTCGATGGTCGACGTGTATCCAATTATTCAGCATATAAGGAGGGCTTGGGAATCAAGTGTGTTTCATGGTCTCCTGATTCAAAACTCTTAGCCTTAGGAAGTTATGATCAGAATGTATATTTTGCCTTACTAAACGCCTTACCATATTCAAGTACCTAGCGAACTGAATGAAATTCTATCCTTAGGTGAGAATTCTAGACAACTTCAAATGGAGCCCTATAAACGAGCTCTTTCACACTACAAATATTAATATCCCCGGCACGGTGAGATCGCAATTTCACTGTTGGTACTGATTTGTACAATTCTAGTTTACTGGATCCAAAATTTTTGTGATAGGTTATTTATCATGAGCGAGAAAAACATGAGGATGTAAAAATATTGAGAAATAGGAACGGGTGTAAGTCGACTGATTCGCTATCTTTGTAATTAAATTTTATCAAGTTTTTTCGTTAATATATTGGTTAGATACCATATCCGAGCTACCCTTTACAGTAATATCCACCCGTCCCGATCCTGAAAAGCCTAATCCAAAGCTGGGTGTTTCTTTTTGTGAATTTAATGCGGACGGCACCCTTCTCGCATCAAGGAATGGTAAATTATTTTACCCACTCTCGAAAATCTTTTGGGCTGAATTTCTTCCTACACTAGATAATATGCCCAATACCCTCTGGATATGGGATCCGAGTGATCCTAGACCGTTACTTCTAATGCACCATCGTCAGCCCATTAAAATTGTGAGGTGGGATCCGGTACATCCAGGTCGAATAGCGCTCTGTTGTGGAAATGGGTCACTCTATTTATGGACTGGCGTTGGTTTTGAACCCGAAGAGATTGAGATTCCTTTAGGTTTGTGAATATTATTGTATTGAGAAATACTATATAAATTAATTCGTTCTATTATAGTGAATTTTTCAATACACAATTTCCGGTGGAGTCCAGATGGAAGGTCACTGCTTCTTATGGATAAAGAAACTTTCTGTGTTGCGTATTTTGTAAACGAGTAATTGGCTTTATATAGCAATTCATGGTTCTAACTATACATTAGTTAGTGCGATTTCACTTTTCAAGTTTATGTGTATATAGAGTAGAATAAACATCCCCTAAATCCTAATAAATATACCTATAACAAATACCAATTATTGCATGAAACTTCACTGAGTACTACTGTACAAAGAATAGCCTGGCAACCAGTTTGTTTTCCAGAAGATAATTTGAGAAAATGTTACTGTATCGTAAAACATCACACAGTGAATTAATATTTATATATTAGCAAACTCGAATTAATAAAAAAGACTGCCACTGAGCTCAGCTGAGCCAGAGTAAGCGAAATGATGCTAAAGAGTTTATATGGGTTATCTTCCTAAATTGTTGACCTTGATACTGGCTTATAGTAATTAAAGAATGTTACATATATAATAAAATATTACACGGTTCTGAAGAACAATAAATGGATGACCATGTTAATGTGGATTATAACATGTAAATTGATTTAGACATATCAGTGAAAGATTTTTCCAAAAGTAGAAATACTTTTGTAACAACTTGGTAGCGACGAAGAAGAAACAAACAACTGTAGTTTCCCAGTCCTACCTTGTCTTTCACGATGCCGCCAAAAACACGTCAGTCTGCTGCACAAGAACAAACTGAAGAAGATTCGCATAATGAAACTTCGGTTGAAAATCTTTCGCCACAAGTACTGGCAAAGATATTTGAACTGCTGCAAGAACGAACGAATCGGAGCACGTCGCCTGATTCGATGGGTTCAACATCCAAGGTCACAAAGAAAATGCCTAGTGAATTTTCGGGAGACAAATCAAAATCAGCCTCAGCTTGGCCGAAAGGCATTAAGTATTATTTGACAGTCAACGAAATCCCGAAAGAACGCTGGACAACGACCGTAGGATCGTTATTGACCGAGGATGCCATGGATTGGCTTATGCAAACGTGCGAAATAAAACCACATTACATGAATGAGAACCTGGATACGGTCGAGGAGTTTTCAGCAGAGTTCTTGGCGAGATTCGAGTCTAAAGAAAGACAGCTTGATCTGCTTGTTAAGTTTATGAAAATCCGGCAAGTTGGTGATGTAAGGAGCTACATGACCGAGTTAAGCAAGTTTTGGGGCTTATTTCCGTGGATAAACGAGGGACTGCGCATGCCTAAATTCATTGCGGGTCTGAAAGAAGAGACGCAGCAACATGTACTCAACCTATTCCCTAAGAATTTGGAAGAGGCGTTTTCAATTGCAGTCCGCTAGGATGAATCTAAATTCGGTAATAATTCACGTTCGAGAAACCGAAATTACAGAGACCGCAAAGATTCAAGGGCGACGGTTAATGAAAACCAGAACAAGGCGCGTAAACAAAACGGCCAAACCCCAAAGCCTCAGCAGCAAAAGCATGATCAACCGAGCGAAATCCCATATTGTTCTAGCTGCAGACAAAAGGGTCATCATCAGCAAGCATGCCCACATGCAAACCAGAAGGGAAAAGGCAGCAGCTAATGGAAAGTACCGAGGATTCCATTAGCAAAATCGACTCTCTCGGTCTCGAAAAAGATTCCAACTTGACATCCAGCAACAGGCAAAACGGTTTAGACTCAGCGGACATGAATGACCAACCGGAATTTCAGATTAGAATGGTAGTAAAAGGGGAAATTGGTGGTATCCCTGTGCCCATCCTAATTGACGACGGATCAGCCAAATGCTACGTTTCGAAGTGTATTGCAGAGCTCCTTCGGACACATTTGACTACGTCATTATCAAAAGGCGTTATTTTGCTAACGGTACTCACGAAGCAGTAAAATTCAGACTCTATTCGGCCCCGGTGACGATCGGTGACTACGAGGAGAATTTGAGCTTTGACGTGACTGAGTTAGCAGGGCCAGAAGTAGTACTTGGCAAAAATTGGTTGACATATCGCGATGTTAACGTGCACCACCCAACCAACGTTGCAACATTTAAGGTGAACGATAAAGAATATAAGTTCACACACATCGATGATGCTGGAGGAAAAGCACTGCCAGGCATCTCGACCATATCTGCAATGCAGGCAAAGTGGGTACTCAAGAGGGGAGAGCAGTTGTATGCTATGGTAGTAACCGATACAGGGGAACAAAAACAAGTTGATGCGCAGCCTCCGCCTCCTGAGATACAAAGTTTGTTGAATGAATTCAAGGATGTGTTTCCGGAATCATTGCCGGCTGGATTGCCTCCTCAAAGAGAGGTGGATCACCGGATTGAGCTCATCCCAGGCTCAGAACCGCCGGCTAGGGCTCCATACCGAATGAGCCAGCCTGAACTGCAAGAATTGAAGCGACAGATTGATGAATTGCTGGAAAAAGAATTCATCAAACCATCCACATCACCGTATGGTGCATCAGTGCTATTTGCGCCAAAACGTGATGGAACGTTACGACTTTGCACCGATTATCGAGCACTTAACAAGGCAACTATCAAGAACCGATACCCATTGCCGCGCATTGATGATTTGCTGGACCAACATCATGGGGCCAAGTATTTCACGCGCATGGACCTGAGGCAAGGTTATCATTAGATTCGTGTCGCTTCCGAGGACACACACAAGACAGCCTTCAGGACACGTTATGGATCATACGAGTATTTGGTTCTTCCATTTGGATTGTGCAACGCTCCTGCAACGTTCATGAGATTAATGAATGAGACGTTTGCACCTTTTCTGGATGTGTTCTTGTATATTTGGACGACATCCTAATATACAGCAAGAATTACCAGGAACATTTAACACATACCCGAAAAATACTAGAGATCCTGCAAAAGAATAAGCTGTACGCTAAACTACAAAAGTGCGAATTTGCCAAAACGTCGGTGGAATTTTTGGGTCACGTCGTAACAGGAGAGGGGATTGTAACCGACAGTAAAAAGACCGATGCAATCTCGGAATGGCCTACACCCAAGTCGATCACAGAGTTGCGTTCATTCTTGGGTCTTTGCAACTTCTACCTAAGATTTGTCAAAGGGTTCGCCAGTATTGCTGCACCACTGACCAGTGCACTCAGCAACACTACAGATCTTAAGTGGACCTTGGAATGTCAACAAGCTTTTGAGAAACTGAAGAAGGCATTAGTACAAGCACCAGTTTTATCACCACCCAACTATGAAAAAGCTTTTGAGATCTATGCAGACGCGTCAGATTTCGCAGTTGGGGCAGTTTTATGTCAACAATATGAGTGAGAGAGAGTACCGCGACCTATTGCGTTCATGTCAAAGAAACTGACAAAGGCACAATCGCGCTATGCAACACACGACAAGGAATTATTGGCAATCAAAATTGCTTTGGAACGGTGGACGCATTATGTCGGAGGAAGGCAGTTAACAATCTACTCCGACAACGCAAGCCTGGACACAATATTATCACGCCCAAATTTAACAAAACGTCAGACAAGGTGGACAGGGAAATGCAATCTTTTAGACCAACAATAAAATACATCAAGGGCAGATACAACGTAGTAGCTGATGCGTTATCAAGGAGACCAGATCATGCAATTGCTGCAATTAGCACGGCACAAATCGATACTCAATTACTCAACAGGATCAGAGATGGCTATGACAATGATCAGAAGCTGAAACCATTGTACGAATTCCTGAGGAATCAATCAAAACCTCCAAAGGAATGGCGTTATATGGTATCTAAGCATGTCATAACCAATGGACTAGTATACCGGAAGGAAGAGAATGGAAATCGTCCAGTCATTCCAAATGACAACGAAATTCGTCTCCAACTTCTGCAGGAAGCCCATGATACACCAACCGCGGGACATCAAGGGGTTGAGCGTACATACGAGTTAATACGAAGGCATTACCATTGGAAGAAAATGCATCGAACGGTACAGAGATTTGTAAAGTCATGCACAGTTTGCCAGAGGAGTAAAACCGACAACAAAGCACCAGCAGGCCTCTTATAACCCATACAGGTTCCAAATCAACCTTGGCAGTCAGTATCACTCGATTTAATCACTAATATGCTGAGGACACCAAGAGGTTATGATGCAATTCTGGTATTCGTAGATCGACTTACTAAGATGACTCACCTGGTCCCCACATCAAAGACAGCTACAGCAGCAACCATAGCCAGGTTATATTTCGACCATGTGTTCAAGCTTCATGGATTGGCTGAAACGATTATCTCAGATCGCGATCCAAGATTCACAGCTAATTTCTGGAAAGAGTTACATCGACTTTTGGGTACAAAATTGAATTTCAGCACCGCTTTTCACCCACAGTCAGATGGTCAAACTGAGCGTACTAATCAGACTATTGAAAAGATTCTGCGCACTTATGTTCAACAACAATCACCAGAGGAATGAGATCTATGGCTAACACAAGTTGAGTTTGCAATTAACAATGCCACGCAAGCGTCGACAGGACATTCTCCGTTTATGTTAAACAATGGTAGACACCCTCAGTCACCACTGTCTACATTGAGAGGAGGGGAGGATGGAAACAATTCTAAAACTCCCGCAGCGAGTGAGATGGTTACAAAGATACAACATTTAATCCGAGTTGCGACTGATAATATCAAGGAAGCCCAAGAATCACAAGCAAAATACGCGGATCGACACCGTCGTGAGTTGGAGTTCAACGTTGGCGATCGAGTCATGCTGTCAACTGTAAATCTGGATATCCTGGTCAACAATACAGAGTTACCGAGGAAACTAACTGATCCATTTTTTGGACCATATCGAGTCAAAGAAAAGATCTCGCCGGTTAATTATCGACTTGAACTACCAAAAAGTTTTAAGATTCACGATGTGTTTCACGTGTCGCTGTTGAAATCATACACACCTAATCCAGAGGAATTTCAGGGATGAGAAGAGCTACCGCCACCACCTATTGAAACTTCTGAGGGATTAGAATATGAGATTGATCGCATTACAAGAAAACGTGGTAGTGGGAAAAATACCGAATATTACGTTTTGTGGAAAGGTTATCCTATCGAAGAAACATCTTGGGTTACGTTGGAAGATATGACCAACGCCGATGAAGCCATCAAAGAGTTCGAGAGACGGAATAAGTCTTCAAGGAGAGGTCGACCTTCGAAGAGGAGGTGAATGTCATGATGTTAATTTTACCCTCATGACGCTATTAAGGTCTAAGCCATAAATGGCCTAGGATCGTAATACCAATTTTATTAACTGTTATTTTGTATAACATTATTCGATAGTTTGATCTTTAAATAGTCTCTACTATTTGTTTTCTGGTCCTTACTTCTTTTTCTTTGTTCTTTTATTATATTTTATTATATTATTATAGAGGAGTCCAAAAGTAGAAATACTTTTGTAACAACTTTTTGCAACTGAATCATGACACACGCTATGGAAATCATCCGAAATGAAAATATAGCTGACTGTATTAATAAAGATATTTTATTTTAATTAAATATATAAATATATTCTAGATTATTGCTTAGAGTGTACTTTTGTGTCTAGTGTACCCTACTCCTGTTTGCTCCGAATTTGAGAATTTTAGTTTCAAGAAACAAGAAATTCTTTGTTGGCTAAAAATATCGACGAGGGCCTTCAAAGGGAATTAATATTATTTCTCTACTGTATATTTTACATCCGACTTCAACCCTGCCCTCTTATTATTTAATAATAATCGTCTTCATCATAGAGAGTGTACTATGAAATTCCCCTCAATTATATAAAATATATGATTGAGAAAGTACTGTCTACTCCTTTATGTCAGTCAACTTTTGTGTTAAAAGCACCGACTATTGGAGAAATACCCTTTTGAGATATTTGTTTGCTCTTACTCCAAATATATGCTAAATAAATTTAAAGCAATCAAAATTTATTTTAGAGTGATATGATATTTATGAGTTATATATCTCTGAATTACAGAAATTGTTTTTTAGAGACTAAATTAGAGCTACGTGAACAGCAGAATTAGAGTCATATTAAAGGGGCTTGCTTAATCCAAAATAAATATAGAGAGCAGAATGAAATATGCAGATATGATGCGAAGGGACCTCACAAATATCAGCAGCTTGCATCGCATTCTTTATAATTTGTTATACATTGACTACAGGACGGATTGCTTGGATCGTAGTTATTATTACAATCGGAAACAAAGCAGTTATAAAATACGCTATCGCATTGTCCAGCACAGTCCAGAGCTCGGATCAGACGAAACTGGTAAAAGAAGAGTATAGCGATCAAAAGCGACTGCAACAGAGGCTTCATATTTGACAATAATGTTGAAATGACTACTAACAGATAGCAAAAGAGCGCAAAAGAAATATCGATGGCCATTGAAGCAATTATCATATATATATTCAATCAATAGGGAGATCCTTGTTTCTAATTCGCCTAAAACATTTGGGAATACGTGATTACGAAAATTTTCAGACATCGATTTCCTGGTTCAACTACTTGAAATAGACCCTGGCTTAAAACCGTCTTCTGTACCTTTAATTATTTTCACAGATCATCTAGTTCCGTCAACCAGCCACAGCAACCGTTCCAGGGAAATATGTACTATGTTACCAGCAAAATTTACCTGAATACTGTGTATGTATATTTACTGTACATATTTTTGATAGTAAGAGTATTTAAAACGCTTGTAGAATATATTTTAGAGGGAAATGATATAAAATTATTTACAAACAGTATAAAGATTTTAAAACAATGCTTTCTCAACGGCTTCTCTCTTATGGGTTTTTGGAAGCGAATCAACTCCTTTACGCACTAGTTCTTCTTCAATTTCGCCTCGTTTGCACGCGGGCGGAATATTATGGACAATATTAAAGATCAATATGTATAGCCGTTCGATAGATTGCTCATCGAATATTGAGCGACATCCTAAACATACATTTCGAAATATAATTGATGTGAAAATGGGAGATGCTTCGGAATTCTCCACCCACGCGTTCCAAAGAATCTATTTAAAAAAAAGTATAAATGTGTTTAGAGGCTAGATAAAGTGAAATCTTCAGGAATAGAAATAAACCTCGAGAACCCTAGTTAATTGATGCACAACTGTCCCTTCAGCTTTTTGAAGGGATGGTTCTAGCTTCCTTAGTATACAAAATGAACACAAAACCTTGATTGCGAAGCTGACAATTGCCAGGCGTATTCTCCCTAATAACCATAACCTCTGTTAATGACACTCCATTACCTTTTATAATAGAAACAAGCTACCTTCCAAGTCAATGTCTTCGAAGACTGAACTCACGTTAGATGTCAAATCTACGACAGAGAGAATTCCTCTATTGATAAGTTCTCTTACTAAAATCACAAGTAATCTCCAATATTCGTTTGAAACCCGAGTAGTCAGTACGCGACAGAATGCAAGCGGAGCATAGGTGGAAAAAATAGGCCGGATATATGCAATGTGTTGTTCCTGCGCAAGATTCTAATTTATTCAAATTGATAATCTGAATGAGTAGAGGTATGCGAAAGCATGGATGCTGAATTATATACCTGAACAAGGCGAAAACACCATCCTTCAGATATACTACATCCCTCGATGAACGCAAATAGCTGCTGCAGCTGTCTCATTAACAGCTTGCTCCCCTTTGAATCAACCAAGGGTTCAGAAATTGGAGTGAGTCCCTCATCACTGCCACAAAATTCTATCAATTGTGCCGGCACTCTGATTTGGGGGACTAGGAACCCAAACTTATTACTGCATTCATGGAGCAGTGGACATAATAACATTTGTGTACTCCAGTCTATGACAATGTCGTTTGATATGGTTCAGAAAATGTTATAGAGGATTAAAATCAGTAAAGACTTACCAAGATCATTCAATTTATCATAAAATCGTTCAACTGCTAAGTACAATAAGCTGTCCGATATAGTATTGTATTCCGAATTTTTGATCCATCCCATTCCTATACTCATAGTCGCACTCAGAGCTTGCTCTACTAAATCAAGTATTTTCAGGTCAATTGCATTCCGAGCTCGAAGATTGTACAACAAGGACAAATGATAGATAAGCTCTATGGATTGAACGTTAGATAGCCAGCACTGGATTGATTCTTCAATAGGCGACTTTAATGTTGATTCAATAAAGATATTCAATATGTGGAGACAGGCGATCAAAGTAATTTCGCGACCGGGAACATCTAACGTTGCAGGTCGAAGAAAGGGAAGGATGCAATATTCAAGCAGTTCGCGAATATCGAAAAGATTCTCAGAGAAGAGTTCACCAACACTTCCATCATCCAGATTACAAGACGCTGTGTTATTCTAATATGAATTTTATAGTAAATCAAAAGAGAAATATACTATATTCTTTGTATGCACTTACCATTGCAATTGAGCACTGTTTCAATAGACTAATAAAATTAACTATTTCTACCTCCTCTTTCCAAACAGTATCCCCCTCATCCACGTCTTGGAGGATGCTTCGAATCACTTCTATCAACAGAGAATGGCATGTTGTAGTTGGCCGTAGCCAGCACAGTCGACCCATTCGTCTCAAAACGGAAACAATAAATACGGCTTGCCCTTTATTGTGGATGGCAGACTGGACGAGATGAAGTAGTACTTGAAAGGGAGATATTAATGATAGCTATGTGAAATAATATGAAATGTTAAAAATCATAATGGTGATTGTTTCTTCTCATATTTGACAATAGAAATATACCTCGATAAGAGTATCTACAACCGAGTCTTGAGCCGGCTGTGTTATTTCTGTATATGGAATATCCTCTTTTTCCTCATTCTTCGATTCAGCTACGAATTGATTAGATGCAGTGATCAGAGTTCGATTAAAATCAAAAGGCCATATATCAAACGCTCCAAAAGTAGGCTCATCAATCTGTAGTGACCCTTGTCTAATATATAAAGAAAAGGAATAAAATGTTAATCAAGAGATAATTACTGAAAATTTGATTCCAAAACCTGTTATGAAAAGTCCAATCTCTAAAGCGATTTCTATCCTCTATCGATGGAATATTGCGGAAAATTTTTAATAATAATAGAGTGGCGTATTTCTGTTGATATGGAAGAAAAAAATAATGAAAAAAATATTAATTGATTAAAAAGGCAACATGGTGTAAGTGATGTCACTTACAAAACCTTCTTTATGTTCAGCTAATTCCAAGTTTGTTATCAGCTTTATCCTCCAAATGCTCTTATAATATTCACAATAAAGGCCTTCGGAAACTACCGATCTTGCAATTTGCTCCATAACTCTCTCCTCTTTGATTGATGTGCAATAAGAAGAACTAGTGAGGAGGATCTCGTCAAATGATATATTTATATACTATTCACAATATTCACATACCCGACGAATAGGTCAAAAAATTGTACCAGAACCTTCAGCAGCGTTGCGAAACCGACCTCCTCTCGAATTACACACTCGAATACCCACCGAAGCCATTTGCTCGGTGACCATGACTTATTTCTGCTCATGCAACCAGCTGATAACAATGACTTATGATGTTCTAAAGTCCATTGCAGAGAAAAGGGTAAATTTTCATATATCATTTGACATATGGTCATAAAGACGCGTTCTCGTTGGGTTATATCGGTATAATCGAAACTTTCTTCTTCATTCAGCTCAAAAAGACTGTAGAATAGAAACGCAATGAGTAAGTGAAGAATAAATAGAGCGTATTGCTAAATATCACGTACAGAGGTAAGCTCGCAAAGACATTATTGCTTTTAGAAACTCTTCTCATGGAAGTGTTGTGTGCATCTGTCTCAGAAAATAAGTCCTTTTTTCTCAAGCTTATAGACGAATCGATCTCGGTATCTAGTTTATGTTCTAATATTAAAGCATTACTATCTTTCAACCAGTTTATTAGCTGTTCAGAAGCAGTGTCTGTGAATATATAAAATAAGATAAATCAATAGTCTCAAATAATATAAAAAATAAGCTTATAACCTTTTTGATCGATAAGAACGCCTAGATTGGCACAAATATTCTTTAAATGTGGCCACTGATGCGGTTCATGTTCAAGAACACATGCGATGATCTTAAGGGAGATCTATAAGGATATGTAGGGTGATTCTTATATAAAATGCCTAGCAGATAGCATCTCTTACTCGTGGAGGAAGGGTATACAATATTTCAGCCTGTTGATTTTCGAGACCCAGCTTCGCAACAAGATAAAGATATATTCGAGTTTCCAAACAACGCTTTGAGCTGTTGGAATTGTAGAGCATGGAATTTTCGCCTGAATATTAACATTCATGTATGATGATTAACAAATGGATTGCCAATTGTTGTCGAAAATTTTACGAATAGATCTAGGTTACAAAGGATCGATACCTTCTTTTTTTCGCCATGCTAGAAAGAGCATAAGGTGTGCGAAATATCTATTTGTATTGATGTAATCGTCTTCTGCCGTCATAGAACGAATAATCGGCTCCAAAATTGAATATGCGTAGGAACTGATATAAACATTACGTTATCGAAGAGAATAGAACAAGAGACTCAATTAGAACGCTATATAGCGTTTAAATAAAAATAGTATCTTTACCATGCATCTTCAATGTCGCTATTCTCCTCTATTTTTTGAAGGCAAATCTCGAACTCGTTCTAGATAATTAAGTTTCATTTGAATATTAATTCGCATGTGTCTCTGGTCCGAGGCCTATGTGAAGAGATGTACTTACTCTAAATTTGAAACGCCTTGCCATGAAATGTGTATTGGAGAATATATCGCAGAGGGATGATAAATTTTCATTGATTAGCATTTTTTGAGCCACAATCCGGTCACTCTTGAGCTTTCACTAATAATCCCAATTACATAGAAAATCATGAACAGATTATTTGGTACATCGAAACCAAAACAACCGAAGCCAACTCTCAATGACGCTATTTTATCGGTACTATCTTCTCATTAAATTGCATCATCGTTAAAATAATCTGATAAATTGGTAAACTTTTTCAATTTAAGACCGATAGTAGAGTTGATGCTATTGAGGTCAAGATTAAAAAGCTCGAAGCAGAGCTAGCAAAATACAGAGATCAGATGAATAAGATGCGCGAAGGTCCTGGAAAGGTATGACTATCCCATAGGATATACTAAAAGAACTTTCACGCAATTTATATGGCAAATCAAATGAACTCTTTTATGCATATTACAGAATGCTGTCAAATCCAGAGCTTTACGTGTACTGAAACAAAAGCGTCAATATGAAGGTCAACGTGATCAATTATTGCAGCAAGTGGCTAATATGGAGCAAACTCAATTTACTACTGAGAATTTGAAGAACGTTGCAGTGTCGTTTGATGCACTGCGAACAGCAAGCAAAGAGATGAAGAAGCAATATCGTGGGATCGATATCGACAAAATAGATGTAAAACTCTTCTTATTAGAGCTATTCTTTTGTTCTTTATTTTCATCCTCCATTTATTTTCTACTTAGTCGATTCAAGATGAGCTTGAAGATCTTATGGAAAAAGCCAACGATGTTCAAGAAGCACTTGGGCGGTCATACGGTGTTCCGGAGGAAATAGACGAGGAAGAGTTGGATGCAGGTAGGTATTTTTTTTTCTTTTCTTCATAATTTTTAATTCATATGCGTTACGAATTGAAGAATTGGATGCTCTTGGGGACGAGTTAAATTTTGAAGAGGAAGAGATGCCTTCCTATTTACAAGAGCCTGAGATGCCAGAGGCGCCTAGTGGTGTGACAGCAGAGTCAGAAACGAAAGAGGTATATAGCGATAATCGCCGGGATTTTGTAATATTCTTGGTAAATAACTATGAAATTCCTTACATAGGGTGTTAAAGTGGATGAATTCGGTCTACCAGTTGCTGCCGATTAATTGCAATTGATCGCATGTGTATTTTTTTTTTTTTGGTATCTTTGATTTTCTCCTTTAGCCAATATACTCGCATCTCCTATTATCTACTATGGCAACATTGCTATAGTATTCTTGTAAATTTTAGTCAGTATTACACTCCATACATTTCACTCACAATTTATTAAATCAGGAACATAATACAAGCTAATGCTCTAATCAAGGAATAAGCTGGGAAATGTTTCCTTATGATAGTCGGTACGGTAAAATACAATAGTAGGGTGAGGCGATTCTCGCGTTTAATTTAAGAAATGCTGACGTAACGCGATTTCAACAAAAAAAAAAAAAAACGCGACTCGTATTTTAAATGGGCTCCAAATGGCTTTTTAAAAATCTGGTTTAAAAACTATACTATATCTCTATTCTTAATTTGTAATTTCCCGTTAGTGATTATTGTCTTTTACCTTCTTGTCTATTATTCAATATTATCTCACTCGAAACTTCTCCCTTTTTTTGGGCATACATTTGTAACCGCTGCATTTTACACCAGTTTATACAATTCTTTAACTTTGTCGTACGCTCTCCCATACTCGAATATTAAACATTTTAGGTAATTAGTTTTTTTAATTTTGTCGAGTAAGTTTATAAACTTTTACTCTCTTATCTTTATTAGTTTCTGGACAATGACAGGAGCTATAAGTAGTATGGCAGATGATTCTGTGCGTCTTAATTCTAGAGAAGGCCTCGTTACCCCCCACCCTTCCTCGGAGTTACATGAGTCAGAACTTGCTCCATCTTCACCCAAAATTATAGAAGACAAGTTTATTACTCGCCCACTACTATCCGAAGAACGATTAAAACAACTATTAGCAAAGGCACTTATCGACGGCGATGACGAGGAAACGCCAGAGAGAGAATTAGCACCGTCGCAGCAAGCACATGAATTAAATAACCCTGGTGGCTGGCGAAAAAGCCTGGTACATGAAGTGGAGGAAGAAAGCGAGGAGTATGATTCGGAGGAAAATGAAAATACGTTTCAGAATCAACATAAAAATAATAGCAAAGATGATAAAAAGAAACCGACCAAACCAAAGGTAATTTTTCATAACTGATGCTCACTAATACAAGAATAACTAATTTCCATTTTTTTTTTGTTCTAGCCTTTGACAAAGAGAGAGCTTTTGGAAATGCATAAAGAAAGCGATAGACTTATTCGAAGTAATTGCTTCATTAGGCCTATCTGATATCAACACTAAAATTCCTTTTTCTTCACAGATGCTGTTGTCGCACTGGAGCCACGAGTTGTTAAGAAAAAGACACTTTCCGAGTTTTTAGCAAAAGTTAAACCAAATTCGTCTAGCGAAATGTAAGTTCTTTAATACATTTTGCTCCACGTTAAGCTTCACTCACAAATTTTGTAGGTCACTTGAACCAGCACAATGCACCGAAACAAACAATGATCAAAATAATGAAAACAGTCTGAACAGCCTAGATAACATAGCATCAATCAATGATACATTTCAGTATACTTCTCCTAATAACTCTCGAAACCAACGGAGAGCACGTCTCCTCGAACTTGCAGCCCAGACTCAAAGAAATGAAGAAGAGAGCGATGATGACCTTGAGATCGTCGGAGGACCTCCCAAAGAAGCTCTAGCAGCAGATTCTTGCTTAGATTCGTCTGCTAGAAAAGACTTTGACCTGTCGAAAACTCCGCTTACGTTGAATGAACTTAATATGCGTCTCAAAGAGCGAATAGCCCGAGATCTCGTAGAAAGAGCACAAAAACTCGAGGAAGAAGCTAAAGCAAAGGGAATGTGGAAATCATCTGAAGATTATGCCAAAGAACAAATGGAGAAAGAACAAGCAGCGGAACGTGAGAAAGAATGGGAAGAGCGACGAAAGAGAAATCAGCAAGGCGGAAATGACGATGATGATGAAGATGACAGTGAATATTTTGAAGAAGAGGAGGGATTAGATGAAGAAGAGGTCGCGCTTGGAATCGTGAAATTAGGAGACGGAGTCGATGTAAGTGAAGATGAAGAATCACAGGAAAATGAGAGCGAATCTGTAAATGGCGGAAGTGGACATGAAGAAGCACCATTTTCCGACGAGGATTTGGAAGAAAATGAGGAAGAAGAAAATGGTTTCGAAAAAAAAATCAAGTCTTCTGTTATTCCTTCTCTTCCTCCTACGAAAGAATGGGTATGGAGTAATGAAAATACTCAGGAACAGAATGATTCTGAATCTGCCACTCCGACCGATCTCCGCTTGGTGAATGCTCTAGAGCCATTTCACGATGCTAGGTATTGTAATTTCTTTAAATTAATATACTAAAAATATAGTCGATTAAAAGGTGGATTGTTTTGATAGCAATATAAAGCCAAGTTCTTTCCCAGGAGATACACCCTTTTCGACTTTTAGTAATGATATTTCCGGCAATGATCCTGACGATAGTAACCAAGAAAGCGATAGTAATCATAATGATGAAGAGAGTATTGATGATGAAGCTCGTCGTGAGCGGATGTTGGCGTATAAAAATATGCTTAGGGTTCAGCAATTTAAAGCGCAAAAATCATCTAAACTGAAATCAGACTTCGTAGAGGAGGAGGCAGAGGAATCAGAAGATGAATTTATGGGTATAGGGGGTGAAGATGAGAATGAAGATAATTTGGATGAATTTGAAGAGGATGGAGTTGTGATTCCAGCAGCGCTTGAGGGATTGGACAAAGATGAACGCGTAGATGAGACCAAACTAAGGGCATTTCATATGTACATTACAATCTTCGGGTTCACATTATTTAAGCCTATTTCACTTATTCTCCTATCATTATCACAGGAAATCCTTGGCTGAGCAGGACAAAGAAGAGGTGTCCGCGCTATTGAAAGATATCACCAATCACACCTTACTAAAGCGGCGTCGTGATATTGATGACAAAGGTTTTGGCTTCGATGACGATGACTGGTACGATGAGTATTATCACACAAGCCGGAGCCTTCCCAGTTGGTACAAAAAGAAAAAAAGAAATGAGGACGATGAGCAAGATCAGCTAGCAAAACTTGGTATACTTTAATTATATGTTTTCCATTGAATTAGGAGATTTATTTTTTCTCCTCTAATTAGCTGCCAACCCCGAGACAGCGGCTTTCGCTAAAGCTGCTGCGATGCATCAAATGAGAACCAACCTTGAGATATTGGACAGAGAAAGTGTGGAGGAGTCCCTTGAATCGGAAGAGGATTTTGATCAATCAGATGACAACCCAGAAGAAAGAGAGGGTGATGAGGAAAGTGAGGTAGATGCAGACCCATACGACTCACCTCTTAGGCCTAGCGACAGTTTACTGAGCCCAGAATCGAGTAATGTGAATACCGAGGAATACGCTGGCGAAATATACACACAGGATGAGGACCAAGAATACAATATCACCGAGATCCCGAGAGATGCGCTCGACTCATTGGCCGATACCAGGATTGGAATGGCGGACGAGGATATTCTTAACATGATTGAAGAGACGAATCGGTCTGGGCCTAAAATCCCTCGACTATCACGGGTTGCTTCTCCACCTCCTCTGGGAGGTATGTTTTTCAAATCTACGCAGTGATACAGTAGTACAGTTGTGTATTTCTGTTTAGTTAAACTTCTTTCTTTAACTCCAAAACTGATAATGATATTTAAAAATATGTAATATATTGGATATCCATGAACTATCTTTGCATGGCTTTAACTCGAACCCGTGTTATAAGAAACCATCTGCAAAATACTAGATTCAAGCAACAGTGTATCATCAGTTCCTCATTTCGGGATTGCCGTATTTTGAGTTCACTATTTTTCAAGCATTTTATAGTTTCAGAGAAGTTTCAGGCATACTTAGCCCGCCGAGCCGGGGCAGGGGTGATGACTAATGTCCACAGCCTCAATCAAAAGCGAAAATTCAAGTTTTGTTATTTTCACATAACTTCTCTTTTCCCATTTCATTTTATCTTATTTGCTTTTAAAGAGAAAGTAGGGGATTACTCGCAGTGCTTGAGAAAACGAATTTGTCGTCTTCATCTTCACATTTCTTCTCTTAACCTTTATTACTTCCCTTTTTTCCCTTTTTTCCCTTTTCTCCTTTTTTCTTTCGCTCATTGCGATTGCTGGAACTACAAGGAGCATTAGTCGCCCGTCGTTCTAGCTATTCCCTCACAAAACCTGTTACCTCAGCAAAAGAACACCGCGTTGTTTTCCCAACAGTTCAGTACTGAATATCACGAACAATCAAAATGCCTATCATGTGTAAACTCCCCAGAAACGCCGATAATGTCCCGTGGACTACTACCACAGGATCAAGTTGTTGACGTAATTAACGTCGAACAAACTTGCAATAAACCCAGCAATGACCAGCAGACTCGACCGCATAAGGACCAACAATTCGGACTAGACCCTTCAAGTAATGACTCTAATGCACTTCAAAATAGCACCCCATTCGCCAAGAATCAAGAGGCTCAATCAGCTTCAGCTTCCTCTCTTGCAGAAAACAAAACTTCTCCCCCCACCTCCGCAGTAAGCAGTAGGCGCCGAAAGTCCCACCGGCCTATGGCTGCCTACAAGTCTGGTATCATAAAATTCAAGGTGAATTCACCGCCTCTCTCTCGTGGGCATATTCCTACTCCTGAAGACGCTATTTCGGTGACCTCATTATCCGGTGTCCCTCTTGGTGTCTCCGCTCAGCTCAACCCAAGTCCTGTGAAATCAGTGCTTGACAGCCCCTTTTTCAATGCTAGCCCGATGGACTCATCGCATCGGGTTCCTGCCGAATCTCCTGGTACCCCTGCTCCTATGTCTGCCGCACTCTTTGAAGATCTTTCAGCTCTTGGACTACCAGCTGAATCTGATAGTAGCAGTGGCAGTGTTAGCATGAGTAACAGTTTGGCTGATCTTTTTCCCTCATCCCAAGAGGAGCTAGGCCAATTGTTAAATAGCTCCTCTCTTTTATTCCCAAGCGATACGAGTACAATTTCGCTTATAGACGAGTTATTCCCATCTGTGGGTTCCTCGTCCACTTCGCCCGCACATTCTCTTCTTGCTACCCCTGCTATGCCCTCTTTAGAGAACACCCCATGGCTCGAGGCTCTCAGCACCCCGATTTTGGAGCCTGCCAATGATTCGTTCATTGTACCCGTCAAACCTTCAACTAACTCTAACACCGACACTTCGATGCCCACTCCGCCCATGGGAACGGGAACTCCTGCTCCTCTTTCAAGTCGTAAACGCTCTCATGAAGCTATTGATGAGCTTGCTGCTAACGAGAATGCAAATTCTCCAGTGCTTGACGCAGCAGCTTTGAGGCGTCTGCGGAACACCGATGCTGCGCGGAGATCGCGACTCAAAAAGATGGCGCACATGGAACATCTCGAGAAAAGGGTGGAGGAACTTGAAAGCAATAACACTAGTCTCAAACTTAAGGTGGCTATTTTGGAGAGCGAACGCAACAACTTGGAACAACGTGATATGGAATCTGTCAGTAGAATTCAAAGGCTTGAGGAGCAGCTCTCACAAGCCCACGCCGCTCTAACTGCTCGGATATTGAGAGCTGCGTCGTCTTCTAGCAAGTAAATGAGAAGCTCATTTTCATTTATTGGATTTGCCCCGAGAACTTTTCTTCATGATTTTGTTTTTTGTGTCTTTTTTAACGGATATATATCTAACCCAGGTTCGTATTACTTATCGTACATATCGTAGTGAAAATGAAAAGAAAGGAATCATTTTTCTCCTGTTATTTCCCTTAGGTTTTGCTTTGGATGTACTCTACCAAAGAGAAAACTTTTTTTGCTTTACCACTTTCTGTTAATTGTTTTCCTGCTTGTCTTGCTCTTGCCATCTTCCGTGTTCCTTTTAATTTGCTAAAGAAGCGACTCGGGATAATAAAATTCGTACCTTCGTATTCGAGCTTCTATTCTAGTCTATTTTAAAGTGATATATATTAGCTTCTTTTGATTTTTCTATTAATGACAAGATCTCCTAGTAGAGTGTATAAATATAAATCATATGTCACTGAATCCTACTATCGATGTAAGTTTAGCTTCTACGCATATTGAATAGCAAAACTAATACAAATTTTTTTCCCACATAAAAAAAACTTGGAGAGATCCGCTCAACATTCTTCTGCCTCTCTGAATCACTTAGGATGAAAATATGCTTAGAGTTCTACGATATATGGGATTGAAGGATAAAATAATCAACCAAATAACTGTTTCTCTAGCATGTGAGCGGTGAAAGTTTTCCGCTCAAAGTTTTTCAAAAAGCTTTTTAAGAGTCTCGAGTTTCAGCAGATTTCCTTTCTCTTGTTCGTCCGTTTTCCCTTTTTCTCCTTTGAATGAACTTCCTCCATATACCCTCACTCATGAAATATTTTCAAATATTTGTAGTCGCTGCGCTCCTCGTTGCAGCCAACGCCCAGGCGGCTAAAGATTGTAATGAGGCCCCAACTCCCGAATGCCGGCAAATGTGCACAATAGTAAACGAGTGCTCCACGAAAGAAAACAATAACGAGGTTGTCAGTTGTCTCTGTGCTCGAGGATTCGGACCAGTTGGATGCAAGTGCTATGTCGACCTCAAAGTGACTGAGCTGAGTCTCGAAGAGTGCACAAAAAAGGTTGCGGAAGGATGCAAGGATAACTCCAGTGCGAACATCTTTTCCCGATTCTTGTTCAAGCACTAGGGGTGATTGTTTCCTGTGTCGGAGAGTCAGTTAAATGATAAGTCTTGTATACCGTAATGTGATAATATGATATAAATTTGTATATTGAAGATTTTCGTTTATTGAAAGCAAATTATCTTAAGAAAACGTGAAGAAATACCAAGGTGAAGAAGAGTGGTTGCAAGATGTTAACTTCGGGAGGTAGAAATGAAATATTATCATTGTTCATTTGTGTAAGCAATAAAAGGCGTGTTGCTCTGCGCATTTTGTGTCAAAGGGGTCAACTTTTTTGGTTTTCGATTGTGGAGAAGAATGCCATTTTTTTAGAGTTTATTTGTGCTCATCCCATTTGAATCTCGCATGGAACCTCGGAATGAAAAATCCAATGAACCATTCGCTATGGTGTAAGGTTGTTATGCTTATTAAATACAACGCGGGTATTTCAACTTAGTTGGCTGCCCAGAATGAGTAGAATAGCGGATATTTCCACTTTCCCTCAGAGGAGTGTAGTGGTAATAAATGGTTAAATTGTATTCAGATTATATTCAAATTACATTTGTCTATACAAAAAGTATCACGCTTGATATAACGAAATAAAAACTAGGGTCGCAATATAAAAAATAGATATGTGATTATAAGTGTCGGTATACGTATCAAAAACGAATTAGGAGAATAATCAGTCCATTGCGTCGCTTTTATACAAAGGGAGATATTCCTGAGCAAGATTGCTCTGTCTGATAACGTGATAAGCATAGACGCCGGCAGCAGAGATAATAAACCTGGTTATAAATTTTAATCAATCAGTCTCGCGAAAAAGTAAATAACAGTAATGTATCCAAACCCGGCAAAATTAAGGATGTTGAGTTGGTCACCGTACAAAAACATAGATATGGTAATCAAAACTGCATCTTTTGTAATTCCTGGAATCCCCAAAGTTACATTACTTCCTGCTCGAAGCAAGCGTAGCTCAGTGAACAAGACCAAAAAGGCTAACGTTGCACCGATTCCCACAAGAACAAATGTCTCTAGTAATCGGTTAAGCGAGGCGAAATGGGGTGATTTGTGAATTAATCCAACAAAATTTTCTAAACAAAAAGATAAAATAATCGAGGTAAAGAAGGCGATGGGTGAGAGAAGTCGAATTGTTTTTATTGGGCTGTTCGGACTCTTTTCATTTCGGTAGAGTACTTCAGTAAGGGGCCAGCGCAAGCCGCTTGCGATTGACGCAAAAAAGATAGTCGTGAAACCCGAGTGCGCAATTTTTGGAGGATCCAAAACGAATAGAGAAACTCCCGAAGAGATAATTGCAATAATTGACACCAGTGATAAGCGAAAACGCTCTAAACCGAACACGACTGCAAACAAAATGATAAATACAGGTGTCGAGTATTTGAGCTTTTAGTGGAGTTGGAGAGATTCAACGGCTGTAAGAATGTGAAATATAAAATATCTTTACATACCAGAGTGTAAAAGCTCAATGGAACAAAACTCAAGGCAATATTCGAGGTGCATATCTCTATCGCTACAGCTAAACCGCATGGGATCTTCGATACACCTAAAGATCAGTATTCTAGATTGAAAACCGTAAAACACGCACTACATACTATATTTTTTAAGTAATAAATCCCATCTTTAAGCTTTGGATTTTTTGGTAATAATTCGCGTGTCTTATTGGCTGTCGGGGTGTCTAGTTGAGGGAAGAGTTTCAAGAGTAGGGAGGAGAGAATATAATGGTACGCGGAATAAAAGGAAGCTAATAGTAATGGAAATTGCCCATTCCTACGTGAATAAAAGACTGTAAATAAAATGTTTTCAGCAGATGGTGCTTGGAATCTTACCAGTGGTTCTTGTCTAGCATATTCTTATTAAAAAGGGCCAGCATGATAGAAAAAAAGAACCAGGCTAGAACATAAGGAACATGTTTACGCGAAACGTTGCTGTCAAGTTTATCGGAATTTCGGGCTTTCACATATACTACTGGGCCCAACTCCGGCATTATAAAGAGTTTTTCTTCAGCAGGCGTGTGGCCTGGAAGTTCATGACCTGGCTCTTCTTGTGATATATGTTCCTCTGAAATGGTCTCTTGGTGCCGCATATCTAACGATATTTCTTCGGGTATTGAATTCTGCCCGAATGGCTCCATTCTATCTAATGTGTCAGATATCTGATTAATGGCTGCGGGAATATCCTTTGCCTTTTCCACGACACTTTTAATTCCGTTGTCTAACGTCTTTGCCTGTTCTGTAAAGAATTTCTGAAGGTCGCCAGAGAACGGAAAAGGTTGCTGTTGTAAAGAGGAGCCAAGCCCAATTAATTGACGCTGCGGAAGCGCGAACTTGCTGTTATATGGCCCATTCATTATCGTGGATGGTGAGAAGAAACTATGTTCCTGTAGCACTCAAAAAAAAGTCGATCACAAAAAGTGACGCAGCACTTTGACGTGTATATTTCCCTTTTTTTTATTTCAAGGTTCCTAAATGGGTTTGTTCAACTTCATTTAACTACCGAGATCCTTACATAAAATGGACATATCTAAAGAACAAGACACAGCAGATAACGAAAACGCAGTTACCCAAGAAGACTCTTCACAGATTCATCAAACTCCTAAGTTGGAGCAACAAGAAGAGAATGCAACAGGAAACGGGAAATCTCTAATTCCAGAAGACAGTCATGACTCTACGCATGAACCTAACTCCTTCAAACGCGCACGATTAACCCCCCCTGCTGCTACTGCTGAGATAGCTACAGGGCGAGACGAATGGAGTTCTCATGGTGGCGTCGAACATCGCGTTGAGGACGAGTCCAAACACGTCCATTGTAAGTGCTTTTGATTTTGAAATGGCAATTGAATTATTTGGTTGCCCCGCAATCAAATTCAATATTCATTTTCTGGTATGTATTTTTATTTTAGCTGAATCTTCACATACATCCCACCCTCAGCATTCAATTTCTTCGAATCCACAAACACCACCTAGTAGCGCTTCCTCCCAAATTCCGCGTACTTCTCAAATAGGTCCGCCTTCGGCTTTTGATCCTATTAGAGAGAACCGAATGCATGCATCTGATTACTCCAGCCATGCTCCTCACGTGTCCAGAGAACAGAGTGGTGCATCGCCGCCTGCACTACCTCCAGTATCGACCCTGCCGCGGCTCTCTCAATCTTTTGAACTCCCCTCTATTCAAAATCTTGGAAGCGGATCGCTCCTTCCCCCTCTGAGACCCCCTACACAAAGAATGTCCGTCTCTTCTATTTTGAGCCGCAATAGCGACGATTCATACACAGAGAAAAAACAAGGTCGGAATGAGCAGGGACCTAATGCACGCGGATCTAGTTTACCTCCTTTAAATGAAGCTGACAGTAGTAGACAAAGCGCGGATTACTACGGCCATCAAGCTAATAACCTTCTCTCTATAGCTCGGTCCAGTAGTCAGCCTCCGACTCCATTAAAACAAGAGACACAGTCTAGTGAAGAACATAAGCCACCATCAGGAGGAGTGAGCGAACCAAGTATACAGGAAGAGCCTCCACAAATGCGGCCGCCGTCACCGCCACTTGGTCTTTCTACCTACACACCATATCCAGGACACCCACTCTACTCTGGCCCACCAGATATATTGGGTGGTGGCCACGCCAATTCGCACCACGACCCCATGCTTACCGATCGGATGGCTGAGAGTTCGGTTGATTCTTTACATTATCCCAAACAAAATGATATCATGGATGACACCCACGTAATCAACGGGTTCCGCGATGTGGTTGAAACAAATAGGTCTGCTAATCAGGCCGACGAGAGAAAACCGCAGTTGGTAGTCAAGAACGATCCATCACTTGATATGGCTGGATATCCGGAACATTTCCTTGGTAAACGGCGACTCGCTTATCTGACAGATTTTTACAGATTTTTAATTTTAATTTCATATAATAGGAAGCTTTACTTATTCACCAGACTGGATTGCTCCTTCGGAACTGTTACGCATCAACGGACTACTCGAAGTTCGCATCCCGTCCATTTATTTAACACATGATAACCCAAAGGTGGTGAAAAAGGCAGTGTGGGGAACAGAGGTGTATACAGATGATTCGGATGTTGTTGCAAGTAAGTTCGCAACAATTAGATTAAAAGCTCTATATATATTTATTCTTCTAATTACTTTTATTAACTGCAGTGGTGATCCACTCTGGAAAATATGAGTTACCCCCTCCCGGCAAATGCAAAATATCACCCGCTCCGGAACACGATCTCTCAGTGACGCTGCGAGTCCTCCCTAAACTTGTGCGCTACGGCGCCTCCCAGTGTCATGGAATTGAGAGCCGCGAATGGAACTCGCATGACGGCCTAAGTTACCGTGTCGAAAGTATCATGCCTATTGCCAAAGGTGCTGCGTGTCGCCATGGTCGAAAGCAACATAAAAAGTGGATGAATAGCGATGCACTCTTCCGAAGACATGTAAGTACTGATTTGACCGCAGATGTGACTGGGGATGCGCTGTTGATTTCAGCAGCAGCGCAGTTTGGCAACCCGGTGGTGCTGCAATTCAACCGAGAGCGAGATCCATGGTATGGATATCATTTCTTATTCTGGAGAGATGTCATAGTAATTTACCCTGAATCATGCAATAGTTTTAAGTACATGCCTCATTTGTTGACATCTCAAGAAGACAAACGAAGCGAATATATACCAAATGCACGAGAATGGTTGCAGAAAGGTGATGTGATATATCTCGAAAACGATAAAGAGAGGTATGTGCATATATTCGCCCCTCGAGTACCAAAACATTTTTAATAATATTTAAACAACAGGTACGAACTTAGCTTCCACGACGAGAAATTCAAAGTCTCTCTTGTCTCGCCTTCAGCATGCCTTAGTTCCTCTTCTAATCGCAAGCGGCAGCGCCAAGAGGATGAATACGCTAAAGGTCAAGCTGCACTGCAAGTCTATCCTCTCCCTGATTCAAGCATTGAACGTGTTTTAGCAGATAATTTGAACTGGGATGACATCATTTGGTCGCATAATTGTGTCGCGTTTAAGATTCCATCCTCCAACACTAAAGATCTATTAGCAGGAACAGGAGCAGGAGCAGGAACAGGAGCAGGAGCAGGAGCAGGAGCAGATGATAGCACTTTGACAAAGGATTCCACCAATATGGCCGATCTATTATCCTGGCGCACACTGGATCGTGACCTCGCAGCCCATTTCACCGGAGAAGCTCGCGCAAATAACGTCTTGATATGTTGTGTCCAAAGGTTCTATTGGCGAGAATCCGGAAGGCGAAGAGCCCAAGAGGACGAGATGGAGGAAGAGAAGGAAGGAGAGCCAATAAGAAAAGAGAATGGGGAAGCTAGGGCAGACCAGAAAGAGACAAAAGAAAGTGAGAAAACTTCTGCCGAGAAGGATGAAGGGAACGTGCATGGGCCTGAGCATGAGAACAAACAGGAGCCTGAAAACAAGCCAAATCCAAAGCCAGAGCTTGAGCCCGAGAGCAAGATGGATTTAGATGAGCCTGCTTTGAAGACAGCGACAACAATATGGGCGGATGTGAATCAAACTGAACCGGAAGACATCTCTGTATCCAAATCAAGCAACGCTAAGGAGAGCGTGAAAAACTCAGGTGATGCATTAGAGCCACAATCAAAATCGCCTGCGACCGAGAATAAAGAACAGAAGCCTATAAAGCAGCAACAAAGTAATCATTAGATCTACGATTATGGAGATAATATTCTTTGAGTGTGGGATTAATTAGCCTATCACTCCTAAATATTCTCCATTTTTTTACTGTTTTAGCGGATTTATTCTATTGTTTTTTTTTTCCCTTCGCTTTCTGGCATATTCTGTGATTTAAACAAGTCTATATTTTTAAATAATAGCAGCAGGGAAGGAAATAAAGAAGATTGAGATAGCAGCGAAATAAGATCATTACATATAGATCTCATTATTTTGGTGTAAAGAAAAGGGAAAAAAAGTATCAATAAGCAATATCAACATGTAAATATACTTATTGTTATCTATGACATTGTGGAATACAGTATATAAAATCATCAATTTATATCATTTTTGATTAAAGCAAGTGCTGTTTCAGATGACTAGACGTTCACCAATTGCATCGCCGTTGATGCTCTAGCCTTGGCAATAAGCAGATCTAGTTCTCCAGATCGCTCGCAAAGAGAGTAAAAAACGCTGTTTTGATTCTGGAGCAAATTCCAGGGTGAATCAAACTCGACAATTCTACCTTGATCCAGGACCAAGATGCGATTGTAATCTATGACTGTCTGCAATCGATGTGCAATACAGATCAGTGTGGCATCTGAAAATTCTTCACGGATAGTAGTCTGAATCCGTGAGTCGGTATCAAAGTCGACTGAAGCGGTTGCCTCATCCATGACCAATATTTTGGAGTTGCGAAGTAGGGCACGGGCAAGGCAGAGTAACGAGCGTTGTCCTTGGCTGAAGTTTCCTCCACCTTCGCTGACCGGCATGTCAAGGGATGTGATAGCTCTATTTTGCTCGGAGGAATATTCAGAGACATGTGCGGGATTATCAATGAGGTGGACGCGCCTAAGAGAGGCCCACAATTCAGCATCATCGTGTTCATCAAAAGGATCCAGATTGGAGCGGATGGTTCCAGAGAATAGAATGGGTTCTAAATCAGATAATATAGATCAAAAAGGGACATTAAGCAATGAAATTTTGCAGTTATGAGTAAATTTTGTACCTTGTGGAATTATTGTAAGCCTAGAGCGCAAATCATGCAACCCAATCGAAGAGATATCGATGCCATCAATCGAGATGCTCCCAGATTCTGGCTCGACAAATCGAAAGAGTGATATTGCCATGGTAGATTTGCCTGATCCAGTTCTTCCCACGATGCCAACCTTTTCCCCTGGGTTGATGGTGAAGCTGATGCCGTGAATCACAGGATCAAGTTCTGGCGCATATTTTATCACCAGATCTTTCACTTGGATGCGACCATCGGTGGGCCATGCAGCGGGGGGTCGAGATCCCTCAATGATGGCAGGAGGCTCCTGGGGCATGTCAACGAACTCTTGCACACGCTCAACGGCATTCAAACTCATTTCCATTTCAGTGTACCATCTCATGAAGAAATTGACCTGACTCACAAAATTAAGCGCATAACTCAAAGCTAGACCCGCAGTGCCAGCGTCCACCTCACCACGAGCAATACGGAATAAAAGGAAACCACCTGTAAGTCCAGAAACAAGAGCGCCAATGCCATCTGCACGTACACTGAGCCAGCGATTCGAACACCAGAGATAATAGTAAGGCCTGAGATTATTCTCTACTCTGCATAGCAATTCGTTCATGAATCGAGATTGCTCGCCGAAAGCTCGAATAGTCGCCACACCGACAAGAGTTTCGCCAAAGTGAGAGTAGATTGGGCTTCGTGAAACAGAGTCGAGACGCTTAAGTTCTCGGGAATTAGCTATATACATTCTACCGACCCAGTAATATATCAAGGCTAGAAAAGAATGGGGCAGGTTAAACCTTCGACCAATAAAGGAGTATTACTACAAATGCATACCGATGATAATAGATATAACTAAGAACCAAGGGGCAATGTAATCTATCACCACCACCACTGCTGAAACAGCGATAGCGTTTATCAATACGCCAGACCAGTTAACAACAAGCTGTGCATCAACTGCCTCAAGATCCTACAAAAATAAAATGAATAAACATCTGAGCATAAATTTTGGCGCTCGCCCGTACCTTTGCAAATCGATTGAGTATTCTCCCGATGGGGGTTTTGTCATAAAACCGAATTGGCGCGCGTAAGATAGCGTTAAGCAATCTTTCGTGCAGGATGCGGCTAGCTCGCAGAGAACCAGTATACTGAACCGCGAGCCGAATTACGGTGAATGAAATTGTAGATATACAGATGAGAGCATAGATCGAGAGATAGTAATAGATGCTCGCCGACTCCATTGCGTTCTTGCTCGTGCTTAAGTTGGAATCATAAGACGATACCGAAAAGGACTCCTGGGGAGAGTTGAGGGGCAAGGCGGTGATGAGATTAGGCAATACCATAGGTGCAAAAAATGAGCCATCCTCCGTATTGACCAAGGTGTTATTGACAAGTAACCCAGCTATATCCTGTTTTTGGTTCTGTCTTGAGCCATACACTTTAGTCCATTCTCGTAGCCACCAAGATTCCATGACAAGCGAAGCACGAGCCATCAAAATTCCTCCAAAATGACCCAGGGCGAAGAGAATACCACCAGCGGCAACAAGATAGGTCATGTAGACTTCAAGCTTAACTCCACCACGTTCACGAGCTTCCTCCTGAACCAACTTTCCGTTGGGTTTCGCATCAGGATTACTATTATTTTGATCCGCAGTGGAAGAGCTCAGGGCATTTGTGTTTTGCCCTGGCAATGATATGTCCAATCCGTTGATAATTGGCAAAGGCTCGTCCTCTCCAGATTCAGCCGCAGTATCACTAGATTCAGAATCCTCATAATCCGCAGCCATGTCTGAAGGAACTGTTGCAGCTTCTTCAGCAAGCATACTTGCCAATCTTCCACTTTCTCGTAGCTTAGTAACTTCGCCCGCAGCTTCGACACGACCATCCCGAATAGAGACTAAGTATTTAGCGGAAGGCAAACAAAGGCGGACGTGATGCGTTACCAAGATTCGAGTGCGCCCACGCATAAGCTCTCCAGTCAAGCAACGAAGATATATATGTTTCGCGGTATGTGAGTCCACAGCTGACAGACAATCATCCAATAATACATGTGATGCACGCGAGTAAACAGCACGAGCCAAGGCAATTCTTTGCTTTTGTCCTCCCGACAAAGTAATTCCCTTTTCACCCACTTCAGTCTGATCTCCTTGCTCTAAGATCTCTAGATCTCGTACAAGTGCACAGTCCCGCAATACTTTACGGTAGCGGTCCATGTCGAGCGGCTGTCCAAACAAAATATTTTCGCGGATGGTTGCCTGTTGTAGCCAGGGTTGTTGCGCAACATAGGCAATTCCGTTGCGGTTTAACAAAGTGACTGGGTCAAGCAACACTTGACCACGTGGAAGAAACACTTTCCCACTAACAATATCCATCTCTCCGAGCATAGCCATCAGCAAACTTGTCTTGCCACAACCAGTAGGACCGAAGACGATGCTTAATTCACCAATTGGAAAATCAAGTGTCAATTCACGCAGCTGGAAGGTCGAATTGTTTGCTGACTCAGTGGCTTCCTTAAGAGTCGAGCCCACATGCCATTGAAATGATGCACCTTCAAATCCAATTTTTTGTATCTCTCCAGATTGCTGTAAATGTTGCGGAGAGAGGGGGCTAATCTCATCAGCAGTCAGAAAAGATTCGATGCGTCGTAAAGAAACTAATCCGTTCAGCACATCCATTAGCACATCTGGCAACGCACTCAGCGGAACGCGCAGTCTTTCAAAAATGGCAATAGCTGTGAACGCAGTGGCAGCTGTAAGTTCACGCTTCTCCACCCCAGTGTAAAAAGCAAATGAGAAGAGTGGTACAAGGACAGGCGTCCCTACCCAAACCATGGTTTGGCCTCCCAGACATATAAAGGAATACATCAACTGCTTCAACTCATGTTTGCGTACATCGAGGATGCGGTCCCGAAAGCGTGGCTCCCAAGCAAAAAATTTGACCATTCTTATTCCCTGCAACAGCTCATTCATCAGAGATATGCGAGAGTCGCGCGCAGCCATTAAACGATTCTGGTAGTGGTTGTAGAGCCTCGAAACGACCGAATTCAAAGGGATGATCAGGACCATCACCGCAAATCCAAAGATGGCCGACCAAAATCCAATGACCGTACATAAAAATGCGAAGCCAATCACTATAGTCACAGGACATACTACGAGGAAATACCAAAAAGACGAGATGACTCCGACGCGATGCGTGTCAACAGCCATCAAATTCGTGATTTTGCCAATATCTGCTTGTGATGCATCATCTACCTCCTTCTCATCCACTACTAGCCCAGTTAGGTCTTTACGACGCAAACTTTTTGCATATACATCTCCGTTAAGTTGTCCTCGCAAGTTGATATCCATGGATCTGCCATGGTAGAACATTTGTCCCGATGCTAGCGTACGCACTACTTGACATGAAGTCATACATATTACGTACAAAAATGCGAGTTCCAGTTTGTCTGTTGGATGTTGGATATAATTCAGCAATTTCTGAAGGAAAAATGGTGCACCATAGTCGAACAAGGATACGATTAAACAGAACACAATTTGCATAGTCAACGATCCGGAGTTTGCAGCTACTATTCGTCGGAGTAACGAGGATTTCCTAAAATTGCCATTTTGAATGAGTTAGATACAAATTAAAAATGAAAAAGCTCAGGGGTGTCTACCTGATGGTCGAAAAATATTCAAATTGACCTTTTGGCTGGTACTCTGGAGGAAGCTCGTACAGGTCCTGCTCTTCTAATGGGCGCTTGAAACCAAGCTGAATCAAGGGATTTACCCAATTGAAAGTCAGAGTTGCAAAAATAGAAGCTTGACTACTGGGACTTGGCTCTCGAGGCTAATACAAAGAGAAAAAGATGAGCATTTAAGAGTATGGAACTCATATAAAAAAGAATATCTACATTTTCCTTCGTGTCCTGCTCCGTCCTTCCATGGAGATTAACGGGGGTCCATGGAACGGGGATAGTAAATGCGTTAATAAACGCCAAAAGCGAGAAAGTAGTGTATATGATGGTAAAAACAAAGTTCGCAATATTTCTATGCTTGTCTGACGATTCTGCGTTCAAAATGGTTGCACGGAGACGTATAAGAGATGCAACGAATACGGAGAATGTGAACATATTGAGGAGTATAATTCCTGACATGGGAGAGATCCGACGTTTCATTATGGAGTAGGTAAGTATACATGCGATGATCTATAAGCGGCAAGAGATATGTCAGTGAATGTATCTAATCACCTCAGCGCTATATTCATATACCCAGCAGAGACATGCTACAGTAGGCGCTACAATCTCGAAAGCAGCTAAATATCCTCCATTCTTTAGATAGTCAACTGTGCGAAAACCAGCCAATGTGGCAAAGCCGATTGCTTGGAACAAAAGAATAATTTGGAGAAATATACATCTCTTAAAGGATCTTCGGATTACAGACTCTTCGAAGTTGATTTTATACACATCATCCTGGCTGAGTGAATCATAATCAGAGCCTTGGAGAAATTTTCGGCGACTGGATAGAACAATGAAAAAGAGAGAAATAAATGTGATAAAAAGCGGAATTATAGCATCAAATAAACTATTGCAGAGAAAAAAAAGGTAAATAGAAGTCAGCGGTTAGAATAAATGGTACTAACCTTTCGTATACACATGGTACCAACAAAGAAAATGGGTTGGTATTCTGCCATTAAATGAAAATGTTAATAGGGAATCTCAGTGACAATATAACACAAAAATGCAACCTGCTCCCCACAGAAATCGGACACAATTCCCATTGCTAGAGACCGAGTTAATAATTAACAGCAAATCTCTTTTTTCTTGCAGCTAATCCTGATCCCTTTGTTATTTATTCCTCCCGAGACACACTAAAACCAAAGAAAAAAAAGAGAATGGGAAAGTGTAAGTTGTTTGTAACTGCACCTGAGTCAGACCACACATAAAGCTCCGCCAGTTATGGAAATTCTTATAAATCGATTCAAATGGTTTCCGATACTGAGTTGGGAAAATATGAGTAAGTGCCAGAGGGAAGTTTAAAGCAAACAAAAAACTTTTTCAATGCTGCCTGCTCGTTTTCTCACGCGCCTGCCCCTCTTGGAAATGCGGTATATCAGATCCTTCGCGCCCTTCTTGCTTTTACCGGCATAACCATCACCTACCTGTCACTCGGAAAAATATTTGGCTCGACCCCCTTATCTTTACTAACGATCTAAATCGTGACAGCCTTCAATTGGTGGCTTATCACAAGGACTTCCGTACACCTTCGTTACTCTAACACGATCAACCTTTGTTGTCTTCTAGCGATGGCGGGCCTAGCACTTGCGATCCTTTTGCTTGTATTATTATCAGAGGCCATCCTCTTCTTTGGTTACACTGCCGTCACAAATTTTGTAAATGCTACGAGACAATTTCTCGATGATCTATCAAACTATCCATTAGATTCTAATTATTGGATCGATATATTATGTTCATAGGCATACAACGCATGGCTTGAAATACGGTATAAAAAAGAGATGAACAAGCAACGGAAGCTAAAACATGATGCCCTCCAGCTACGTGCTGAAATCAGAGGGACAAGCTCACAAGTTAGTCTGAAAATCTTACTTGCATAGAATCTCAGAATTTAAGTGTATGTTTTCTAATAGGATGAATTCGCAAAATGGGCAAAACTTCGGAGAAAGCTGGATAGCACAGTAACTCAACTCGAAAAACTTAGTGAGCATTGCTATTAATTTAATAGTACAACTCTAAGAAATTGAATATATTTACTTGATTATTTTCTTTCACCAGATTCAGAACTTGCCTTTTCGAGGACTTCTTTCGAGCTAAAATTCAAGAGTGCACTCTGGATATTAACCAATGGCTTCCAAGCTATTATCATTATACTCTACCGTAAGACTCCTGTTTTCTATCTGCCAATGGGATGGTTTGGACCAGTGAGATGGCTAGTATCGTTCCCATTCGCTCCGACTGGATCAGTAAGCGTTACCGTCTGGTTTCTTGTCTGCCGCAGCGTTGTCCGACAAGGACTAGAAGTACTGCAAGTATTGTTACCACCCATTGTGGAGCGATCGGTGCAAACTGACGCTAAGAGTGAGCATGATGTAAAGGATAACTTAGATGTAAAGCAACAGTCCTCCCCTTCAACTTCATCTACTAAATGATCACTTTTCATTTTTATTCGCGATTGAATTGATTAATAATCAAAATCATCTAATTTTTTAACGCGTGCTACGGTTATTTTACGTTATATAGGGTCTTTGGTTTCTCTATAAAAGCTTGTAATTTATACTCGTGAAATACTTGAGGTACTAGAGAAAGGAAATAGTCAGCATGATAGCATGTCAAGTTCTCTTCCCTTCAACCATAGAAAATTAAGATCATACTTCGAAATACTGTCGTTTTTTGAAATGTAGATTTTAATGCTAAACAAGTTATCACCAGTGCTTAAAGTACTATTCTATTTTACTTGGAATGCTATTTAAAAACTTTCACAATTTGATGGGTTGCACATAAAATTAAACCTTTGTTAAGATCATTGAAATGATGGGATATATAAGAAGTTATCATATTTAAAGTTCCTTTGCCATATTCAAGGAACTAACCTACACTTTTTCTACTATTAATATAGAATATGAAATACGATTTAATATAATCATCACCCGAATATTCTTAACCAGAAGATAGTGCATTGAAATTTTATAATTTTCTCTTGCCCGTAACTTCTTTCACTTTCCTTACCCTAACTTCATATTTTTACATTAATATTCCAAAATACTGCTAGTTTAAACTAATTTTTCATGGATGCAGATAGATATAATGGCTAACAGTTCCCATCCTTATCTTTTTAAGAGGATGGATCGGCTCCTGGTGGTTCCAAGAAGTAAGTAGCAAAATCTTCGCGCTCCTGTAGGCTTTCTTCCAATCTTGGTTTCTAAAAAATTCTAAGCCTCTGCTTTTCCATCTTCTTTTATCATCCCTCTAAATGTAGGTATCCGTTGCAGAAAAAAGAAGTAGCCATTTGGAATATTTCTCCAGTCGAGAGCTTTTCCCTCTGATTATCTCCTCCATCATTTCCCCCTCCGTGATTGAATTACGCACGCCTAGATTCATTGCCAGTTTTTGAAAAGAGTCGACTAAGGTACTCCAATCATCAAATTTAAGCCAGAATATGCAATTATATTCTTCCGGTTACGATAGCAGTAACTGAGTATCAAATCAGTCCTTCTCATTCCTGCAAGTCCACGGAGTGCTAGAATTCTACAATCATCTGAAGTAGGTTTAATGCTGAGTTCTTTCATCAAGGCGTCATGAATGATTGTGCAGACTATGAAATAATCATAATTGCTGCGAGGGAGGCCAAAATACATGTCAATATCTACTAAAGGAGTAGTCGGAGAGAGAATTCAAGTAGGGCTTAAGACCTTAAGATCAATGACATTTTAATTAGAAATGTTTTTTAATAAGGAGATTTATATCTACCAATTAAAGCATCACCATTGACGTTTATATTTCCACAGATCGTAACCCCACCAGTCTCAGTGCGTACTTGTTGAGTATGGACCGTTTGCGTAGCAATATTGTACTAACATTTCTTCTTTCCTCAAAATCGCTTTAGAACTGAATTTTGTATTAAATATAAGCTTTTTATGTCTATAACCTATATTAACCTAACGCGTCTTGATTTAAAGATTGGATTTTAGAGATTTTCTAGAAATTTATTCATCATAAATTCTCTTTTCAATAACTTTTAATTGACAAATTTGAACAGATCAATATCATACAAGCATCAATTGTGCGCAATTTGTAAAATTATGTTAGGGGATATTGTAAAATCAGATTTGAATACCTAAATTCTCAGCTTTCACTTGATCGATCATATACCTCATATTTTTCTTTAATCTTGACAGTAAAAGTTAGCGCATCTTATTGGCAAAACGCTGCGACAGTAGTATTTATAACTCCTTCTAGTTGGCAAATTTTCGTTAGCTCTACTAGAAGCCTCGATGCCAGTGATTTTCATTTAATCTCCTGATGGAAATCTAAAGTACAAAGGTCTTTCAGATTTGATCAGATATCTAGTACCCTTTAGAAGAAGGGCTCTGTTACCTCATAATTACCGTAAGTTGCGTATTATCTGACAACCTCATTCCAAAATGTTGCTAGCTCTACACCTTCCTGCCAAATTTATCCACGAGCTATTCAAGTTATCGACAGTGGTTATTTCTGCATTTTATTAACATCTACTTACATAATATTCGGCTAGACTTCTTTCTTATCCTCCCTGCTTCACGGTTCAAATCCAAGGTTATTTAATATATCTAATATATTTCATTCAGATTCGGATTAATTCATTGTATGATTCCATTTGATATTTAGAAGACTTAATCAGCTGCGCATCATAATAGCTACAAAGCAATGACGAAAGGAATATGTTAATTGTAGGGAAATCGATCGTTTAGCCTACAGTTTTACTGATCTTTTACAATTATCTTCCCCCCAGCCCTTTAATAAATTAACTACAGAATTAACATATAGTGAACTCACCAGTAGCGAAGAGCACAATCTTTTAAGCATGAATATTTAGTAGCTTTAAAGTCAAAAACTTGAGATCTCTGACAATAATAAAATCACTGCAATTATCCCATCAAAAAAAGTGCAAATATGTAACCATTAACATTATGTTGCTATCTGATTCGTTCTTTATAATATAGCCTACCCTGATAGGAGTGCAAGACAACCTTTTCCGAATTTAGTTTCCCAAAATAGTGAATTTTGATATGTCCAAAAGTCGCTTACTCGACATTGAAATGTTTCAGATAGCACCATGCGTTCCGTTGGCACCGAGATGTGATTTTAGAGCTCTAGGCTAATCAATTCCAAGAAGATTCTGATTCGATGTCATTGGTTCTCCTCTCTGTTATCCGGGGAGGCTCCACTTAGTCAGCGGCAAACGGTCACTCGCACACAAGAAAAGTTCTCCTTAATTAATAGATAAGCCTAAAGGCTATTTTATAAAATTCTCATCGACAAGCAGTTCGCTGAAATCCATTGGTCCGGCGATACAGAGGGCCCGGTGTAACCACCACTTTCACATGTGGTAAAGTGCACGATCTCCACAGGCATGTCTTAAGCGCCAAAAGCTGATATTCAAGGAAGAGCAGCGAGAAACGGCGAAGGATTTCTCAATCGCCTTGTGCTCGAAGCAAATGTTCATCCATATTTCACAATGGGAGGAATGTTTGCTTGCCCATTATGTGGCAAATCCAGATTGAAGCGCAGCAGCATGCGGCTTCGGTGGCATGGGGAAAAAATTGCATTGGAAGGCTGTGTCTGGAGAAACCTTAAAAGATGAGGTTGCGGCCTTAGTCGATGGGAAACCGAAAAGCGAGCCTCAAGCGCGCTTACCTTCACATTCCACAGCTTGGGCGAGAGCGATAGAGCTGCGACTCGGTTTGAAATGGAGCTTCTCACATTCGTTTGGATTTCGAATGCTAAATCTTAACACATGGAAACCAAACCAAGTGCCGAAGGAAAATCCGGAAATATTAAAAATGGGGGGTGGGCCAATCGTGGGCGATGTCGTGTCGTCACACCCGCTTCCTGGGCAAGAGTATAAATAACCAGGAAGCCGGGCCTCGTGCGTTTAGCTGTAGCCTCTGCTCTACGTCCTCTTTTAACAATTGTGCAGCCAGCACTTCTCTCAGGTCAGTCTCCCGTCGTAATGGCAAGCGCAAACATAATCTCGGAAAAAGCTTCCGAAATCCTTCTCGATACTCCATTCGTAGATACTCCACTTACCGCAGCTACGGTTGGAATTGTAAGTAGTGGAGAGAATTAAGCCAATCTCCCCTGCCCTGCCTTATTGATGCATGACTCCTTACTGTGTAGGAAAATGGGGCTCATAAATATGTGGAATTCGTTCACAAACCTTTGAAACCAAAGAAAATCGTGGTGTTATGTGATGGTACTTGGTACGGTCCTGCCGCTAACAGCAACGTCAGGAAGCTGTATGAAGAGATGAAGATCGATACAGACCAGGTGGTTTATTATGACTCGGGAGTGGGAATCGGAGGCACCATACAAAACTTTTTTTTGAGTGGAGCTGTGGCCAAGGATATTGACGAGAAAATCAAAGAGGCATATAGATTCATAGTTAAGTACTATCACCCGGAGGCCCGCGTATGGTTGTTTGGCTTCAGTCGAGGGGCTTATACTGCGAGATGCGTCTCGGGAATCATTAATCACTGCGGAATTTTAGAAGCGGCCAACATCGCCCTGGTAGATCGTGTCTATGAAATTTACCGGAGCAGAGATCCTGTTTATGCACGCGAGGGGGCAGAGGCAACATCCATTAGAACGCAGAGCAGTCATCCTATTGACCTTGCTGAACCTCCTATTGAGTTTCTTGGATTATGGGATACGGTTGGTGCTCTTGGCCTTCCCTCCTTCTTTGTTGGTAGGGGATTCGAATACTTGCAATTCCATGATCAATACATCCCCAATATAGTGCGTCGCGTGTGCCACGCTTTGTCTATTCACGAAAGAATCACCTTTTTCACGCCTTGTCGTGCATTCTCGCAGGAAGATCCACAACGAATCGAAGAAACATGGTTCCCCGGGGTGCACTGGGAAATTGGGGGGGGGGCAGCTTATGGGAATTGGAGGCGATCCAAAGATGCCACTCGCCACTCTCTTGTGGATGATTGAGAAGATATTCGAAGAGAATAAGAAATTCCAAGATGAGACACGAAGGCTTCGCTTAAAGGAGGAAGACATTGAGGTGTATCGAGAGAAATATGCACCTTGGAATGGACCATCTGAAAATCTGCCGTCTCGAGTCATTCGGGTTGTCTATGGATGGGTGTCCAATTGCATTCAAAAGACATACTTGTACAGAGATCGTATCATCCCACTAAAGTTTATTAATGACGAGGGGAAGAAGCAGCTGCACCCACAGCTCCTCTTCAACATGGGCGACTGGCAGAAAGTATATGGGCCGCGAGATGCATTGGGAAGGCGTTATCCATCCTCGATTGCGTACGAAGAGCTTCGTGATACCATGGATTCGATTGGAGTGACTTTACCAAACGGGATTTTGTACTAAGCACAAGGGATAGTTGGACAGAAGAAAGTGCACACGACATGAGTAGGAAAAATGGCGGAAATATTTATATACCATTTTGACCAGGAGAGATGTATTGCGACTTGTATAGCAATGAACATTGAGAAATAAATTTTAGTGTTGTTAATTTTTCATGCTCTCCGCTCCAGTTCACTTCGGTTAGGTAATCCTCTTTTTTGGTAAAAAGAGTATGATTCGGGTATCTAACATGATGCCTCGAGACTCTATCCTTTGGGTAGTATAATTAGATATACATTCTGTTAAACTTGGAATATTCTCAAAAATAGGATTGTACTTTGGTGCTACTGATTTATATACCAATCTCATAACATACTAAGGCCTTCCGAATATTGGGTAGCTACTTGAAGAAACTGAGCGCTTTTAGAAATTATCGCGCGATTTTGACATTTAAAAAAATGCTGGAATGAGAAATTTTCTCTGTGTACATACAAATAATATAAAAGCAAGATATTCTATGTTGCGTAACATAACCTAGATTATCACTTCGATCGAAATCGATTTTCTGAGAACCTCTGGTATCTTTGTTTTTTGACATAACCTTTGATGATGAATAGAGCAACTCACTTCAGAAGCCCGATTTAAAGAGACCTACGCAAACGTTTATGTGAAAAAAAAAATGAATTAGTCACTCTCTTTACTGCACAGTTTTTAGTTAGGAAGAAATTTTCTTAAAAATAGGCGCCTTAATCTAACAAAGGAGGAAATGGACTAAAAGGGATATCATCTTTTAACCAGGAAATTTTTGTGCTAAGGCATTGAAGTTTCTGACTCTGTAAATAATTTTTTTTGAAAATGGGCCGGTCTTTAGATAAAAACAAAGACTATGCGAAAAAAATCAAAACGACCCTAAAAACTCCTCCCACGGTTTGAGTGTTGTATATCAGATCCGCATCCCTGAGAAGTGTTAGCATCCTTTGCAACCTTTCTTCTGATATCCTGAGCATATTTGTTAAATTATAGTTCTTAAGCCATGTAATGCACAAGTGAAGTTGCCTTATAATAGCAATTCTCAATCTGACTGCAGAACCATGGACGTACAGTATACTTCAATTTTCTGCAGTGTGGCGATACTTCTCTTTCTAGTACTTTACAAGATGCAAATATACATTTAAATAATTGCATGGTTAGGTCGAAAGGACGTGTTCTTCCTTACTTTCTTGGAGTCACATGGTTCGACTATTCTCTATCAAGAAGTAAAATAACTTGGTGACAATCTTTTATTCTTATCACCGAAAATATGAAGGCAGATATTGTCTCGGATTTAATTGTTGAAGAGCGGAATCCCTCTATAGGACAAGGAGAGGCACTTTGTATATCATTGTATATTATAAATTAGCTCTGTATACTAAGCCTACCGTTGTCCGTTGTATAAACCCCATAGATTAAACCGTTTATTGCTATTTTCTCCCCACCTCTTTACCACACTTTTCATTTTTCCTTTTTTCTCGATTTTCCTTCTCAGTAGTTTTATTTTCACCATTTAACATCTTAAATGTATGTTGAATGTATGCTGACTGAATCGCATTTTGCATACACTCTCCTATTATGCCGACACTTCCATAGTATTCCGCGCATGCCATTCTCTTAAAACGCATGTTTAATCGAATTGTGAGTATTGGTTTTCCCGGTTGTCAACGAAGTAAAGAGTATAAATACCCTTCATTTGTCTTGGGAAGTAAAGTCATTGTTCACTCATTTCCTTATATATCCGATCATTCAATCCGATTCGCATCGCAAGATGAAAGCAACATTTCTCATCTCGGTTCTCTTCTTGGCCTCCGTTGGCCTTACTCGTGCCCAGGATGATGATTTGGCCGATTTTGATCGGGGATCTCGTCGCCGGACCCAGTGCTCTATCACTTGTGCTGGCACCCTCTTCCCGGTCTGTTTCTGCGCTAAAAACTGGAACGAAGCTTTTAGTTCTCCCCAGGATTTCGCTCGCAGAAGGACCTCTTCTTGCTCCGTCTCCTGTAACTCCAATCAAACCCCCATTTGCTTCTGCTATTAACGTCCACGAGTTTGCATGCACTATATCCACCTGATCCACTTATTGCACGAAGTAACACCCATTTTATAGCACTTTGAGGTAATTGAAAATGATAACAGAGCATATAATGACATGTATCGTATTATTTGGAGGCAATTCATTATCAACTTGAAAAATAAACCCATAGCGTTGCAATGATGTGATATAATATGTCTCTCTTTCTCTATTTTGTGCCTTAGAATCAATTTTCTAGAGAGATTTCCTTCCCTTTGCACTGTTGGAAGGATAGCCATTTCGAACAAGTCAATGGATATTGCATGGATAGACTGGTTCTTTAAGTCAAAATTCTGCACTTATTGAAAGTGAAATTTTATCCACTTCGTTACAAATATTCTGCTAACATTACTTCTGTTTGGTATTCTATATTCAAAGTTGAAGAGTTATGTCTAAAAGCGTTAAATTTGCTCTTTGTAGGTGATTAATCTTCATTTCGGTGTCCGATTCGTTGTGTTTCAACTTCAAAAGGCTAGTAGTCGACCAAATGGTGGTATAATTGTCTATTTGGCTGTAATAATAAACAACTTCAACAGATATATATAAATTGGAAAAAAAAGTAATCATGCTGCAGTAATGTGAATTAATTCCTCGTCTTCCGAACTGCTGGCCTCTTCGTCAAGAGTATTCAAAAGGATGGACTCGCTCCCCATCGACAGCCGGGATCTTTCAATAGATCGATGCGAATTGCCACCCGGACCCTTGTAGTGACTCGAGCGAGAGAAATTCCGCCTGTTCCCTAGGTTCAAACTTGGTCTGGGAATGGCCATTTTATCGATCAGCATCGACTCGCGAGCGCTGTTGGTCGTACGCGACGAATTGAGAAGGAATACGCCAGCAAAAATGGTTAGGAAACCGCAGAATAGAGAGGCAATGTTCACCGTGCTGGAGGTGTTGAAGCCTTGGAACAGAATGACCGAGGCAAGGATCGTGGCGGTGGTGAAAAACACATAGTAGATCGGATTCACCCTGTTTGGTCAAAATGTCAATTTACACAAAACAAAATAGTGGCCAAGCAATAGCCATGCTTACACGTTGGTGGAGAAAGCATCCAGAGCCTTTGTAAAGTAGTTCATCTGGATGAGGATCGCACAGCCAGTCGTTAGGGCGAACACGTAGGTGGATGGGTGAGTGAGCTGATTATTGCCCGCAAGGGTGAGCTTAAGAGCAACACCAAAGCCTTTCACAGACATCACGGAGATGGAGCCCACTAGTGAGCAGATGGAGAGGTAGACCAACGGATTCTTCTTGCCGTATTTTGGAGCGATGCGGTAGATCATAAAGATAGTGAATACCAAGACGAAAATGGTATAGATAAGAAAAGCTAAAAACGAGGAAACTCATAAGGCAAACGGAATTGTAAAAATGGGCTGATTAGGCTTTACGTGGTTGAACCGCATAATGAAGTATCTCATCCACTGTCTGGACATCCTATTTATTTGAATGAGGTGCATCAAATTAGGTCATGTCTATATTAATAAGGGCTGTCCATTATTCTCACTTTATCTTCGGGTGCGTGAAGTACGATAAGTAGAGCTCCAATAACACATAACATACATCCCACTTTGCCGATGTTTTTAAGCTCCTCTTTCAATAAAAACGACGCCAGTATTGCTCTGAATAAGAAATTGAGACTCTGTATGTCAATGGTCTTCGACCTTCACTATGTAAATGGGAGAGAGAAATGACATACCCTATGATAACGCTTAGTGCACCAAGAGGGGTAACCAGAATAGCAGGCGCAAAAGTGTAGGCAGCAAAATTGGCCACTTCGCCAAGTCCCACTACAATAAAAAGTATACACGTACACGTATTCAGGACAATTTTTTAGAAATATTCTCATATTACGATTCATCTTACTTGTTATGATTCCACACCACCATAGCGAGTTTTGAAGAAATGAATATGTATCACCGGCTAAGGAAGGAGCATATCAGATGAATGGATTAGACGAACTGTCCAATGAATAGACCCATCTACAGTGTACTTACCTGATTTTCCATCCACATTAGATGATATTAATCCTTTTTTAGTTATGATAAAGCTCACTCCGATTAACAACGACGACGACAGAGCTAGTAATAAACCTATGTACCTATTAAGGAACCACATCAACAAAAGCCATCTGATTATCATCGGGAATAAGAAATCTACTTGTCATCGATCATGATGGTATGCCCAGAGATGTATAGATACAAGTAGTATATAAGGAAGGTATATGGAATTAATTTAACAAGGTTGCCCAATTAACCAAGGTGTAGGAATACTATAAGTCGATATCCAAGAGTGTCCAATTAAATAGCCATCAATAATCCCTAAGATGAGCTTCTCAGGGGAAAAACCAATATGAAAATTCTAAAAGAACACCGAGAAATTTCGTTGAAAGAACCTTATTTTATTTTTAGCCAGCAGGTTCAAATTTCAAACTTCGTCGAATCTCTGGGTGAAATAAATCTTAAAGTTCCAAACGAACGGTTAAAATACAGAGAAGATATTAGCACTCCCTTCACAGGCTGGCCTCACCCCTCAAATATACTGAAGTGGAGTGCTGTGCCTCAGTAGATGAAATATTAAAATTGGCCATAGAAAGGAAAATTTCTCTTTGGATCCACCATGAAAACTCATATCTTTCGCCAAAGGAGACTCTCGGTGTTTCACTTAATAGCTGTATTATTATTATAATTAAGTATTCCTCAAATTTATTTTGAGAATTTGTAGATCATATCATAGAGGTATATGCGAGGTGTGAAGGGAAATATAATGCACAAAATAAAGTAAGATAATATATAACTCTATGAAAGAAAAAAATTGACATCTCTAAGGAAGGCGAGGACAAAACGTGGTGGAAATAATAATGTATAATTAAATAAATAGTAGCGGCAAAAACAAAGTTCTATTTTTTTAACCCGCCTTCACAGTGTAGGTCGTGGGGTGCATCTGGAGGTTGTCGATCTCCGGGTTGAAGCGGATGGGTCGGGTCTTGCGAATGATCCAGATACGGAAGGTGGTGTAGGCAATAAGAAGGAAGCCGAAGGCGATAGGGATGAGCCAGAACATGGGCGAGAGACGCCAGGAGGTGCCAAAAGGAATGTTAAAAGGGGGAATGTAAACGATTGCCATCGCAAGCACAGCACCCCCCGCCAAACCAGCAAAGTTGTAAGGGTTGCTGAACATGAATTTGCCAAAAGGCAGGCGCAGACGTGCTTTGCATGCAAACATGTTGAAGGCCTGCATGATCATGATGCTCAGATAGAGAATGGATTGTCCTTGTGCGAGAGCATCCTTCTGTTCCAAGTACGTGAGAACTCGACCCGAGGCGGTTGTATAGTTAGGCGAATCATCCCGGAAATAACTACCCTCCAGAGCCATCTGACGACAGTCATAGGGAGAAATGCCGTGATAATTCAACACAACAAAGAAGGATAGCATGCTTGCAATGGTCTCCATGATACCCGCTTCAAGATAGGCCCATAAGAGTAGGTCACCGTCCACAAGCAATTCCGCGCCCGTGGAATCAATGAGGTTCTCGCGCCAGAAATCAAGAGTGAACACACGTTTGACACGATGGGCCATCGTTGCGACGCGCCCTGGATGCACTGCTTCGCCGGTTTCTTCGTCAATGCGGGTAGGCAAGCGGCGAAGGGCAATCCGCCGAAGTCGCTCAATGGATCGGGAAGTAACAGGCTTACGGGGCTGTAATTTCATCAGACCGGACTTAGTTTCGGGTTTATCCCAGGCGAAGGAAAGAGCAAGGAATAGCTCAAAGCCAAGATCGATCACGAGAATAAGAATGGCCGAGATACCCAAAGGAATGGGAGCAACGACGTAGAGGAGCTGGGGTACTACCTCAGGGGTCGAGTGCGAGATAGTGTAGCGGATGGATTTCTTTAGGTTAGTGAAGATCAAACGGCCCTCTTCGATACCGTGGACGGTGGATGCAAAGTTGTCGTCCAGAAGGATCATGGCAGCAGCCTCCTTCGACACGTCACTGCCGGATTGATTCATAGCAATGCCGAGGTCGGCTTTCTTCAGAGCGGGGGAATCGTTCACACCATCACCTGTTACGCCGACGATATGTCCCATCGATTGGGCACGTTTAACGATCTCTAGCTTGTGGCGGGGCGAGGTACGCGCAAAAATGATCTCCGTCTTTGAGAAAATACGATCCCATTCTTGGTCGGTGAGCGCGTCGATCATTTCTCCGTGGATGACAATGGCATCATATTCATCCTCTCCCACATCGTCGACCTGACGCCCAGTACGTTTTGCAACCATTTCGCGTGTATCCGACAAGACCAAGTTAATTTTCCGACCGATGGCCTCTGCAGTGAGAGGATGGTCTCCCGTCACCATCATGACTTTAATGCCAGCAGAGCGGCAGCGGCCAATAGCCTCACGAACGCCATGTTTGGGTGGATCTTCAAGGGAGGTTAGCCCGACAAAGGTGAGGCCAGAGGTCGGGTAGTTCTTTTTCTCCTTGCTGAACTCAAAGTCGGAAGGATATTGCTCGCGTGGCATCAATAATTGCGCAAACGCAAGGACACGATGTCCCTTGGATGCCATATACTCGTACGCGTTTTGGAATTGCTCGCGATGCCTATCGGTCAGTGGAACGATCCCGTTGTCGAGGATGGTGTCGCAGAGGCGTAGCACGCGTTCAGGTGCACCCTTGATGAAGAGGGTGAGGTCGCCGGTGCTGTGGGGCATTTTGTGGATGGACATATGCCACTTGTTGTCAGAGTTGAAGGGAATTTCGAATACTTTGGGATACAGTTCTTGGGCCTTTTCAAACTCCGACAAGTTCTGGGCCGCGTACCGCAAAAGACCTGCCTCCGTAGCATCACCTAGGACCTCCCGTTGGTCGATGGGCACATCCGTTCGATCGAATTTAGCGCGAGTGCAAAGGCTAGAAATGTGCATGATCTCGCTGACGCCAGGCGTACCCGAAGTGGCCAATTCTTCTTCTTGGTTCAGAGATCGGTGAACAGTCATCATCCGAAGGCCGGTCCAAATGTTGGTCACGGTCATCTGGTTGCGAGTGAGCGTGCCAGTCTTGTCCGTGGCAAGAAGGGTGATGGCACCAAGGGTTTCTACCCCTTGCAGATCCTTGACGAGTACGTTCCGCTGGGCCATGCGCTTGGCAGCAATGGTCAGCAGCATAGTGACGGTGGCTGGCAATCCTTGCGGCACCCAGGCCACGAGCACACCAATAGCAAAGTTGAGGGTAAGACCAATGTTGCCGTTATTGACTCTGAAACCGATTCCAAAGAAGATAGCAGCGGTAACGATGGCAATAGAGGCGATGATCTTGACGAAGTTGTCGATCTCTTGCGAAAGTGGGGACTTGCGCTTGTCTTCACCCGCCGTCAAACCAGCAATCTGCCCGAGAACAGTGCGGTCGCCTGTGCGCACCACAATTCCGTATCCCTCCCCAGCAACGATCAAGGTCCCATTGAATAGCATATTAGTCGCTTCAAGCGGATTCTTGTGGGTATTCGTCACGGAGCGTTCTTGTGGCTCGGATTCACCGGTTAAGGAGGAATTATCCACCTTCATCTCGCTGCAGGAGAACAGGAAAACGTCGGCTGGAACTTTGTCGCCCATTCGCAAGAACACAACGTCACCGAGCACAAGATTCGACGCGGGCATTTGTAGCAACTTTCCCTCACGAATGCATCGGCAAGTAGCGGGGATCATGTTAAGGAATGACTCAAGAATTGCCGCCGATTTCTGCATCTGATAGAATTCGATGAAAGCATTCAGGAAAGCGACGACGATGAGGATGGCTCCGAGGTAAGTCTAAAACATAATCCAATACAGCATTCAATATGGATGCAAGGAATCTAGAGCCAAACAATGTAAAATAAGGCTTACATTAGGGAAATTTCCTACCGGATCGATTCCATAAAGGATGTATTCGATTACGCCGGCAACAATGAGAAGGAGATTGAAAAGAGTGGAGAGGCATTCAAGATACTTGACAATGGCATGTTTCTTCTTGGGAGGGGTCAACTGATTAGGGCCATTTTCTTTCAGCAAACGGGTCGCATGATAAGGGTCCAAGCCACGAGATTCGGCAGGCTTTGTGGGATTGATTGAAGTAGAGTAGCGCTTGGCGCAATCCTCAGGCGAGAGCAGATGCTCATCGATGTTAACCTGCTCGATCTCCTTCTTGCCCTTCTTCTTGGATTTGTTGAACTTGGCTCTGATGGCAGCATGCTCCTCAGGGGTGGATTGAGGCAAGCCTCGCGGGTCAGAGCGCGTCAAAGTGCGAGAGCGATCTGGGAGAGTCGGCTGGGAGAAGGTGATTTTGCCTTGTCCATCAGCCGCCATGATGGACGCCGATGGAACCGCCGTGGAGGTATTAGACCCCTCGGTGTCCAGCGTGGAGGACTGCTCCATCAGGATATTCATTTCCACCTTGTCCTCCGCCCCAGCTGTTTGCATACTAGAATGATGAGAAGAATAGGAAATCAAAGAGAGGGATGGGAAAAGGTATTAATAGAGCGCGCAAGGCCCAAAATTCATTTATTTACTAACCCCTTCAGTTTCGATAGCATAATAGGGCTTATTCCAACCCAGAGACAGGCTTCACCACCCAAGGATTTTGCGGGCTGAGTATTAATAACCGGTGCAAGGTGACCGGGATAAAGGGCATCGGAAATTGCTTCGCAATGTGGTTGCACAGTGGGCGGACATCCCTTATGGATACTAAGGACCGCTATTGTTCGCCGGGGTGCTACTCCAATCTGGCGCCGGCAAAACTTGCGCTTTGTCGAACCTTGGGCCCTCGTGGTGGCAGTAGGAATGCCAGCATTCCTTATGCGGGGGCCTCTGTGCCCGCTGGCTTGACTTGATTACTGAACGATGGCAACCTTCTTAGTTGCAAGGCCAATGACGCCCTGAGGCTAGTCTTCACTGAGTTCACGCCTCGACTTTGGCTCTGAAGGGTTGCGCGAGCTGATGCAAACGCTCACGGAAAATTCTGCCAGCGTGTGACTGAGCAACCCCGCGAATGGCTTGCCTTCTCCAGAGCCAAAGTGCTTGGAGAAATGTTCTGGAAGTTCCGCCTGACTTCCTGGAATAGACGCATCCTTATTATCGGGAACCCTCCCATGATTAGCTGTTCTCGCGCAGACCCGGTCACACTGATTGCGATGGAATGGGGAAACTTTAACTTAGAGTGGGAGCTGCTAGGGATATGTCAACGGTTTGTGCACTCATCCTTTAATATCACTTAATATCTCCGAGGGTATTTTGTGAAATACATGTACAGTTTATTGGGATATCCTCGGCCCATAAGGGCTTATATATAAATTATTTGGCGCCCACTGCAAAACGCTCCAGGCTCTGATCTTCCAATACATTGAGTCCGGTCACCACGAATGAGGGCTGAGAAGCAAGCGCCCCAAATTTACACAAGTCTTCCACGAGGGTCCATGAAGCAAGCACACAATCCTTTATGCCAATGCCGTTATAACTGCTGCCCGTAACGGAGAGGCGGTGTCCGGTGGTACTTTGCATGGCACGATGAAGCTCTTGCATCCGTCCAATATGGCCTACCTGATATTGCGGGATGCATCCCTGCTGCATTCCAACCGCAGATAGCACAGGAGGAGCCTGGATTCCAAGAGTCTGCTTAACAGTATCTGTTGCAAGCTCCAGCAGCTGCTGTTTAGTTATTGTGGAGGGATCCTGTCCTGGGAATGCATGTGGTAAACGAGCGCCGCCAATCATAACTGTGAGTTTGGTAATGGGTCGCTCGTCTTGTTCGGGGAGGGCGCGAGAGTCGAATATAATTCCAAGCACTCCTTTGCTTTCTTGGATGAACAACTCTGGAACTAGGAATCCAAATCCGTCTGGGACCTCACCGGATGAATAAGCAAGATTGACTACCCCAACATTGACTGACGGGTTATGAGTTAAATGCGGAAGGGGAGTGGTTCCAGTTAACAGTTGGTGAAGCGCCGGGGAAGGGAGGGCGCTGATAACATGGTCGGCCTCTAGTTCGTTTGACGAAAGCATCAGCTAATCGAATAGGCGAAGCTTATTAGAGACTAGGGAATCAAAAGCTAAAAATCTTGAATACATACTCGGACCCGGTCGTTCTCGAACATTAGCTGCAATACATGCTGATTTGTTTCCATCTTCACGTTTGGCATCTGTGAGAGTGCCTTCACCAGTGCTTGCGGGAGCGATTCAACTCCATTCTTAAAGCTAAACATGCTCACTTTATCCATGTGCTCATAGAGGTCAAAGTTCTCTCTCCTGGCTCTCCACTTAATCCCCTTCTCTCGATAGGTCTCCAACCCTCCGCGGATCATTCCTAGAAGAACGGACCCGTACACTTTTTCCGCATCCCATAGATAGGGCATAGTTGCTCTCACACTTAGTTCACGCGCATCGCCGGCATAAATTCCATGCATGACCGCCGATATTAGGTTAGATGCAATGTTGTCGTTAAACCGGCGAGAAACAAAGTCGTAGACACTTTCATCCTCCACATCATCAGATATCCGGCTCACGAATGGCTCTCGGAGGGCGCCAGTTATAAGACCCTTTAGGGCGGGAGAGCGATCGAAGAGAAGCGAGAGAGGAGAGGTGGGTAATTGATTGAGTCTACCTGAGTGGTATATAAAGCGATTTTTTGCTGCCGGTTGAGTTTTTGGAACTGTAATCAGCTCAGGTAACAGATTGAGTCGGCTAATCTATCAACTCAAGAGCAATTGAGTAAAAAAAGATTTAAGATCATTATTAAGTAATATTTACAGTATCAATAAGAACATAACCACCCGCTCCGTTACATCTGAGGGTGTGAGGCCCCCGTTCAAACAAGACCCCCTGGTCACCCTCTCGACTTGACCGAATCCAACCACCCCATCTCTCTGAACTCTCCAATAATGTAATTTTGATTTTTGGTAGAGCATTGGCCAGAAAATAAGCCGCGCTAAGACCTGAGATGCCACCCCCCAATATTACGACGCGGCTTGGAGCACTCATATTTTGATACCAAGCAAAACACAGGAAATGAAAATTAAAATAGAACGTCGAATCAAGAAAACAAAATTGTGTCCTGTCTAAGTGCTATATTCAACTCGCAATATACTTTCCCGCATCGGAACGACAATGACTCATTCGAGGCAAGTGAGTAACATACCGGAAGAGAGTGCGCGGCGCAGTTGAATGCCCTGTCCGAGAAGCAGTCCTGAAGTGACTTTATTTTATTTCGCACTTTTATTTCGCACAATTTTTCATATTCCCCAGATTTATTGTTATAAACATTTTTTTTTTTGTCCACTCTCCCTGCTTTTGCATTCGCGACGATCTTCCTTGTATGGAGTACGTTATTTCTAGAGTTCAGGAGGAAATCGCGCTTGATGGTGCAGAAGGTATGTTATCCTCAAGATTCGATTGCATCGACTTGATCACTTGAGGGAGTATTTAATCGTATCAACTATTATATCCTTCATTTTAGGTTGTGATCTGCCGCGCATGTGGTCGTTTGCGGAGCAAGCAGTGAGAAAGCGTGTTGAGGAACTGGGAGAGAACATTGCCCCAGTAATAGATAATGCCTACAAATCTTACTTATGGAGAGTTATTGTCAACTCGAATTGGGCCACGTTCTTTGAGAATTTAGAACAGAATGTGACAACAGAAGCGGATGTAACACCTAGTGGGAAAAAAACCTCTAAAGTGGTCGCAGTATGTAGTGCCATGCATAGTTTCCTTTAACTGCTGGACTTATTTTTCATTGCTTTATTAGAAAAAATTGAATTATCGTCCACTTAAGATAAGCTCAGACACCCCGTACGTCCAGATTGCCGAAAAATATGGAGACCAGCTACGAATTGTTGTTAGCCAGAAATATCGGGATGCTGTTGTGCTGACGGTTCGTATAGCATAGACGCGTTTTTCTTTTACTTGCAAATTGAGCTTGAATTGAATTTTTGTGTATTTTACTCCAAACGCAGGCCGATCAAACCTTGTCTGAGGCATGCAGAATCATTTTAGATCGCATCGCCAAAGCGAGGTCGACCGGTGCTAGTCAGATTGATATTTCCAGAGACCTTGACTTGGATTCGCGCTCCGTTTTTCACTATATCAAGGAGCTTTTAAATCAAAAACTCATGTAAGTTCCATGATACATATACAAAAAGCTCCTTTTTTTATTTTTTAATATTTTTATGAATAGTATTAAGTTTCCGATAATATCGATGGGAAAGTATACTCAGTTGTGTGTGCATGTTCGCTTCTGTGAGCAAAATAAAGGTTATCAAACCTCGAAAATGGGTGGGGTACCTGCAATACTAGGGAGCAGCAGTGCACAAGGCGAGACTCCAATATTTGTGGAAGAAGACAGCAATCAATTCTACTCGGACGGAATTCGTCAAAAAATATCGGATCTCTTAGACGCTGCGGCAAACAAGGTGATGGTAGTGGAAGATTTGATCAAGGGCATGGTAAGCAGATAGTATGAAAAGCGAAATAGCATTGTTCTAACTACTTGGGATGGGCTCATCCTCTACCAGAATTACGATGTGTCTACCCAAAATGCACGAAGGATATTTAACCGCCAGATCCAGTTCCTTGCCCGTAAAGGTTACATTGAAAGGCTTAACGTTCTAAGAAAGGACAATAAAAAGGGTTCAGACCGGTGTATCCGTTTACTAAAACCATATGGCACTTCGTCCACAAGAGCAGATGTCCCCTCGGAAACGGCGATGCTGACCAGTATACCCAACGACCCTGCGGAGCGAAGTGAGGAATTTCTAATTGATTTGCCGTTAACAAGTCAAATCTACAGACTTATACAAATCTCCGGCGAGCACGGAGTCTCGAGCGTGGAATTGCGCCAAAAGCTTAGCAAGGTTAGCATAAAAGCTTTACAAGCGCGAATAGACCGGCTTATGAAGGCAGTCCCAGAGGAGCTGAAGGAATTAGAGGTGGAGCGCCGCTCTGAGTTTCACGGCAAGCAACGACAGTTTCGTTATTTTGTGCAGAGCGCATTACAAGCACAGCCTGCCATGGAGAGTTCAGGAGGAGGCATAGAAGCATCGGTAGGAAGTTCGAAGCAGGCATTCGATGTCATCATTAAGAATACGAAGATGAATAGATCTTTGAAACGCAAATCTCCTCCGTCATCAACGGCTTCCCGTCGAAAAAATGCAACTACCACTCCCAAAAGGTTGCCAGTCTCAAGAATGTCGTCAAAATCGGCGGCAGCAGAAGACGCTGAGAGACCAGGCACAACTCCCTCGAAACATGGCGTCGCCCAAAGCGACACCTCCATCGGGTCGGGATCCACTACTGCTTCAATCAGTAGAATTGAAATTACCACTCCTAAATCTACACGGGCTCCTCTTCTAGTCAGCGAGACTCCAGTTTCCAGCCACTCTACTCCCAGCGCGACTCCTGTCCACACTCCGATGACCGGTGTTACTTCTGAGCAGCGCAGGCAAGCGCTTCTAAGCCTCCTTGAAACACACAGAATTTTGGAGCTAAACACTCGTTCCATCTCCACTTACGACGAAGAGTTTGCAAGGCTCTATGGCGGTACGCCGTTTAAGACCGACAGAAAGACACTGACTCGTCTTGCCGACGCTATGGAAGAGAAAGGAATGCTGCAAAAGTTTATTGTCAGCTTCCCGATTCTAAATGGTACACATAAGGCAGCGACGTTTCTTATGCATTCCGAGGCCAGTCAGTCCGACGAAGATATAAAGCAATACGTCGCTCAAGTACGGACACGATACCTCTACAACATGCTTGGGGGATCCACCACGAAGCAAATTAAAATTCGCGAGGTGGATATGGAGGTCGAGCGGATTGGTGATATAAGGAAGCGGTTGGCTCCAGATACGGAAGATCCCGAGGCGACACCTATGCCACAGAGGACCGAATCTGAAATCGCTGAACATGTTGAAGAACACTGGATCACAATAGCACAGGGCTATGGGTTCATAGAGCCTCGAATGTTGCGAGCCAAATGGATCCATCTTTGGCTGCTGCAATTGGTAGACCCTGAGTCGAAGCTGGACTCTCGGGTGGACACGGAAACTCGAACCATCCCTGCTAGTGCTCTGATGGAGAGCATGCCGCTCGAACTCTACCTGAAAGCAATTGGACAGCGATCGCGCAACACACTTCTCGATAATTATATTAAAGCAAGCCAGCCGATTCATATCAAGCTCTCAGAGCTTCCGGAGCCATTGCGCGGTAGTCTTCTGCGCGGAGAACAACGCAAAATGCGTGTCCGCTTGAGACGCAGCTTAAACATTCTAATGGCACTTGATCTAGTTAGGCCGCATAAGCTCAAACACGAAGACCCCTTTACTGAACAGTTTCAACAAGATCTAGAGGAACGTGCCGCCCATTCCGAGAGCAGCCTCTTTCCCGCTTATTTGGTGACATGCTCAGCTCGTATGCACAACTTTGCCGAAAACGATAAAGAGCCGCTTGGTATTTATGAAGTTGAGACGGTAGCTCAGGGTGAACGCTACTGGAAAGACTTGCAATATCTATGCACAAAACAAGCGAGTGCTGAGGAAAACTTGGAAGACCAATACGAAGCCGAGAATGAGGATGAGGAGCCACGCGCTATCGGCTTTCAGGGAACAGAAAACATGCAACGCGAGCTTTTCAACTACCTCACCAAGTTCATCTGCCGTAACCGAGAATGGAGGGTTGACTATCACTACAGTCTAGAGCAGCGGATGGTCTTAGAGCAACACGCAAGTCGCCGTGCTGGCTTGCTGCTCACCCCTGACGAGAATCAGATCCGTCGACTTGCCAATGAGCTTTCACTCCCGTCGGAGGCCGTGCAAGACTTTTTCAACAAAAAAATCATGAAGGTAAAAATTGCCACCTATTATCAGCGCATGAAGGAGCAGAGAACGAGGCAATCGAGGACACCGAGAACTCGGAGATCGAACAGCACGAGTATTGACGGGCAGCAACCCCAACCACCTCAAGTCAGCGATGGCATCTCTGATAAGTTGACACGGAAGTTTGCGGAGCTGCGCAAGTTCCGGGGTCAAAAGGAACCCAAATCGAGTGTTCGTTTGCATAAACGACTGGGCCGGAAAAGACGCAATAAGAAGGCTGATAGGGAACAAGAAGGAAGTACACAGACGGGTATGCTTCTATTCGTATGAATTGACAAGGAAATTTCTTTGTCTTTAATTCTATTCCTATTTTTGTATTACTCCCATAGACGAGAATTTGGAAGAATATACACGCACACGTCACCGTTGGACGCCTGAAGCCGATGAAATAATGCTTCTTGCGGTTGCCATTAATCGACATCGCAGTAGAAGCACTGGAAAATATTTCTGGCGCCCTGTCACGCAGCTCTTCCCCAATCTCAGTCCAGAACAGTGCAAGCGACGCAGTGATGTTCTTTTCAAGGATCATATGAAACAGGCACGCCTTAATGTTTTGATTCAACGCTGGGATGATATTTATCGAAAGGGTATTCAATGCGGTGACATTGTGGATCCCCACCCTTCGGACCCAAATGACTATGACATGAAATCTTTTTATGATTACTTTGCACAACGACTCAGAGAGGAGAGGTATTTATCCGTTTTGGGATTCTCCACTTTGATAAATTTTCTTCCTGATACATATCTGATTCACTTATTGCTGACAATAAACCCACAGTGAGACTGGTCCCCCCAACACCCCACTTCCCCGAGATCCAGCGCTGGTTGAACAGTTATTTGATATATCAACATCCGCCGATTCTCACTCTGCTTCGCGCATCGATGATTTATATAGCAGTAGAACATCTTTAAAGATGGGATTGCTTGTATCACATGGGCTCCCGTTGGTCTTGTTTTCTAACGACTCCACCATTTCCGATATGACATACCAATCATGCGAGCAAGTTGATGACGAGAAGCTTTACCTATTGAAAGTGTTGATTAAGGTACCCTGTCATTATTTCATATAGACTAATTGTTTACTAATGGAGTTTCTTTTTTTTTCTCTCCTTGTGATAGATGATATTAATGACACCTAAAACTAGCTACAATTCCAAGGTGGCGTTTACCGTCCTTAATTATTTCCACCAAGAATTGATTAGTCGCGTGCTCGATCTTGAGAAAAAGCATGGCACTATGACCAAGATCAAACCGGGTAGAGACCGGCGTCTTCCTGGGCGTGGGGTATCCTTTACTGAAAAGTAAAACCCACCTACAGCTGTATGGATACATTAGAAGTGTACTGACTCACCTGCATCTATATATAAGGTTCTTCCATACACTTGTTGGTGATCTGCCTATGGGAATTTTTGCTCAAGCCACGACTTTTCACCAACAACAGCTTAACAATCAGATGGAGATTCCAAGTAATCTATCGAATAGTGGTGCCATGGCATGCTTTCTCAACAAACTCGCCCACGGCTCGGTAAATTAAACCTCTTTTTTATCCAGGGTGGATGCGATTACACAGATTTCTTATATTTTTAATGTATGTTTAGCTCACTCTGGACGCGAAAAATTTGCACTTTGCGCCACTTGATCAACTACATTCCCGCAAAGGTAAAATTATTAATGGCTTTAGACGATACACATCATCAATTTATATCATATTTACATTTGATCAGTTGCGAATGAATTCACGTTTGACGTGGTAGTAACGCCAATCAAGCATATTGAGAATGAGCAAACACCAAAAGAAGAAAAGCAACCAGCTACAACAGAAAAATCGTCCTTTTCATTGTCAAAACTCTTTTCCTTTTCTCTGTTTCCCGCCCGTAAGCGCAAGAATCTCCCAGAATCAAGTGATTCTTCAAGCCAAGGTAACCCTAGCAAGCGCCCACGGCGTTCCCCGTCCATACCCGAAGATACAGATGGCAAGCCAGACGACGTCGAGATGATTGGCGTACAATACGATTCTGAGGAGGAAAAGCACGAACTCCTTTCACTGTATCGGGTGATTAGAGATGCGGGTGAGAAGGGCTTGAGCCTAATTGATATTAAGGTAAAAATATTTCTCTCTTTTCCCATTGAAGTCACCCCATCCGCCTCTAAACCAATCTAATTTCTAATTCCATAGAATAAACTACAAGAAACTTCTAGTAGCATCTCGGATCAAACCATTCTTAAACACATCAAGTCGCTCACCTCAGTCGAGAATCCACCCATTGCTCGTGTTGGCATTAATACTATAAGATTTGTTGATCAACAATATACTACCGCATGGATGGTCAAGTTACGCGAAGCGGAAGAAATAAGTGGTGGCAACCAACCCTTCTTGGAAGAAAGTCCCACCCAGCCTAATATCACCCCACTTTTAACACAAGGACGAGAGAAAAACATGTCGATACCACGGATGTGGATTGATATCCGCGGAAAAGTGATAGAAACCGTGTTAATAGCTTGTATTGAGGTGGTTTTGGACTTGATAGTAAGAAAACCGGGAATCTATGAGGTGACTATCAATTCTCCCACGGATTAACATGTCATTGCTGATTTTATCTTAATTTTATGTAATAGTCTAACATCCAGCGACTCCTGGACGTTGTTCTGACCCGAGGCGAACTAAAGGACATTCTCGACCACTTGATCCAAAAAGGTGCTGTGCGCACCCAAACCATTAAAAAGCCCTCTGTCGTTTCGTTGTTTTCCCAGGATCACTTCTTTGAGGAGCATGGTATATGCAACCCCTTCTTTTGAAGATGGGCTTTATTGATTCGATACTAACCCATTTCTTTGTTTTTACAGATTCTCCTTTAATTGATAAGGATCTGATTACCTGCTACTGGGCCAACCCCGATTATTATACAAAATATCTGCCGTAATTATTTATTAAACTCTGCAAGTTAGATTTAGCGGTTATCGTTACTAAACTAGTCTGTGTATATTTTTTCTTTGCTCTAACCCGCCTTTTTGCCTCTAGTTAATTAATCTTATAGCTTCTCACCTCTCTATACTTTTTTTTGCATTACACAGAATTTTCCAATAATAAATGCAAATTGCCCTGGAAGAAATTGTACTTCGAGGCTTAGATCCTAATTGGGAATAATGGAGAGAAGAATGAGCTTTCATCTTCCAGTAGATATCTAAAAATATGGCTGGTTTATTCACTGGGATCTTGAAGGGTATTGCGGAAGCTGTGGATGACTACTCACGAAAACAACAAGCATCTTGTCAATCAACGCTATCGAAAGGAAGCACTTCTTGCAGACCGTGTACTTCTTCTAAACACACTAATAAAGAATCCGGCCCCTCAAAATCTTCTTTTTCAACTCCATGCCAAGGAAGCAATTACAGTCGCCTTGTATGTATAGATGCTCAGGGCAGCCTTACGTATCGGCCCTTTAATGATCAGGGCGACTGCATTCCCGATTTTTCGTGTGTTGGGTATAAGGGTGGATCAGAACCAATTCCCGATGATATACCAGCTCTAGCTCGATTATCTCCCTCCTCTGAAGATGCAGATGACACGTCCCGGATTCAAGAAGTCATTGACGACATTTCAAGACGTCATCCTCTCGAAAATGGATTTCGCGGAGCAATAGTACTCGAAGAGGGCACTTTTCGCATTTCTCGAACCTTGAATATCCGTGCAAGTGGCATTGTTATACGTGGTACAGCGCAAGGAAAGGGAACCCAGATTATTGCCAATGTAAACCCATGGGAGAATCAGTTTTTAGTAGTCTTTCGGGGAAAACCACATGAGAGAGTAAGCAACACTCAAGCTGAGATTCTCGGGCGGGTCCCTGTGGGTGCACGAGTACTATCGGTGAAGAAGATGAGATACCGAGTGGGGGACCAAGTTGTTGTTACCATAACAACTAATAAACACTGGGTGAGCACGATAGGAATGGATCGTATTCCTACCAAAAAATCTAATGTTAAACAATGGTCGCCTATGCGTTTCGAGGCATTTCGCACCTTGATTGGTATCGATCCTACCCACGGCACAATCACCCTGGATGCCCCTCTTACTATGGCCATTGATCCAGAGTTCGGCGGTGGCCATGTTCAGCTCGTGAAATCGTCCCGCCTTTCTCACGTTGGCATTGAGGACATTCATTTTCTGTGCCCAATAAATGAGGGTAGGCGCAAAGAGGATTTGAAGGAGATTCCCAAAGAACGAAATGGAGACTATCGGTTTGCGTCTGAAATGTTTTTGAATTATGTATTACGATTTGAGCATGTAGAGAATGCTTGGGCGAAAGGAGTAAATAGGTAAGTACTCTACTCACGATTGCATCTGGTCACACTCTTCTAAATCTTGGTACAGCACATGGTTCCATAACCATATTAGCATTGGTATTGGGTCCAAAAATCTTACCCTCCAGGTACGCTCAATCTATTAACACATACATCCACATACTCGGATACTTATTTCCTATTTTATGCAGGGATGTCATCACTACTACCCCAATGGCCTCGCATTTTATAGCGGCCAGTCTTGCTATCAACTTGATGGACAGCTTTGCCTGCTAACTGACTGTCACTCTGATAACTCCTTCCATAACTTCGTATATATGGGTCGCGTGCCTGGACCCAACGTGGTTCATCGATGCTCGGCTACCGGTCCCGGTGATTCCGGGCCACATATGCGCTGGTGTGAGTATCTTTCGACTTTTTATTATAAATTGCAATGAAAGTTAACATTTTATTTAAATATTTACCCGATGATAGCTACGGGACAGCTCTATGATTGTAAATATTAAATGCTAATAGGAAGACTTTGAAAAAAAAAATCGCTCAATGTTTTTTGGTGTAGGCTGTAAATTTGATGGAACGCTTTTGATCCAAGATAGAAAAGATATGGGGACAGGTACGATAGATATATTATTAATATGCTAGATGCTAACTATTTTCATATGCTCAGGACATGGTTGGTCAGGTGCCAATTGTGTAGTGTGGAACTGCACTGTAAAAAATGGGATTATTGTGCAGAAACCCCCGACGGCACAGAATTTTGCTAGTAATTTTTTTTTCTTGGTTCTCCATCATAATGAGATTCATTTTTTACCTGATTATAGTCGGAAGCACCGACCGTTTCGCAAAGCCAGTAGTACCCTCACATGAACGTGGGTGGTGGGAACTTGCGGGAGTGAATGTATCGCCACAGAGCTTATATGAAGCTCAATTGAGAAACAGGAAGTAACGCTATTGAAAATTCCATTTTGAATATATTCAATTGTATATGGAGGACTCTACCTGACATATATTCAAATTTTTTATTTCTATTCTGTGTTCTTTATTACTTGAAGCTTAATCTGTTATCACATCAATTTTCACCACAACAGTGTTTTCAGAGGTTGGCTTTGAATGTGATTCCATTAGAAAAAACTAGAATAAATTCTGCTAGAAATGCAATCAAGAAATTTGGAATTCCGCGACGCGTTATATTTTCATTTTCTGAATCTTCTCCGCACGTCCCATTTTCAATTCTATATTCACACGAAACATTTTCTGTGGCAATCGACTGAATAGAACGATAACAACTGTTCCTATGAACCCTTCAAAGAACGAGGTGTTAATGGAGGATGCTTGCGATGAGGAGATAAGAAGAGCGGTGAAGAAGGCAGGATCAGAATTCATGGTCAAGTAAGTATCAATTAAGATTTTACGCGTTTTATGCTAGCCATGCCTTTCCATCTCTCTTTTTTTGCACTAATTACTTTTATTTGTATTCTTTTCTCTAGTATTCCCAATGTCTCTACACCATTATCCATGAAAAGGTTCGAAATCGGCAAATCGCTTGGAAGAGGAAAATTCGGAAGAGTTTATATAGCACGCGAGAAAACCACTGGTTTTGTTGTTGCACTCAAGGTGCTTTTCTTGAATGAACTAAGATCATCTCGCGTGGAAAATCAGTTGCAACGCGAGATTGACATCCAATCTAGACTAAGGTAAACCATATAGTTAGCCACTGTTCTCTTAGTGTAGACAAAGTGTTATATATCATTTTCACCATAGACATCCCAATATCCTACGACTCTATGGTTATTTCTTGGACGAAACCCGTGTCTATTTAGTGCTAGAATATGCACTTAGTGGTGAACTTTATCGGCACTTGAGGCAGTACAATAAGTTTCCGGAATCGCGAGCCTCCAGGGTAAATATCTTAACAATCCGGATCATTTTCCAATCCTTTAATACATTTCCAAATTATCAAATGTAGTACATTGATCAAATGGCCAGCGCGCTCGCGTATCTCCACAAGAAACACGTAATCCATCGTGATATTAAGCCGGAGAACTTGCTTATAGGCGCTCGTGGTGAGCTCAAGGTCGCTGATTTCGGCTGGTCCGTGCATGCACCTAATACCCGACGAACGACGCTGTGCGGCACTCTCGATTACCTACCTCCTGAGATGGTAGAAGGAAAAGACCATAACGAAAAGGTGGACTTGTGGAGCTTGGGAGTGCTTTGCTATGAATTTCTAGTTGGTGTGCCACCATTTGAGGACCTGAGCGGACAGACCGCCACCTATAAGCGGATTGCCCGTGTTGACCTAAAGATCCCTGACTATGTAAGCCCCGAGGCAAAAGATCTAATAACAAAAGTAAGTGCTTTTCCAGCTCGGCAGTTTTTGCGTACCCGGTTTAATACTCTATCCATACAGCTTCTACAGCACAATCCTGAGAATCGCCTCCCTCTAGAGCAGCTTGTGCGGCACCCATGGATCGTGAGATATAGAGAAACAAACATCCCAACCCCTCCTCCAGATTCCGACTACTGACTGGAGTGTGACTATGGAATAGATAATACTTTATAATTAATATTTCCCTTTACTCTCCATTTCCACATCATTTTCTGCCTTGAATAGTTACCTCTAACTTTTCTGTGTAATACATATATTTACTGCATTTTCTGATGAAAACGAAATTGCATGGAAACGTGATAAGCCACGAAATCTTGTCTTCTATTTCCCCGCGAACTACATCCCTAGTCGGCACCTATAAAATTCCACAATAGATCAACATCTTTTGCAAATAAGACGACAATATTTTTAGCATAATTTCATAAAGTGACTCGGTTTATATCAACTCCTCTTCTTGATAATCCATAAAAGCGAAGCGATCTATGGGGGGACAGCAATCCAAGCTGGCATTTCGGAGGGGGTTTTTTCGCCTATTTGAAGAAAGGGTATGTCGTGATATGAGAGTGCGCGATTAGCACTTTCTCAGCAGATAGTCTGACATTTTTATTTCTCTGCCATCGCTTTAGAATATCCCCCCGACTGCAGACGAGTATTGGACGCAGGTTGGACATTCTTGCAATTCTTTATTTTTTCCCTTAGATTTATTGAAATTTTGCCCGTGTTGTGAACACGAATATTATACTTGACAGTTTTGGACACTTCCAGAATCGGCTGATGATGTTTTTTCACTCATCACGCCCTCTGACATTCGGCGTACTCGTGACACAGCTCCTGAGAATCTCGAAACTCTAATTCAAAAAGTAAGCCTGCAACATCGAGTTTACATTAATCGTGTATTTGAATTTAGTATGACATATGGATACTCTCTAGGTTACTGGTCGCATGTTTGAGCTGCTCCAATCCAATGACTTTCCATCTCCATTGAAGCCTGTATCTCATATGCTAAACTGCATTCGCATTACTACGCGACTTATGCCCTTTATTTTCGAAGCCGAGCAGTTGGAAGAATGGGAGGAGCGAGTTTTTTGGCGGGAAGAAAGAATTCCAATAAAGACTTCCGGAAGGGGCAAGAATAAAGTCTCGGAGAAGGTTGAAATAGAATCTCTTCACAGAGATGCATGGACTAATCGCATTTTCTTCCTTTTTTCCAGGATGGAGAACAGCAAATGATAACGCTACCTCCGCTTGCCAAACGGCTACTTCAAGGTAGAGAGCTATTGCCATATAAATTCGCGTAATACAAAAAAGAAACTTATCTATTGTCATGATTATAGCTGCCGTTGATTTACTCTTTTTCTGCGGGTTCACTATTCCAGTTGGCATCTCCTCAGAATCACGTATCAACTACGCAATATGGGAGACCGGAGTTGGCTCTTCTACTCCAATTGGTACATCAAAAGATCTGGATGCACATAAAACGGAGACCCTGCGGTTCTTGCTAGTGCTATTGTCCAAATCCATGTATTTCCCACCAGGGGTCAGCACTCATAAAGAAAATCGCTGGACACACTTCTTAGTGTCCGAGTTGGAACGTAAAGCGGTGCTTGCTGTGCTCTGCAGTTTAGTCAACACATCGATAAAATACAATCCCCTCGCCTGGAGAATTCCGTATAACCACGTAGTACTTTCTGACCCTAGGGAAATACAGGTTACATTATGTCTACAGGTTCTGCTCGTGTTGCTTGACTACCAGTCGCCGGCGATTTATCTTCTGCAACAAGCTGAGGAACAAGAAAAACGGCAACCCCCTCAATCACCTATTAGTTGCCGCGAGCCTTCTACAGTTCTCCAGCAGTATAGTATTAGCGAAGCCGGTTCCTCCTCTGCCAGTCTTCCTTTGGATCAAGCATCCTCTTCACCGCGATCGGCCCAGTCACCTGAATCCCATACAATAGATGAGCGTACTCTGGCTAACTCCAACCAGTTCCGCTTTTATTTGAGCAAGTTGCATCGTGCGCAAGACTTCCAGTTCCTTATTGATGGAATCTATCGAATACTTAGCAACCCAATGCAGGCGAGTAGCGCTTACCTTCCAGGTTCAACAAAACCGATACGATGCTATCAAGAGATGATGATGCTGTGTTGGAAAATTCTTGAGATTAACAAGGTATTTTCGTTCTAACCCCCTAGTTTGCTTCCCCACGAGGCATACTCACAAAGTTCAAACATCTAGAGATTCCGCAACTATCTGCTGGAAACCGATCGTGTCCTAGATATTGTAGTAGTGCTTTTGTACTATGCGTTAGATAACAAACTCGATCCAGCACAAATTGGCCTTGTTCGAATGTGCACGTTTATGCTACAGACGATATCGGCGGATCGCAGCTTTGGTTCGAAACTCAACAAATCCTTTGAAGGCCACTCCTCGCTCCCCTCTAGCCTGCGTATCTCTGCTTTCCAGGGGACATATGCAGATTTCTTGATCATTGTAAATAATATCTATGTTTTCTCTCCCTCATAATGAGTAACTAACACAGCGTCCTGTTTTCTGTAGTCAATCTACAATCTGATAGCCACCACTAAAGGCACTCTTCATTCGCTCTACCCCGCGCTAATCCATACTATCACCAACATCTCACCCTACGTTAAAAATGTACCGGCTATCTGCGCAAATCGACTTGTTGCACTCTTCTCCCACTTCTCCTCTCCTGTATTTCTGTTTGCCGATGAGAACAATCATCGGATAACACGCTATCTTTTAGATACACTCTCCTATATTGTCGAATACCAGTTTTCTGACAACCCGCATATTGTGTACGCGATTGTGCGATCCCATGCCAAATTCCAAAATCTGGCCAACATGACCTTTGAGAGCGCTGTGGCAGAAATCGAGAGAATCAAAGCCGCCAAAGAAGAAAAGGAAGCGGAGCGGAACCGGGCGCGACAGACCGACTTGGGATCGCCGAGAATAAGAAGTACCCCCGAGGCAGGGAGCACTCAGCCACTACTGAATAGTGATACTCAGGCAGACGACTCAGAAAATGAAGAGAAAAGCTTCCCAAGCAACAGGCCCTCTGAGGACCTACAACAGGACGGAGAAACAGAAAGAAAAGAAAACGAGAATGAACCTGAGCCTGCTCAAGAGGAATCTATGTCCGCCAAAGCGCGCGGCAAACTTCCCGAAGGAGTCAATGCTCGTCAATTACGTGAGAACTCTCGAGCCAACTCTTCCACGTCCCTAGCCTCCTTGACCATCGGCTCATTTCCACCCGCAAAACCCGGCTTCATCCCGACCGAATCCTGGTTCATATCTTGGCACAGTGAACTTCCCCTTGGCACACTTTTGACCATGATTGAGCATCTCCTCCCCAGATTCGCCGATCTTGCCTCCGGTCAACGGGATCAACAGCGAGTGCTGGATTTCCTGAAAAAGACCACCATTCTCGTTGGTCTCTTGCCCACGCACCCCATAGAATTGCACGCTTTTCGATGGAGTGAAGGGCTCGTGACGTGGTCACGAAGTACGCTGTGGGGACAAGTGTATGTAGCCGGGCGGAATCCGCTGGGTGTTTGGAACGGAACCAATGTGCGGCTCTTCCATGTGAAGGCGCCGGCCACTCCGCCTGCTCAACCAAGAAGGGTCAGTGCTAATACAGCCAATTCGGGTGAAACATCACCGGCGCGAGGCATTTCAAGCCCTCAGAGTAGACGATCCTCCAGCAGTACTGCACGCACTTGAGTTGGGACACTTGTATGGATAGTCTAGGTTCTTTTTTTTGCTTTTTTTTTTTTGTGCGTTGGTACACAATTTCTTCTGCTATTTCATCCTAAATGGTTTGTCTGAACTGATCCACAAAATAAACTAGATACAAACTGCAATTTTCTGGCAAATAGGGCTCACACTGTTTCCTCAGTAAAATAGAAATACTGGATAAAACTAATAAAGTCTTTGTAGTACCATAGATTTTATAGACTATTATGTCTCCCCAAGAGAATAAATACTCAGTTCTTAAGTGCCACATGCTGTACTTCAGATTAGATGAACGTCCATTCATACTACCCCTCAATTATTCTTAACCTTTATTTTGACTCAAATTGATCTGTGATTTCGTTAGTTAACCCTCGTCAAAGTATCCAAATCGATATTTTGAAGTAAACATCCTGAGCTCCTTCAGAATTAATGAATTGGTTTGGGCAAATCTTTATCAACATATCCAGAGATATAGAGGTAGAAGAGTTGTCGATTTTACTCGAGCTTATCTATAAACTATTTCTATAACACACTTGTGCTTTACTTATGTTTACAAATGAAAATATATTTAGATACTTGGAACATAATAACAACCTGAAAACTTCAACAGATAATTCATAACCCATATTGCATGCTCCAATTGGCCACTAGTTGGGAGGATGCTGCCCTATGTGATGCTGTCCACCAAAGTAATGGATGCCACCTTGGGAGTTAAAATTGCCGGTGTTGACGTATCCGCCATTTGAGGCAGTGATACTGCCATAGTTATTAGAAACCTGAGACACTGTTACTGGCGGAGGGGCAGGCGCTTGGCTTATCTGCTTTTCGTCGACTTTAAATTCGTCGGCATCTTTAATATATTCGAGAGATTTTTCGGTGTGGCCGCCATTATAATAACCGACAGGGAATTTGCTCAAGAAACGATAGTCGAAATAGGGGTGCTGTTTTCTACCCGTTTTCTCCTCTACATATTTCCTACATGCTTCCGCCCAATCGTGAATATATACATAGCCTTCCTGGTTTTTCTCCTGGCCCCAACCCGACAATGCCGCAACTAAGCCCATGGTAAATGCGCTATACCGCTTTACGGCCGAGCCAACCTCCCTTCCGCGATATCCAGTCCAGGAGCGCTCATTTGCTCGCGACGACGACAAAACCGCAATTCCTTCCCCGGAGCCCAGCTTTTTGATTTGTTCATCGGAGAGAACTGCTTGGCTCAAGCCTAGCGGCTCCTCTTTTTTGCCACCGAGAGCCAGAAGCTCAGGAACAACTCCGCCAGCGAAACAGCAATTCAGTAGCAATATCCTCTTTCGAGCGGGGATATCGTTGATTCGATAGAAAAGATCGTCTCCGGATATAGCATTCTCTTCCAACTCCTCATCAGCGCGTAAACCAGCTGGAACAAGATACACATGAGAGTTATCGTGTGTCACACCGTGGCCGGAGAAAAAGAAAAGCACGGTCGATTGTTCATTTGTGCATCTAGACAGTTCCTTCAATGCGCCAAGTATATTTTTTCGGGTTGCCTTATCTCCCGTGAGTAATTTGACCTGGTTCTCTGGGTACGCGCAGCGCGACTTATTAGTTAGTGTATTGTATAGCAATTCCGCGTCGTTAATGGTGCTCTCGTAGCTTTGTTGCACCTTACCGCGTTCGTCGGTGCCGGTGCCAATGAGGAGTGCGTAAGCGTCTTTAAATTCCATACGAAAAGAACAAAATTAGTACTGTACTTGTTCCTTGAAGCAACATATTTAAGGACTGAGGAAGGTTGGGGCTTGGAAAGTTTAACTTTAATATCTTGGAGCAAGATGCTGCACTGAGGGTGGATTGAGTGGCTACTTCGCACAATCCAGCCAATCCTTGTTTATAGCCTCCATCAATTAAAATAAGCTGTTTTCCATGGACCCTCGAATTTTGGGTGGCGACCATCTCAACGCGACAACAATCCTGTATATTTTGTGTGCGTATTAGCATTAAGCGGTTTTGCGTCAATGGGCATATCAAGCGCTTTTCTGAAAATTCTGCATGAGAATAAATATGGGCCGCCAACCTCCTTTGCTACAGAATATCAGTGTCAGTGAAAAACTTGATCAAATTTTCTAATATGAAAAGTTATTCTGAAGCTCTCAAAGTTGTAAAGGATCAGAAGACTTCGATATCTAATATCTATATAATATCTAATATCTAATGACATGAACTTATCTGTCTAGTAATCGTCAATATGTATTTCAATATGAGTACTGAGTACAGCAAAAGCCCGTAATTTATCACCTAGCAGAACTATAAGAAAATGAATAAGCAGTAAAATAAAAAAAAAAACAGGTAACAGGGGGACATCATCATCAACGACTCTGCCGTATTACGACCGTAATACGGCAGAGTCGCTAGAAGTCGCATTGGTCACGCCACTCGAATAACGGTTAGAAATCTCGGAGACCGCGCAATTGCAGCCAGCGTGCTTGCCAATAAAGGTGCTCCACGATAGCATGGTGCTGTGACCAAAACGGGTTTCCATTTCTTAGCCGTACAAAGAAAGATGATGGATGTGCGTCAAGCCAGCACTTGCGATCATGAAGGATAACCGTGGTGTGGCACTTTCATGGTAGTTGGTCTTTTAAAATGATACGCCTCCTCTAAGCACTACAGCATTGGCGATGGAGTGATCTCAAAGATGATGCACTTCAACCAAAGGAAAGACAGTTGCGGCCCGTAGCGGATAACGCTATTCCAAAAACCCAAGGTTATTTGTCCAGCGTGGCGTCCTGCCAAACGATTTGTTGGGGACGCCACTGCGTCATTAGTTCCGGTGCAACGTCGCCGCTCCTGGCTGCACTCGAGCACGTCCATCCACGTTGTCATGAAGTCCGTAGCCCCACGCATCTCCCCTCAGTCACGCTCGTGCGTCGCAGTTCACTCCGGCCGTGCGCCACTCTCGCACCCTGCACACTGTGCATAATCGCCATACACAGTGTGCAAATCGAGCGACCTAACCTGCCAGCCTGCCTTATCATCTTTCTCCAACTTTGTGCACAGGTTCATGATCGGGGACCTACCGGTCCTCTTCCCTACGACGCCATTTACCCCGAGCAGTACGCGTACATGTGCGACCTGAAACGCACGCTCGACATCAATGTAAGCCGGAGACCCTTACTTCTTCGCCGGGTTTCGGCAGCCAATTTAGCGTGTTTTCTGTGCTCACTACCGCGTCGCGTTGTTTCACGTATTGGCGCCTCGCGAACCCCTGCCACCTGCACCCGACTATCCTAACCCGTGCCATGAACTGGAGCGCTCATCGCGTTGGTATGCCACGCTTGCGCCACATAGGGCCACTGCCTGCTGGAAATGCCCTCGGGAACGGGCAAGACCGTGTCGCTGCTGTCACTCATCATAACCTACCAACAGCACTACCCGGAGAAGCGCAAGCTCGTATACTGCTCGCGAACGGTGCCAGAAATTGAAAAGGCGCTTGCCGAGCTGCGCCGGTTGATGGAGTTCTGCGCCAAGGAACTGGGCTACGTCGAACCCTTCCTTGGTATCAGTCTGACTAGTCGTCGCAACCTGTGCGTGCATCCCAGCATCAGCCTGGAGAAGAAGGTTAACGTGGTGGATGCGCGCTGCCGCGCCCTGGTAGCGCAGCAAGGCGTCCATGTCGGCCGATCGAGAAAGTCACCTAAGTCCAACTGTGCTTCCTTGCAGTGCCTGCCTAGAAGGTGTATTCTATATCCATTGCTAATCCGCAAATAACTGCGTTACTTTGCACTGCTCAATGTATCAGCCACTTGAAGCGTCCGAAATTCCCAACGTTCTTCCCAATGGCGTTTACACCTTGATGAACTAAAGCAATTGTAATAGTACTGGAATGTGACCTCGGTTTAATTTCGATACTTTCTTAATTTTACTGGTTGTTTTCTAAATTCTTAATTAATTGCTATTGTTATTGTATAAAACGAATTTGTAGGAATTTGGAGTTCGAATTAACTTTTTATTTTCTTTATTGGATTTTATAATCTTATTTTCTGAACTTACTATTTCTTACCTTGCTATAATAAATATTAAGTTCGATACTTGGTGTTTATTATAGCAATGCGGCAAGGAAAATAACATCTGCCCGTACTACTTCTCTCGACGATTGGTAGGTATCGCACGTCTTTGCTAGAGCAGAGTCCCGTTTGTGGCTAGATGATCCAGGAAAACAAGACTATGTAGGACGTGTGCGCACTGCACCCTGCAAACACTTGCCACGATAATGCGTGCTTCGCTGCTCCTGCGCAATCTCTTGCTCCTCTGCGCCTTCCCGTACTCACTTTGCTTTTTTATTTTGCCATCGCCGTGGCCAAAACGACAGCTTCCCTTTGCAAACGTCATCCTCTACAGCTACCATTATCTCCTAAAGTGGCCAACTCAGTCTCCCGAGAGCTGTCCAAGGATTCTATTGTTGTCTTCAATGAAGCTCACAATATTGGTATGCATTCTGCTAAGCATGCGCTTGGTGCCAGTATCCAGGCTATTTGCTAGGGCTTGGCGCAGTTCTCGAAATTTGCTGATTTTTGCTGTTGCTAAATACTGCTTGCGACAATCCCCATACCTGCACGTGGTGAAGACAATGTGTGCATCGAATCGCTTAGCATGGATATCGGCCGATATACGCTTGATGCAAGCTCAAGAAGTATTCAGCAGCTGGCGGAGCGAATACAAGATTCCGTATTTGCAATTGTGTAGCTTTTTTATACCTTTGCTTTTGCCCTTCGCACCTGCCTAGATGACTGCCGTATGCTTATCACGCTGTGTACGAGACTGTTTACTACTTCTGCGTCTCCTGATTCCGACGTATGCAGAGTGAAAGAAAAGGGTGCCGAGAAGCTTAAGGACGAGTACCAGCGCTTGGTTGATGGGCTGCGAGCCGCTGGCCAAGACTGCGATGAAGGCACCTTTTTGGCTAATCCAGGTTGGTTGGCAATAAGTCACTCCGGCTGCTTCATGCTCCTTGTTTGCACATAGGAGACCAAGCGCGACTGCACGGCCGTAGCTTTTTGTAGCAAGAAATGATACACGTGAACCTGTGCTAATTACCGCATGCAATATTGGATGGCTGCCCCTTCCCATAGTGCTTCCGGATGGTGTCCTTGAAGAGGCCTTCCCTGGCAACATTCGGCGAGCAGAGCATTTTGTAGCGTTTTTGCAACGATTAGTAGAGTATTTGAAGGTACGGCAACCTCTCACAACGCCAGTCCGGCCTAAAGTTTGGGCCAGTTGTACGACTGGCCGCTCGTATGTTTGTTAGAAATAGCATTCCATTATACCAACTTCCACTGATGCTCTAGAACCTTGGCAATGCACGATGCTCCTTGTTGCGCTACATTACATCCAGACTCGATTGCGGGTACTCAACGTCGTAGCCGAAACGCCGGCATCATTTCTGCAAAATGTCAAAGATGTCACATACATTGACCGCAAACCGCTGCGGTAAGTTTTGCGCTATTATTATCATCCTGGCTAGAGTGCATCGGAGGAGTATCGCCGTACCTGGTAATTTAGCAAGCCAGTTATGGTAAGCGTGCTAGATGCGCGCAACTCTTCTAATACTCTCATACCTGCCGCCTGTAAGTAACTATCCGAGATTCTCGTGGCATGAACCCACCTTTTAAAGGCATGAGAGAAACGTGGTACTAGAGATGAATTCGAAAAAGCCATCATACTTTTCAAGTGGATGCACGCAGAATGAGGATGCTGTAAGCCGATCTGAATCGCGCGAAAGTAGTCATGTAATAGGGAATCCCCAGATTCTTTGAAAAGCGGTGACGGCCAATGTCACCCCGACTGAGAACTGTTTTCAGCACTGTTATGGCTTGAAAGCTGCCTAAGAAAGAGACGAGCCTAAAAGACGATACCCATAGCGAGCTATCAGTCATTTTGCTACATAAGGCACCACCTCAAAGACCCCTATTTGTAAAGGAAGGCAGAACCAAGAACAAATGGACTTAATTTCGCATTATGAAACGGAATAGGGAGTCACTCAATAGAAAGAAATATAAGGACGCGATTTGGGAAGAAATCGACCTTTGGTACGTTTATGTGAGACGTAGCGCCCGCTCGCCCATCGTCTACCAACGACCGTGTGGACAAAAACCTCCGGCTACAGTCGGAATTCTGGATCCCCCAAAGCAAAAGGAAGCGCTCAACGTGGGGTCGAACCTTGAGATTAAGAGTCTCACGATCTATCGATTGAGCTAGTCGGGCTTTGCATTGTGTCGTGGCTCTCGTTAATGAATAACGACCCACTCTGTAACAGTTCTGCAGACTGTTAATGATTCGGATCCTTAATTAATAATGAATCCAATTCAAGAGAATGAATAATGAATTCAAGAGAACGGATTATTACTAACTAAACAATAACACTATAGCAATTATCTTATATCCTCACCTTAATTAATAATGAAAACATATCGAGTATTAAATAAAGATGAATCTCTGGGAAAAAACCTTAAAAAACTCGTTTTCATGAGCATGTGATCAGTACGTAATAAAAGGAAAGCGGTATTAATTGTAAAAGGAGATAGAGGCTTGGTCGTGCTACACACTCGGCTAGCGAGGAAAATAAGTTAACAAGTGCTTCCTTTACAAGACTAGTCAAATGACAGCCTTTAGATAGCCTTTAAATACTGTGACCCACATCGAAAATAGACCAGGGCTAAACAACCAGCTAACAAATATAAAAGGAAATAACACATAAAATATACTAAATCGGTTGTGACCATCCATATCAAACTAAAGAAGTACAAAAGTGGTTTAGGCATATGAAACAATACCAAAATAGGTATACACATAAAGTGGCATATTTAGGGTTAGGTTGCATCGAATCATAAAAGGTTGAGCTGTTAGTTCAGTTTTGGTCTAGTTTCCTGGGCCAAGCTCTGTCTGTGTAGGTAATTACATCGCTGCCACAGCCGAGTCCGGCGTCGAGCCCAGGATGATGCTGGCCTGCACAACGCGTGAACCCGTTTCTACTCCACCCACGACAAGCTGGAAACGGGTAACTGGTTACCGAGGAGTGCCCACTACAGTATGGACAATGGCTCTCCTATATTTGCTACAACCAATGCAAGGAAAAATAATAAGCAAAATGAACAAAATATGCAGTAGTGGCAGTAGTAGTAATAGGAAGAAAAAGTAATAGTGGCAGGGAAGGAAGCCGCCTATAATAAACACCAAGTATCGAACTTAATATTTATTATAGCAAGGTAAGAAATAGTAAGTTCAGAAAATAAGATTATAAAATCCAATAAAGAAAATAAAAAGTTAATTCGAACTCCAAATTCCTACAAATTCGTTTTATACAATAACAATAGCAATTAATTAAGAATTTAGAAAACAACCAGTAAAATTAAGAAAGTATCGAAATTAAACCGAGGTCACATTCCAGTACTATTACACCGCCAAATCCAGGCGAGTGGCACCAAGAAAAAGATCAGGACCGGATGATGTCAAATGGCGACTTTTTGCGGCAGGTTAGGTAGCCGTCGACCTTTTCGCATTTGAGGCTGCTGCCACAGTCGCTGTCCTTGGAGCAAATGCAAAAGGCGGTGATGGCACAGTGCTTAATGCCGGGTGATGGCGTGAGCTGGCTGGAGATTCCCTTAAGGCGACGAGCGAACCGGTTCTCGAAGGTACCGCGCGGGTCGAAGCGAGCCATGGCCTTGAGGAAATTCTTGCGGCCGGGCAAGCGGTCGTCGGTGAGGAATGCAGGCGTAAACCACACTGCACTGTTCTTGCCCCAGTGGGCGCGGGCTTGGTACTTATCGTACAGCATCTGCTGGATGGCGAGATAGACGCCGACGCTCATCTGAGGGTCTCTCCCATAATTCTCACGCCAAAACGAGGCAATCTGGAGGTGAACCGACTCGCGGTCATGCGGCGCACTAAGGAACGACGAGGTGGCCGGCGAGAAGCGAAGCCAGAGACCAAAAGCGGGAAAGGCAGCGTATTCCTGCCTGAGGATGGACTTAATGTCATCCACAGCGGCACTTAGACTTGATGCCGATATTGCCTGTTCGACGTCGAAAGGGACGCCCAATTGCGGAGAGGACCAGCCACACATGCCTTCCTTGCACGCGTTGGTCATCATGCGATGACTAAAACCCGTCGAAGGGCTATGGTGGAACAAGTTGAGGTCATCGGAGAAGAAAGGCTGCCTGCCAGGAACCGTTTTGAACAGTGTAAGCTTGGTAAACTGTTCTAAGGCGGTAAGAGCGAGCTTGTTCTTCGTTGCTTGAATTAACTCCACTCCCATCCCGCCCGCTACGCGCACGGGCGGGGGCAACTCGGGCAAGAAGTTGGTGTGGTCGTTGCCCCTAGCCTCCACGCCCTTACGTTCGCCGCGCACTACGACGACGTCTTTGGACGACGGGTACCAGAACATCTCAAAGAACTCGTAGCGTTTGGCTTCGGCGTACGCCCTCCCGTCCGTCAGGATGGTATCGGGTTCGAGAGTCGTGGTGACCCTGAGCTTGAACGACGGAGTCACCTTGAAAGTGATGTCGGTCAAGATCCCCAGCAGCCCTAGGTTGCACCGAATTGCATCAAAGTCCGGATCGGCGTCGGTCACCTTGAGGATGTCGCCGTTGCCATCGACCAGCGTGACGGCCACGGCATAGTCGGACGGCATGGACGAGTGGACGAGCGACGAGCCGTGCGAACCCGTACCCAGCAACCCACCCATGCTGACGTTGCCCAAGACGGGAAAGTGGTTGAGGGTGACGCCCTCAGCATGTAGCTTCTCCAGCGCGTCGACCAACTGCTCACCGGCGACGATGGTCGCCGTCATTTTGTCGGCGGACACCGTGACGCCCTTGAGGCCTTTCACGTCGATTGGAATGCCATCGGTGCAGATCACGTCGGTTATCGAGTGTTGGTTTGCAATGGCCTTGACCGTAAGATTCTTGCCAATGGCCTCGCGCACGATGTCCTGCACCTCGTCGGTCGAGGTAGGACGGCGGATCTGGTGCTGCGTAGTGCAGACCATAGTGCCTTGGTAAGATTTGTAGGTGGTACCGGCCACCACTACCGCTAGTAAATGCAAGAGAATAAGGCGGTTGAAAAGCATGGCGGAGGGAAGCATGTCACGTTTGACCGAGAGAAGAGGAGGCGTGACGGAGAAAAGCGAGAAGATATAGACAGTTCGGTTAGGAGAGCAGCATCTGTCAGAACCGTAAAAGTAAAACAACCCATTGGTGATACTGAAAGTGACGGCGAAATCGCCGTTGGACGGGTGTCTAGGTGTCAAAATAATAGCCGATCATGTTTCTATTAGCACTGGTGGGTCTCAAGTTCAGCAAAGCGACATGGGATTCACATTTGAATGAAAGCTCCGGCGCCATCCAAGTGCGAACATGGTAGGCGGTCGAACTCGAGTTTCGCCATTGGTGGTCTCCACCAGTGTGCACGTAGAATCTACCTCGGATTAATATCGCAAGATTGGTCTCGAAACGCGAATCGGAAACCATATAGGTCCGCCGAGACGAAGTCGGTGGAGCTATCCTTCAAAGACGGAGTAGATATTGCAGAAATCCTTTAGAAAGGATTCTTTGTTGACGAGAGGCGTGTCCCAGCCACAAAAGTCTATAGCCATAAAAAAATAATCGTTCGAATCAACGCACAAGGCCTTCCAATCCAAAAGGAGGAGGATTTTGCAGACAAGATCGAATAAAGCTTCAAGATTTTCGGAAAGATATTTGACATCAGATTCGACGGAATCACCTACAAAGAGAGGAGATTCATAACAGATAGAGCAGCTGTATACCTCGACATAACGGAGAACCCAGAAACCATGGAATATATGCCCAGACAAATCTAAATCGATGATGCTCAAGTAATTCTCGATTGGCGAGGGGCCCCCATTTTCTGCAGATACTGCAGGAAAGAAGGACACAGAGTGCAAGTATGCCCCTACAGTAACAGACAAGAAAGAATTCCGGAACAGCAAGGAAAATCAACCAACCAAGGACCTACGCCAAAAAACCCGCCAACTCAGCGACAAGAAAGCATCGACACGAACACAACCTCGGACTCCGATGGCTTCGAGGTAGTGAGATCCAGGAAGAAAAGAGGATAAAAGAGAACGGCCACAACCCCTGAACCAGACAGAAGAATCCGTCCTCTAAGGACACCAAATACCCTTAGATCAACTTCAATCGAACCAACGCAACCAACCGAACAGACTCATTCGGACACCCAGGAAAATCACCAAAATTGTCGAGGAAGAATTCAAGAAGCGCATATCTAATAAAACGATAAAGAGAATACTCAAGAAGCTCAATGTAAAGCCACTGTCAAATCGTGAGAAATCATAACAGCTATCACGATAGTTCTTGATATACATAATATATCAAGAGCCTCTCGGGTAGACTCTTTATATTATTGGACTAATGACAGTCTGAATGTGCATTGTCGGCTGAAGCTGCAGAGCCCTCGAAGATCCCAGAGGTTGGTTGAGCACTTGTGCCCAGCTGAGGTCTCATTAGTGAAGTGAATCTCACGCTTATTCCATAAAACTCCCTATCTGGCGAAGCCACGGCTTCAGTGAAGCGATATTAGTTTGGATATACAAACATCTTTGTAAGGAGTTAACAGTTCACCTAGTAAATACTCTTTGATAATCACTTTGTAATAGCTCAAAGCTCTGGTAACTGCGATCATTTTCTTTATAGACGACTGCCAAATATTAGTGATTTAATATTTCATTTAAGTGCCTATACGTCATTCTTCAAAGCAATAATTATTGCAAGCAAATGTTAAAAAAACTTTTACCTTAACCGGCAAATATAACAGTGCTGATGTGTATAAAATTCCACGAAATATTGAATATTATTTGCCAAGCCTTGTGGAAACCCAACTTTGGTAATACTTCTTTTCTTCTCATGCTTCAAATCCTTCGAGTATATAAAGTAGTAAATAATCCATTAAAAATTAGTAGAATTCTGGTCCCAATTCTCGCAATCATCTATTTCTCATAGTACTTCGAGAGTTCCTCTGATAAATGGCATCACTCTCTTCAAAAGGTCAGGAAATACCAAGCGGGGACATGAACTTCAAATCGAGTGTTAGGATGCCTGAGTTCACTGGTATAGTTGACATACACAACTACTCTTTACTTCTTTCAACTTTAAAATTTCTAAACTTATAGCATCCAATCTCATTGGTGATAATTTGAAAAAATATGTCCCTAATCGCTATTACAATGAGCATTTCTTTGGTGTACCAAAAGTGAATGGAGCTTTCATTGACCGCCCAAGTATCTGGAATAAAATGACAAACACTCCAGCTAAAGAAACCAGCTCCGTAAAGAGAGTGATTTTAGCGCTAAATGGGCGTGGTGGTGCAGGCAAAACTCAACTTATGCTTCGATACTGCTACTATCATCGTGATCAATATGACTTCATATTCTGGCTTAGAGCCGACAACTGGATGCTGACAGCAAATTCAATTCGGAGTTTAGCTATCAACCTCGGTTTTGATGAGAGGGCTTTTGAGGAAGAATATGCGGATGAAAAGATGATCAAATGGGTTCGTGGCTGGCTTGAGAGAACACCGAGATGGCTACTACTCCTTGATAATGCTGATAGCCAGGTACTTGGAAGACTTCCAGACGTTCTACCGCGTCAGGGAGGGACTATTATTTTGTCTACACGTGAGACGGTTTCAATGGAAGAGGCTGTAGTGATTCACGTCGATAAAATGGAAGAAGAAGAAGCACTCTCACTCCTCCACCAGGGTTCTACAATGGAGTCTATCAACGTAGAAACTACAAAATTTCATATAGCTAAAGAGCTCGTCGCAGAACTCGAGTATATGCCACTCGCAATTGAGCTCGCACGGGCGTTTATTAAAAACACAAGTCAGCACTTCCAAGAATACCTAGCACTTTTCAAGAGGTGTCGAGATAGAATGTTTCCAACCATCCACCAAGACTCCCCTGATCCGCATGACCGAAACATAGCAACTATTTGTAATATTTTATTCGAGCACTTGCGAAGAGTAGATCCTATCGCAATGAATATTCTCGAAATATGTGCTTTCCTACAACCCAATAACATTCCCGTGCAATTTTTTGGACGACAATTTTCTAGACTCAAGTTGGATTCTACCCTCCTCGCTTCTTTTAAGAGAGGTTTGAACGTCGATTTTCCTTGTACTGTTAGCACCTCCTTAGATACAATCAGCACATTTTCATTGGCTAGTTTCGATAATAATGATAAGAGGTGCAAAGCAACTGTATTTACCATACATCCTCTGGTTCAAAAAACAATATACGAGGATATGAGCGAGGAAAGAAGAATGCATTTGGTTCTTAATCTCGCCGATGCTCTCGACATTGAAACTGAGTTTAACTGCGTATACAATCCACATTCACGAGAAATTATGGACGTCTATGCACAGCATATTCTTCATTTTGCTTCAGTGTTCAATAATTCCTACCAAAATGAACCCGTGTCTGAGAGATTCTGTAGTCTATTAAACCGAACGATTTATTTTCTATTGCATTCCGGTTTTCTTGTTGGCTTGGAGCGATTGTCAGAGTTTTCAGTCTTGGCTTCACAGTCAATATACGAAAGTGAGCACACGGAAATAGCGACCTCATTGAATAATCTTGCTACGCTCTTTCGTTATCAGAGTGATTATGCCAGGGCCGAGCAGCTTTATGAAAAAGCATTGGCTATTCGAGAGAATATATTGGGACTAGAGCACTCGAAATCAGCAACCTCTTTAAACAACCTAGCCTGTCTTTATCATTACCAATTTGACTTCGATAGAGCTCTGCTATTGTTTCAAAGAGCTTTGACTATCTACGAGAGATCACTAGGATACGAACATCCATTTACAATAACCATACTGAACAATCTCGCCGAATGCCACAACGACCAAGGAAACTACGATAGAGCGGAGCCATTGTACCAAAAGTTACTGGCCATTGACGAAAAGCTGTCGGGATCGGAACACTTGGCCACTGCTGTATCTCTGAGTAATTTGGCTGACATATACCAGAGCCAGTATAAATGCTCGAGTGCTGAGCCGCTTTACACTAAAGCTCTGAGTATTAAAGAGAAATTGCTAGGACGTGATCATCTCAATGTGATTGACTCTCTGAACGATCTCTCTTCACTCTACCATGTCCAAGGAAATTTTAACAAAGCCTCGAGTATATCCACTCAGAGCCTTAGGATTTCGAGCAATCTATCAGATATTGAGAACACATGTATGGATTTTCTCTACACTTTATATGAACAGGCTGGGTTCTATCATGATTTGAAGGAGTACAACAAAAACGAGCACATTTATCAGCGTTCACTTGCAACTGAAGAGATTGTATTGGAATTTGAGCATCCACTCCCCACAAAATCCTTAAAACACCTTGCCCATCTATTCTATCAGGCGAGAAATATGGACGATAAAGCCGAACCGATATATATGAGGGTTTTGGAAGCCCAAGAAAAGATTTTAGGGACAGAGCATCCATACGTAGCAATATCACTTGACAGTCTGGCGGAGTTCCATCGATATAAGGAGAACTACGATAAAGCAGAACCTTTTTACGAGCGAGCACTGGAAATTCGCGAAAAGGCGTGGGGCTCTGATCACATATTCTTAGCAAATTCCCTTGACAATCTTGCCTGGGTTTGTCTTGGACAAGATAATAATAGCAAGGCCGATCCACTTTATCAGCGAGCACTAGAAATTATTGATAGAAACTTTGGACCTGAACACCCTGACACGATAAGATATCTAGAAGATATGATCACGTGTTATTTATCCTATGGCAAAAGGGAGCAGGCCGAATTATTGCATTGTCGTCTACTTTCGACCCAAGAGAAGCAATTGGAATCCAGTTGTCCAAATGAATTGAATTTTGACATTATATACACAATCCCGGGGACTTTTGAGAGAGCCAAATTACTATATCAGCGACTACTTATTGCGCAAGAAACTCTCTTGGGTTCTGAACACAAAGACGTAGCAAAGCGTGTAGAAGAGCTAGCTTATTACTACAAATACAATAGAAAATACGAGGAATATGAATCACAACTCCAGCGAGCGATGGCAATTCGGGAAAAATCGCATGGATTGGTACATCCCGATACAAGGAGATCTCTAGGAATGTTGGTTAGGCACTATTGTGACCAAAGTGATTATGAAAAGGCTGAATCAATTCTACACAGAGCTTACGGGATTCTGGAAAGTGAATTGGGACCTGATCATCCGGATACGAGAGATATGTTGCAAGATTTTGCTAAACTTTATTACAACAAAGGTGACCTCTATAGAGCTGAAATTTTCTACAAACGTATGTTGGAGATTTCCGAGAAAGAGTTTGGGCACGATCATCCAGATAACGTGGATTATATCAACAAACTTGCCAGTTTCTATTGCGACAAAAAAGATTACGGTAATGCGGAACTACTCTACCAACGCTCTTTAGATATCAACGCGAAAACACTTGGTCCAGATCCGGAAACAGTAGTTTCTATGAATCGGCTGGCAGAATTTTACCTCGAACAGAAAGAGCTTGAAAAATCGGAAACGCACTATAAGAACTCCTTGGAGATCACTGCAATAATCGAAGGACCAGATACTTTATATTCAGCGAGAATCCAACTGAAGCTTGCCTCGATATATCGTCAATGGGGTCAGTATGAGAAAGCCGCGTCACTCTATCAACAATCGCTGTCCGTCTTCGAACATATATTTGGATCGAATGATGAGGATACAATAACCATTTTATGTGACCTGGGAACACTATATCAGAAATGGGGGTACCATACGATGGCCCAGTCATTTTTTAAGCGAGTGTTGGAGTTCCGTGAAAAAACGCTTGGGACCGACCATTCTGACACGAACCATATACGAGCACTTTTAGAAAATATTGAAATACATAATGACTAGTTTCCATAGATCCTGTCGATAATGTATCTTAACCTTTCTCTTTTTATTTGTAATATCACCTTTATTTATAATTTATACAAACTATAATTGATGTACTTCTATCGAGTTGTGGAAACCAACTTTTTCGCATTTGCACGGATTTTTCTGGATGTTGGTGATGCAGGAGTATTCAATATTTACAATTGAATCCAGCCGATTTAAATTTAATTGAGCCAAGTGGCTCAATGTAAATTGGTAGATAGATAGGTATAGTTACAGTATACTAGGCTCAATATGAAATTTCTGTGACTTTTTTTCAGTGTCGCTCAATGTTAAACGTGCATCTAAACATATTTAGCTTTGTTTTGAGGCAATTCAGCATGTTTATTTTTCTTGCATCAGTTGTGGTATCTATTCGATATCTGAGGCATGCGGATGAATTTCTTCGAGCTATAGATCACTTTGAGCTATGAGCTTCTCAGTCATTTCCTACCCCTCTTCGATCTATTAACTTGAACATTAAACACAAGTTTTAATAAAAGTTAGTATATACTATATTTTAATGTCGTTATTACAATAGATGCGATTCTAACGCATTTAATTAAGACTGTTGCTGCAATGCAGATGCTAATGAAGTCCCATGCTCAATTATTTTCGGCCGTTGGATATAAGGTCACATTTGGGGAATCTTCGTTGTATTGATGATTAAAAAGTATATTAGAATTGGTTGATGAAAGCTTTTACAGAACCTTCATGTTGAGGATTTTGGCGAAATAGGAGTTATGGATAGGTCGGATAAGGGGTAAAGGCAAGCAAAGCAAGTAGCTAGAACGGATAGAGTGCCATGTTTAAGTGGTGAACATTTATATTAAAGAATGATGCATGTTACTATGAGATTTGCATCCTCTCCTCATTATGTAGAAGTTACTCCCGTCGATATCTGATATATCCTCATGCTTGTAATTGCCCTCATGCAAAATTATTAAATATTTGTAACAGCACAAATGATCAAACAAAATTTTCTTGAATATGAAAGAATATGACCATACATATAACAAATAAAGCCAAATGACCATACAATGAATCGCAAGCAAATACTGGGCATTATAATTAACCTAATATGAAAACCAAAGCAATCTTTGATTATGATAATTATACTATTAGTTTATTGAAATAGCATTTCCCAAAATTTGTAATGAATGGTTCAAAAAACAGCAAAAATTATTCATTTACACACAGATTGCCATGGGGCGTATTAAACAATCCCACAACGCTAACAGTATTACCACAAATATTGGCATCTACTCTGACTGGGACCTGGACAACATCTCCACTCACGACTCCGAGGGTTTCCCATCCGCTGGATGACCTCTTATCTCTAACGGTGCTCCTTTCGATTGCGTAGCAAAAAATAAAAGAAAGAAACCAGCATATACTGGAGTATATTTCATATAGTAAAAGGGCATATAAACGTTGGGGGGGGGAGGATTGAATAACTTGTACCTTACGAAAATCTGGGATGGTAAAACAATAAGTGCAACTTGTGTATAAATCACAATAGTTCGGGTATTACTGGTGAAATATTGAAATTTGAAAAGAGCTGATTAAAAAAAAGGAGGTTGAGAAAAGCGTGGGCACATTTATATAATGTATGCATACTAGCCGTTAAGTGGATCAGCGTGTTTTCGCCGTAAAAGAATCTATTGCCTCGGCGAAGGAGGCTTACAGAACGCACAAAATGAAGAATTAAAAATATTCCATTTAAAGAATTATAGAAAAATTGAATATTGTGGTGGAACAGATGGCTAGTAGAGCAAGTAGCTTGAGTGGTGAAAGTGTCATTATTACGAAACTTTCATCCCATATCATCATGCAGGAATCGTCCCCATTGATATCTGATTTACCTTCCTACCTGCAAAAGACTCTGTACGAAGCTATATTAATAAATTGGTAGATATATTTTATTCTATCATACACTATAAAGTACTCGACCAGTTGATTAAATAATTCAAAAAAGAAATTTAGAGTATGAATTAATATATCTTAAAAAAAGTTTGCTTTTCAAGCATAAACATGGTGAGAATATATTAAATAAAATATAACAAACTAAACTTCTTTTGAGATCAAGCAATGATTATTATTATACAAAAAATTTAGACGGAGTCAACTAACATGAAGTAGGGAAGGATCCTCTAGAAATTTCGACTCTAGTATAAAAGAACCGGAGAGCCATTCTGTGGTTTCAATTATACATCATTCCTCTAAAATGGCACCACACTATTTTACCGTATTTACCTTCATTATTCGCCGGCCAATTCTTCCTCAAATCCATAAACCCCATAATCAAATACTTCAAACCACGTTAAACGTTCGCTTAGCTTACCACGATGTACGGCGGCAATGCACCGGCGCTCATCGAATGCCAGTTGCCACACACCTTGTACGTTGGTCAACAAATCGCACACGTGTTGCCCCGTAGAAATATCCCACATCTTGATCCCACCCTCTGCTCCAGATATTATCTTGGTGTCATCGTGCTGGAAACACGTGACAGCACTTCGATGCTCTTCGAGCACATGGCGACATTCATGGCTTTCCATGTCCCAAACCCGTAAGGTGCCATCTGCCGAAGCCGACACAATATAGTTACGGGACACCTCAAGTAAACCCACAAGGGATGTATGGCCTTCAAGCGTTGCGAGGCAGGATCCGTCAAGTAGGCTCCAAATCCGTAATACACCTTCAAAAGAACCGCTTATACAAGCTCTGCGATCTGGTGTCATTGCTACCGTGTATACTTTCTGGGTATGCCCTTCCAACACGAATTGACACGTGCCTGTTGCTAGGTCCCAAACCCGCAGCGTATGGTCATAGCTACCACTGACAATCGTGTTTCCCATTACAGCAATGGTTCGCACAGAGTCTGAATGCCCAGTTAGTACGTGAAGCAAATGCGGGTCAGAGTCGTTAGGAAATTGAGAAGAATCATGCTCTTCAGTACACAGCCCATTGTCAATATCGGGAAGTTTCCATACACGAAGAGTTGTATCGCGCGAACCTGTCACAATTAATGGCATCGAGGGCTCCATGACACGAGTGCCATCGGGCTGCACAATTGCCGTGGGTAGACTTAATACCAAACAGCGAACCGTGCTGGTGTGGCCCCTGAAAACGTGTGTACATTTAGCCTGTTCAATATTCCAGACTCGAAGAGTGCGATCCGTTGAACCTGAGACCAGTATATTTCCATCGAATTGCAATGCCCATACTCCACCCTCATGGCCTTTAAGACGATTACGCAGACTACCGGTTGCGGTGTCATACACGTTGATGCAATTATCATCTGATCCAGAAATGATTTTGTCATTATCAAACTGCAGGCAAGTAACTAGGTTATTACTGTGTCCTTGAAACGAGTAGCGCTTAGCTCGACCCAAGGCCCAGTTGCGACGCAAAATGAATTCGCTATCAATGCAATTGAGCCCGTCATCAGATTTTTCACCCAATGCTTTGTGAGAACTTTGATCTTCCTTGTGCACTTTATTGATGGAAGATTTTTCACCCATAGGTGCTAATTGATTCTAGGTAATGCTAGGTAATTCTAGCACTGAAACAACGGGATAAACGCGAGACGCAAAATCGGGATGCTTGGCACAGTCACAAAGTGGCGGAAATAGTACTCGCAATGTGAGGCTTATTAAAAATCTCTCGAGTTAGATGGCAGGTTTAAGGAGGAAAAAAGACAGGTAACAGCCGGAAAGTAAGGGTTATTTTAAAACTAATTGAATAGAATGGAAGATCTATTGAGACGTTTAATTTTGGTCAAATAACATGAACAAGTCTCTTTTAAAACCTCTAAATGACTATCCACCTGGTAAAGGATATTATCAATTAAATTGCCTGACACGAAACGAAATAGCCTATTAACTCTTTCGCTTCGTGTCTATAGCTATCTCTTGCTAAGTGAAGGATCAGCTTTGCAGCTATGCACGCTCGCTTGCACAGATAGACATCGCAGAATGATAGATGATTAGTAAACACGTGACAATGGTATTTGAATCATACATTACTTTAAACTCAGACAATACGACGCCCCTATATCTATGTTTCTAAACACTCTGACTTCCACAATCAAAAGAGGGCGCTGAGTAAGGTTGATAATTGGCAGGTCTTGCTTAACCCCGCATCTGGCTTATTGCTTTTAATACCTATCTACTGAAACTGACAGAATGATTCTTCCAGTCAAGAACAAATATGAATTATTATGTCACCAGAGGCGAACAGAATGTATTTGCGTCAGAAAAATAAGGAAAAAAAAATAAAAGAACAGCAACTATTGTTCATCGGTCACCTAAGGAACAAACATTTCTCTCGTTAGTAATTAATCCTTACTAAGTTCTCCCCATTTTTGGGGCAGATTGAGAGAAGCTCTACTTATCAATTCAAAGTTATCACGCGCACCCTATTATAAGAAGGCGGAGTAATCAGGCGCAATCTATGCTAATGTTCGGATTTTTGATTGGAATGAAGTATTTCTGCTATACCTGTGTGTATAAAAGATAGGTAATAAGGAGGTGGGCGAGTCGAACCATAGCATTCTAGACGATCTCTTTGCTTAATCTTGCAGGTGCCCGCTATCGATCACTAGCCTACCCCTCTTGATAGGGTCATTACTGCTTCTAAACAATGTGTTTGTGAGCTGTGTATTTTTGGCAGAGACACGAGATCCCGACTGTTTTTTATGCTGTTGCTAGAAAAACTTTCGATACCTTGCGTAGGAAAGAGGGATTTTTCTTAACCCAATATCTTATGAAAACATAGCATAGAGACTAAAAGCATTCGTTTTAAACCTATATTTTAATTAAAAAACTAAGCAAGCGGTGATTATCCGACAGATGAGTCTTTTCTTCTTTTTTCTCACGTCTTTCTTTCCATTCTGCTGCATATCAACTTTGTAAAATAACTCAGGGAAAATGTGGCTCATCGCTGGATGGATCGTACTAGGATAAGTCACCATTTCAATGCCTACTGTTTTCAATGCTCTCAGTTTATTCCATAGTCAATATCTCTCTTTAAAAAAAATCATACGAGCTTCACCCAGCATAAGCATTAGAGCCATTGTTTCTTTCAGGTGCTTTTTTACCATAAACTGTTGGATTCCTCGGATATATATGCTTGGGCTATCCAATCGAATGGCCTGGAAGTCATGTATGGACTGGGGAATTGTTGCCAGCTAGCCACTAGCCAAGGTTGCCCCACCCCATTCAACGCCATCTATAGAGAAGAAGGTTTGCGAAGTCATGACGTTGCCATCACCTCCCCTCATCCTCAGCATTAATAAAGGGATATAGGAAATTCCTAGAATCCTTGGTAGGTAAGCTAGCTAACCCTAGGTTAGAAACATCAGTTAAACTTAGAGAATTTACATCAAAAGTTTTATTAGCGGCATCTTCGATAGAATTCTCGTTTAAACAAGCACCCGGTTAAACTCTTTCAGTGCATTACAAAAACGGGGAACGTGATCTTTTAGCGAAAAAAGCTATAAAAGCCAGCCTCTCTCTCCATCCAAGGGCCTCTTCTCCACCCTCTCTCAATCCTCCAGCAACAACCCACCCTTGAGACTTTCAACAGTAACAACAAGAGAAATTACAACCATGCAAAACACCTGCCCTTGCAACCGATGCGGCTCCAACTGCCAGTGAGTATAGAACGCTGTAAGATCCGGATTCACTTTACTTACCTTTACCCCTTCTCTTCCAAATAGATGCACCAGCGGAAGCTGCGCCTGCGGATGCTGCAAGTAATTGGCCCAAAGACGAATGGAAACATGCGTTGCCGTTAGTCCTAACCCATAAATTGAGAAATCTCTTCCCAGTACGAACACAATAGGGAACCCATCATTAACTTTATATACTATATAAATATGTGTTGAGTGTACACCATTCTTCCATAATACTTTATCTATCCGTGAATAAATTGTATTGCAGGGAATAACATCGCATCTCAAACCATATTCAACCCATCAGACATCCTCCACTCTACGCTCTCCCTACAACTTCGTCCAGGCATCCTATGCTTTCGATGAAATATACTGTTGAACTAAATAGATCGCCGAAGGTTGAATTTTACTCCCTAGTTTGTACAATGTAACCATTTTCCATCCACGTGCTCAAGCATAGCTGTCGAGAATGTTGTTATTTATTCGATCAATATAGTGCGAGGTTTGCTTAGTCCAAACCTTTTCTCAAAGTAAATTCTAAACGTGATCCTCAAAGCTGATATTAACGAGATTTAAGATTTCCTTTCCCACAAGGATCTCAAACTAAACTATCCCTTTAAACATACGTTGCGAGATACTTACCCCAGCAACAATTGTGTTGCTTATTCAACGTGATATTTATCCTCATTCTTAACCTTGAACCCATCCCATTTTAAGTAGAGATGCCTATAACAGTTACTCATGTGGTTACTACGCAAATATGATTTAATCAAATGGCAGGGGTAGAGATATAATTTTAGAAAGCAGCTCTTTGTAAACCAACATTGATTTTCTGCTATAAAGTATATTCCTTTATTCCTTGCCTAGAGCGCTGATACAAAATCGTTAACCTTGTTTCAAATTTTCCAAATGAAAAGCAGGAAGCCAGCTTGCAAACAATATACGAAACGACTCGTTCTAAGTACAAACCATTCCACGAGCAGTGTTTGTACGGTATAGCGTGATATATCACAAAATTCGTGTGGAAAACTTTTGCATAATCTGGTTGGGCGTTGCTACAAGAAAGTATAGCCAAAATGTCGCTCCACCTAGGGAAGGTCTAGAAAAAAATGAGACTTGAAATGTTGAGTTTCCTTTATTTGGCCCATACCGATGAAAGCTAAACATGGTTCGCATTGAGTTACCATGTCAGTTCTTGCAGCTGTTTATTGTACATGTAATACAGGATCCAGTAGAGCCTAGAACTTGCTGTAAATTCTGACCGATGCTCATCTGCAACCATCTTCTAGGCCAAATAACCCAGATCTCAACTTATCGCCAATATCACTTGATATTGAGACTGAACAATTCTTCATATAAGATTCAAAAACCCAGCCTCTCGAATAGATTATTAGTATAATGGCACTCACTCCCGGACCCTTAGCCATAACGGCACCGATCCACATCTATACCTAAACTGCGGTATGTTACTAAAAGGGGCTTTACTGCATTTCTTGTGCTTGCATTTCTTGTTGTGTCATATAAGCTTGGCTTTCTTCGCATCTCGCTATAATTCAGTGATTCTCACGAACTCCATGATGACACAACAAATAAAATCCACGCAGAGATATGCAAACCGTGATAGTGCAGATGCCAAGAAAGTGGATGCCCTACCTTATCGATTTGATAACTTGGCACACCGAAGAGACTCAGGAGGAGTCATCTTTTCATCCATTTGTATCCAGGCCGAACAATGATAACACAAAAGTTGGAGAGTTTTCAAACAAGTCGCTTTCTAACTTCTCTCAAGCAGTTGGTCGTCGATAACGATCCATAGCCTTTCCAAGACTTTCGTTATCGATGAAGGAAAATGAGGTGACACCAAAAAGAGCTCCAGTGTCCTGTAATGACCTCTATACCGAGATCTTGCGACAGAGTCGATCTATGAGCGTCCTTTGGATTTCAGTTATAGCATGCAAACAAAAAATTATAAAATAATGCTAAATTATTGATAATCATTTTTACTCATATAAAAGGGAGGAAAAAAAAAAGACATACAGAAAGTGGTTTGTGTTATGTATTCACACACCGTACACTAAAACAAGAGCAAAGACATAAAAAAACTAATACCTAATACTAAAAATCATTTCGACCATATATATACTTTCCATATATAATGGCGCAAAAAAAAAGAAAGATATCAACACAGCTTAAGAGCGCTCACCACGCAAGCGACGAGCAAGCTAAGGAATCAAGGAGTATATTAGTGAGGAGATGAGATAGAACGTCGATCGTGCACAAGCTTACCTGGATATCTTTAGGCTGAATGGTTACACGCTTAGCATGGATAGCTGCAAGGTTAGTGTCTTCAAAGAGGGACACAAGGTAGGCCTCAGCAGCTTCCTGTAAAGCACCAATAGCAGAGGATTGGAAGCGCAAGTCGGTCTTGAAGTCTTGAGCAATCTCACGAACCAGACGTTGGAAAGGCAACTTGCGGATGAGAAGTTCAGTGCTCTTCTGGTATCGACGAATCTCACTATGATAAGAAAGAATGAAATAAGCACAATACCGCCCGATACAATAAGATAGATCAAAATCTGAACAAAACTACACAGAAATCTACATACCGAAGAGCCACAGTACCAGGACGATAACGATGGGGCTTCTTCACACCACCAGTGGTGGGTGCGGACTAGAATAAATAAAATATATGGTTAAGAATATATATTTAGTCTCCTGCATATAGCCGAGTATTTTAAATCAGTGTCATTGATCAGATCTCGCATGCATTACCTTGCGGGCAGCTTTGGTAGCAAGCTGCTTACGGGGTGCTTTACCACCAGTCGATTTACGAGCGGTTTGCTAAAATCATGAAAATCAAAAATCAACAGGAGATTATTGAGATGTAGATAAACAGCGCAGAGGCACCATGACAAGTATTCATAATGATTTTACAAAAGATGAAGTTAATTTACCTTGGTACGGGCCATTGCAACTCAGTTTTCCGAGATATATGCTTTTGTTTGTTTTGATTTGAATGAGATGGAGTGATGTGATGGCGGCGTGGGTATTGGGGGGGGAGGTGATGGGGGGTGACGCTTTTTTGAAAAATTTTGAAACGCAGCTGCCGCAGCGCGCGCAACCGTGTGACGTCAGCTGGAACTCGGATACTAATCGCATGGACGATAGTGATGCATCTTGGCTCACCCCCCCCGTTGATTTCGTTATCTAATTTACATTTCGCCATAATTTCCATGGCTGTCGCAGTGATCTAGTGTCTTTTCCACAATTTCATTGGCAATTCTCCCTCTACAAAAATGGGAAAAATTCAATTAGGATCTGTCTTATTTAGAAATTGGATTCCGGAGCGGCCATACCTTCAAAAAGCAAAAGGAAAAGCGGGGGGAGGGTGGTGTTGGTTAAGGAACGGAGAGGTTGTCTTAAACCACGGCATGTTTGCCGATACTTGCCCACGAAAAAGGAGATAGATGTTTAGCCTCCACTGATGAGCTAATCTTACGTGCACGTTGTCCCCCCTTGTTGACATCACACCATCGCAACGCGACCACAGAGTTACTTTGATTTTGAACTTTGGAAAAAGGTTTAATACCGGAAAACTTAGCGCCGGGAATCACAGAAGTTAAGGGAAGCAAACAGCAGAGAGGGGACTCCGTCCGCGGCCATTGGCGGATGCATTGGAGGTCTTGGCGAGGATTGAACAAAATTGAGCAATCAAGTATACAGAATTCTAACTCTGCTGTCTTGGCCAAACTAGGCAAAATCGCGGAAGAATTTGCGCGTCCCACCTACCGCGTATAGATCGCTCAACGATGATTATTAATCGAATTCTACAGTAATTGCAATTACTGCTCCATTTCAGGGCCCAACGCAAAACCCAATCATGCCTTTCCAAAGCCGTTGGAACATCATCGAAAGTGAAATGGATTCTCCCAGCTTGGAATAGCATCTCCCCCTTCCACGCTGGAATGAAACCCGCTTATCTTAGCCCTATCCAATTTTAGATGCACAATTGTAAAACATTTCTCTATTTATGACCTCGAATCGTTGTAGCTATTTAAGCACTGAATTTTTCCTCGAGGGGGGAACTAACGTTTTTTACTCGACATCTCTTTTTCATCTCTCTCTCTGAACAACCCATCATGTCTTTAGGCCGCGCATTCAAACTCAACACTGGATCCTTAATGCCTGCCGTTGGGCTCGGTACTTGGCTGTCAAAGGTATAATAAAGCCGGATAGAGGACGTCACGTGTAATGGAATGGCTACTAATGAATGTTGATGTTCAATAGCCCAATGAAGTCCAACATGCCGTAGAGGTCGCCCTCGAAGCAGGCTACCGTCATATCGACTGTGCTCATGTCTGTAAGTTTCGAAAGTTTTTGCAGAATGCATTCGAATGTGAAGCATATTAACAAACTAATATTCTGCAGATGGCAATGAGAATGAGGTGGGTCTTGCCCTCAAAAACCAGGCAAGCAAGGTTCCCCGAGACAAAATTTTCATCACTAGCAAACTCTGGAACTCTTAGTAAATATTGAATTTTTTTTCTTATTTTTTTTTTCCGACATACTAACCAATGGAACCACTTTAGTCACCGTCCAGAACACGTAGTAGAAGGATTGAACAAAACCCTGAAGGATCTCGGCACAGACTACCTGGATCTCTATCTCATGCATTGGCCGGTGGCCTTCAAGCCCGGAGACAGTCTCTTCCCCACCGACGAGAGCAAGCAAAGCGTCCTCCTCGATGACATCGATTTCACCGAGACGTGGGCGGCAATGGAGAAATTGGTGGAAACGGGCAAGGTTCGCTCGATCGGCGTGTCCAACTTCAACATTCCCCGGCTCGAGAAGCTCCTAAAAACGGCCAAGATCGTGCCTGCCGTGAACCAGGTCGAACTGCATCCCTACCTTCCTCAGGAGGAGCTAGTGGCCTACTGCAACCAGAAGGGAATTCATGTCTCGGCTTACTCTCCTCTCGGAAACAATCTCCGTGGGATGAAGAAGGTGATTGATGAGGAGGTGGTGGTTGAAGTTGCAAAGAAGAACAACAAGACTCCTGCTCAAGTGTTGATCTCATGGGCGGTGCAGCGCGGGACCTCGGTACTTCCAAAGTCGGTGACTCCCGATCGTATCCGCAGCAACTTCGAGGACTTCGTGCTTTCGGACGAGGATTTCGCGGCCCTCAATGCCTTGAGCAAGGGCAAGAACATTCGCTATTGCATTCCGTGCACTTTCAATCCCCGTTGGCCGGTGAATGACGTTTTTGGGGACGATTTAGAGCAGGCTAAGAAGATGGATAACTAAGGCTGTAAAATGAATCGATCGACATGAGTGGCGGAACGACTTGCCCAAACTCAGGGTATGCCGCAAGGTGTCCCCCTGTTGTTGTTTAGATATTTTGCTGTTTTACTGATGTCATATTGCTTAGAAGATGCACTCGGAGCTTGACCAGAGATTTGAGTCATTTTCTGATTTTCTATTCCTATTGAAACCCATCTTTATTTATTTGACCCTCGCTAATCATTTAAGATTATATGGTCCACCCGCTGAATCGTTACTATACAGTTGTATACTAATAAAATAAAAAATAGTTCTCAAACTTCCCATATAGCCACTCGATACAATTCAATTCAACCCAAAAGGGTTACGGAGGCCAGCAATCATCTTAACTCCTAGCCATGAGGCCCACCGAGAAGAAGGCCGACCTTTTCACCCGCCAAAGATTAGGTTAAACGATTTCTCTCGAAATCAATCGAGAGAAGATATTATCCTTACTCATTAGATTGAGGCAATTAATGATTCGTCAATTCGGCTATTTAAGAACCCCCACGAAATTGTCCGAAAACCCAAAATATGGGATGTCAATTTATTTCATTATAACAGTGTAAAGGAACGACTTCGAGTTGAAAATCGTTATGCTCGACTTACTCCGAACTAAAATACCGCCTTATCATTTAGCTGTTTTTTTCATTTTATTACTTTCAATAATGCAACTATTGTAGTTTAGAGTCTTCTTAAACAATAAAGACTCATTATTGAATGATATAAAATAGTGTAAAGGAACGACGAGTTTTCTATTTATTCATCCAAATAATACAATAGATTTCCAGATGTCCCTAGTTACTTTTACTACGTGTAAAGCTGTATTCATCAAGAAGTCATTTTTCAATAATGCTTTCCACTGTAATTCAACTCCAAACTCTCCTAAAAGATGACTCGTCTAAATGATAAATCTTGAATATCCATTCTTGGATAATTTTCAAGTCAAGGGCCTTGGGATTCGCGCCTTATTTGGTGTTTCTTGTTCTTCGGGTGTATTTCGGATATGACGATAGAAAATAGACGGTTTCCTTTTATAATTTATTGCTTCATTAATCACCTTTGTGCCATCTATGAATTACGTGTTATCTAGCCTATGTGTATTTATAAAAGGCGGTAAGAGAAGCTGAGTAAATTATCTATATAAAATTTATTGCATCACAACATGTCGCAACAACTCCTGCTCCCCGATGGTACTCATCTCTCATACCGTGTGCTGGGTGAAAATACTAAAGCACTCCCGCTGATAATGGTTAGAATTCAATAATGTCATATTTTCATGGCCACACCTAATTTATCTCTACTGCATTCCTCGAATAGATCTGTGGATTGTAAGCATCTGCTTCTCCCAATTTATTGGATACTATTTTTTTTTTCATTCATTCTGCTATTTAGAGCAATGTCAAAGGATGAATGGTATCCATCTTGTGATGGTAAAAGCGATACAGTTAAATTACTTCCAATGATTCTAACCTTAGGAAACCGTGATATAAAATGCTTTAGAACTGGCAAAGCATCGTCAAGTCCTTATCTTCGACAACCGTGGAATCAATGAATCCACTCCTATACCCGATTCTTCTTTTACCATGGAGATCTTGGCACAGGATACTATTTCACTCGCGAATCATTTGGGTTGGAGGGACGTAGGGGTGCTTGGCTTTTCCATGGGTGGAATGATTGCCCAAACTCTGGTTACTAGATTAACGGGAGCTCTTCGGGTACAGAAATTAATATTAGTGTCGACGTATGTTGGAATACAGTCCTTTAGATCATGAGCTATTCCCTTCTCCGTTAATTCCTCGTACTGTGTTGATTTTTTTTTAAAAAAAATAGCGGCCCTTCGAAAAGCATATGCATGGAGTTTTTTAGACTCTTATTTGTGGGCACGGATATTCTCGTGTCAAGTAATCCTGACCCCTCCAAACTGGACAGCTATTCGCGTGAACTCTTCATCATAGACTTTACCCCGCAGTGGGTAGCGGAGAATTCTGAAACCATCGATTTGAAATATACCGAGTATTTCAAGCTGCCGCGCCCGGAACATGTTGTCCTAAGGCAAATAGAGGCGGCAAAGCAGTTCGATGTCAGGGAAGAATTGCCCAAACTCAACATTCCTACTTTGATTTTACAAGGAGATTGCGATCAAGTCATGGGTGTTGAGGACAGCCGATTGATGCATCGCCTTATCCCCAATTCTCGCTATCTGCTCTTACCCGGGATAGGGCATGACATTTTCACCATGCATCCCGAAATCTTACGCGAGGTGGACCAGTTTTTGTGCGGAAAAGAGGCTTCTGGAGAGACGCTATGAAGATATCAGAAGACTGTGCTATGCTGTGCCAATCATAAATATAAATAAACTCGCACTTTGAATAAACTGGAATAATCAAAAGATTGGCCAAGGCCAAATTAATTCCACGCCTAGTACATAGCCGAAATTTTGAAGCCGAATTTCTCGGCGGTGTAACTTCGCTGCTTAAGATTTTATTTTTATTGATTAAACTTGAGCAAATTTTAATAACTACAGTCGGAAACAAGTGTAGCAAGTAATAAATATAGATGCGGGGTAACTTTATTTGGGGATAAAGGCGCAGAGCTGAGTAAGCTGTGACGACTCGCCTTGAGGAATGGACTTGGCAATGGCGGGGCAGCCCTTCAAACAGGAATCAACGGATGTCGAAAGAGTCGCGTCTTGGCAGAAGCATTTAGCGAGATCCATAAGCATGCCAATGTCGTCCTGGTTCTGAACGGCAACAGGGGCGCATTTACGGAAAATTTGGAAGACTAGAGCAATAAAACACAGCGTTAATTATCCAAGAGGCAAGCGTTCTTAATGTGGAATGGCGAGAACTCACCTCCATGGCATTGAGTGATGTCGCAGCTGATCTGGCGCGACTCAACGGGAGAGGCAAGGACAGCCGGGGCCACGGCAGCGGCAACGGCGGCAGCGAGGAGGGAACGGAAGTTCATGATGAGTGATGAGAATGAGTCTTGATGCTACGACCTGAGAATGTCGATGAGAACAGGCAGAATGGAGCGACCTTGGCCTTTTTATATTGCCGCGGAATTCCAAGCGCATTCGTAGCTTTAGGAATCATGCGCGCGAACCACAAACACCTGTGTAGCATCTTGGGAGATGAGGCGCGGAAGTTAACACGGAATAAGGTGCGTGTGTTCATTAGTCCCATTACTCAGCCGAGGCTATTTTAAACACTTTCCACGGCTGCCTTGACTCACCCGACGTATGAGCCGCTCTCCGCCGCCGCCATCTCCATCCCTTGGCAATCACGTTTCTTGGCCGGCCGCATGCATGGGGCTTTTCCCTCTCGCCCGCCGCCCTTGCATTGAGGGCCTCTCGCCTAAACATAGCGCTCTGCGCTTGATCTGATTGCTCCGGGTTCAAACTCCGCATAATCAACGCGGTGTAAAAATAACCGTTTCCCGGCTCTCTGCAGAATTTTTCTAGAAACCTCCTCGGATCTATTTTTACGCTTCTGTGCAAGCACATGGAATGCACGGCTGTATTCATCCCACTGTATAGGCAGGCTCTGGGGACTCGGGGAGTGGCACTGGCATCGACGGCAGCGACTTCTCTAGAGTTACACTGTAGCTGATGTAATGAGAAATCGGTTGGGAACCAACTGCTCTAGTCCCTTTATCATATTCAATCTTGGCTGGATGTGGCTAACCGAAACCGGCGCCTCCCATCAACTATGCTCATGATGCATGTCAAAGAAAATCTAATACTTCCGTTGGCGGGATACATGAGGCTAGACTCCACGCTGGTGGATAATGGATACGCAAGTCCCGCTAAAACAGTGAAGAGCGATTTTTTTTGTTTTAGTGAACCTTGTTCTTATTTTTTGTGGCAGAAAACAGATCATGATGACCAAGCGTAGGAACATTGTTTGAAGATTGAAGCACAAAGATTTGTGCTTGCACCCCTCTTTACTTTAGCTAAGATCAGCACTGGCCCGAAATGGAGAGCTGATTCAAGATTTTGAGACTTTATTTCTCCCATCCATCGTTGAATTTAAACTCGTCCACCTGGAATGGTGCGCAATTCTATAGCGCTTTTTATGCTCTTAAATACAATATACATGAAACAAGGTTCCGACATTTGCATGAGCTATATTTGAAATTTCCGGAACATTCGCCCCCCCCCCCCCTACACCATCAATAGTAGAATAGTTTTTTCTTTCAACCATTCTATTATTGATTGCTAGCTGAACATTACCTAGTTGAAGGTCGAATTGGTATATATGAAAATTGACGTCACAAACGCGAAAAAATAAATATCATAAAAAATAGCAGTCACTCTCACATTAGTATCTTTAATGTTATATGGGGAATGGAAAATGGTAAGCCCTACAGTCTAGTTTTCTAGTTCTTTGAAGCTAAGAATTGCTCCCTTGTTCTGATAGACTAATCTTAAGGAATGTCAGGAAAAGCTAACGTCAGAAGGTAATTCATTTCATGTCCCAAGAATTTGGACAAGAGCATCTTGCTTACCCTAATGGCATGTATATCTAATTCTCATTTTTGTTCGCTCGATGTAGATGCTATTATGGAGCCCGGGATCGACTCCGTACTCGGAGAATTTGTCAAGTTAGGTGGGCAACCTGTTGATGCGGTCTCATTTCTCGCGGATTCCTATGTTGGCTTGCCCTCTATGTTTAATCTGCTATCGTCATGGAGCAAGGATCTAGGACTGGACGCAACTGCAGTAATGGAGCGGGAGATGAAAAACATGCTGATCGAGCGCTTTAGTCCCAAAGCCGTTGATGGCGCCTTCATGAATTCAAAGGTAAGTGGTAGTAATCGTTCTGAATTGTATTCATAATTGATTAATTAATCAATTTTCTCTTTTATACTTACTCCAAATATTAAATGAAGGACGTTCCGGAATGGTTGGAGGAGATGATAAAATACCCAGTATGGAGATCAATGTTTTATGAGCTTTCGGAGAAGCACCCAAATAGCGCCCTCTTGAATTTTGCTATTCAGGTAGGATACTTAACTCCCGTTTTTCCGAAGGCCTAGGCTCATATTCTTTTTCAATTTTTGTTCACTTACAGAGAATTGCCGATGCGGGGCATCAATCTGAGATAGCTAGAGTGGCAACTGCGTCCACCTTTTTAAATGTGTTTACTGGGGTGTTGATCGATACATTCGATCGACTTCGAGAGGAAGACGATATCACCCTGCAGCAAAAGCTACCTGATCTAACGGTACCCCACCTCCCTTTTTTGATGCCCAAAAATTGTTAGCGCTCAACGTACGCTGTCGATTTCTTATAGAAAATCTGCTGCCAATCCGATCGGAATTATGTCTATGCCCAGACGCTTTTACAACAGTTAATATCAGAGCAAGGTGGCAAAGCGTTCAAGCGGATATCCCGAGAGCTTGAGCTTGCCGCTGCTGACCAAACACACAGGTAATAAAGAAGATCGCAGGCACTCTTCCAAATGTCCAAAAATCTTAATGGTCTGTTTTTTGTTTCAATAGGGCTCCGTTAATTCCTCTTATCCGTCACCTTCTTAATAATGCGCCTGCGAGAGTAGCTAAAGTTTTGACAGCAATCACAGAGCAAAAGCAGCCTGCTGCCGGAGATATTGTGGAGGCAAGTGTATATCTCATATTGGGGTGGATTTCTTCATTCATTCTAAGATATGCTTCAATATAGCTGTATAAATTATATAATGATACCCCACCCCCCTCAGTTGAACACCTCCGTGATCCAGGGATTTTAGGTAGGCTTTCCCCTTCTCCCCCCCCCTCACATACTGTCTGTACGCACTCACAAAGCACCATTGTTATTTTTTTTTTCACAATTCGTCTTCAGAAAAATTCGTGGAAGCAGTTTTCACTCCTCCGAAACCTGATCAAGTCGCACGGCCTGATTTAATTGATAAAATGGTTTGGCTGCTTGCCTATGCGGCCAGCGTGCATGAGTCCAACGACGCGGAGCTGGACAAGACAGAATTTGAGGATACCTACAAAAGGTTGAAAACCCTCAGCCAACTCATCGCAAGAAAATCCATCGGCGGCGACCTCTCCAGCTGCATGAAGGAGATTTTGGAGGTGATTGAGTGAGTCATCCGATGAGTTTATTTTTCTGCATGTTCCCGCTCTTTAACCTTTCATTTTCACCCCCATCAGCCTTCCGATGGCATCTATGGGCATCATCGTATGGATTAATTATATCCTAGAGCAAACCGATTACTACGAGACCTACTTCCGACGGGACGTAGTGCCAGTACAGCATTTGCTATTAGAAGAGATCGCCTATCGTCACCCGCACCAGCGCGCACACGTTTTTACTGTATTGTACTCGAATTTCGAACTCCAACGGCCAAAACTTCATCCCGAAATAGGGGTAAGCACTCCTCGGCTATTGCTTCGTCGACACAAGCTTTGCTAACCAAACACCTACGCTTCTACGACCAGATGCTGGTTCGCAAGAGTTTGCTGGACCAAATGATCCATCTCATGCAGCTCGGATTTGTCACCCCAGTGGTCCGATACATGGCTCGCCGTGCCACTGCGCTCGATCAAAGTCTTGCTGCCCACTTTGCCAAACGCATGCTCGAGCTGGCCCTTCCACCCTACCCGGAGGAGTTCGTCAAGATGGCGGTCAAATTTGTCGAGCCGGTGGCCGATGTCCTGGTGAAATCCGCCGATTGCGAGCGGGCCGTCATTGAGTTTTTGGGTAATCTATATTTATTTCGGAATAACTCTGCCGTTCTATTTTCTATTTAACGCTTATTTTTAATTCCATTTTTATTTCCTTCTCTTTGTGTCTGTACCCGTGTATAGATGCTATTGAGCCTAACCAGGAGCCGCCCATCTCCGCTGACTTGATGGAGCGGGTACAGCATCTGCGCAAAAGATTCGGCCATTAGTGAAGCGTAGTGAATAGGAAAAAAAAAACTTTCAAGCAAAGGACAATTTCTGCGTTTGTTTATTTGTTTATTTCTCTGTGAATCCTCATCTTTGCATAGCCTTTGTACGAATAAAACGATATCGATCCGAATCGGATTGTTGGCAATGAAGAGATAAGACATTATATTCCATCTAAATATAGCATAAATATACACTCGGTGGCTAATACAATGAAGGCGCAAAGGAAGAGATAAGAAGGGGAGAAGGAGGTGGGATGGCGTCGTGGTTTTGATGAGTATAAAGGAAATGGGATTATTGGTGTGAAGGGAAGGCATGGGAAAAAAAAATAGATAGATTATAGAACATGGGGTTGCAATGAGAGAGTGGCTAAAGAATACGGACTAGTTATAGGAAAGGAGGACATCTCGGCATAAACTATTTAGAGTTTAAAAGAAAAAGAAGCGCCTTCGGGGCGGAACCGCGTCCACCGGCTCTTTGTAGACAGCAGGACCGTAGCGGCTTCTCTGGAAATACTGGACAATAATGCCCAGAAGAGCCAAGGCCGCAACACCGCCAAGCATTCCCAATGCCTTCGGATTGGCGTCGTACGCGGTGGTGTGGCGACTATCCAAGAATTGAAGAGTGGCATACATGAATCCAGTGTTAAGGAAGATGTCTAAGCCGAAGAAGACGGCGAAGGCACCCCCAATCGAGGTGGTGATGATGATCACAAAGCGTTCGAAAAAGATCGTCAGGACCAAGCCTGCAACCGCCATGAGCGCAAGGAAGAGGATGCGACCCCAGTAGGGCGTAATCACGCCCCCGGCTTTCCACGAGAGGATCCACAACCCAAGTGCCCAGAATCCGAGTGCACCCACGAGCCAGACCCCGACGCGCCAACAGCACGCCGCAACCGCCCCCAGCACGAGGCCGACTCCAACGCTCACGACAAGATATATTGTTGTTGCATGGGGCCCATATCCAGCCGACGGCTCTGCATTCGTCAGTCCAATCCAGGTAATAAGTCCAAACACAATTGCGCCCGCTATAAATGCAGTGAGCCGTATGTGCCGATAACCAGAGAAGACGAGGAACAGCCCGAAGAGGATGAGTAGCACGGCCAGTATGATGGCATGAACGGTAAGTGTTCTGCCGTTAATGTTCACCAGCGGGCCATCACTACTGCTCCCTATTGTGCCCGGATCTCTCTGCTGTCGAGCTTCAAGCACAGGGTAGGCTAATGCACTGGTTGCATAGGAGAGGACAAAAACAAAAAGTAAAAAATACGCAAGCAATGGACGGCGGCTGTTGCCACTCCGTAGTGGCGATAGGGTGTGTTTTAGCATGCTTAACTTAATTGTTTTGACTCGTATGGGGGGTGGGGGAAAAATAATGGAAGCGGTTCGGAGAGAGTGGAAAACTGTTGGTTCTAGTGCAGCACGATGTGAGGTTTATATATATATCAGGAGTCTGAAGAAGAAAAAGGAAAAAAAGGACTTAAACAAGCAGCTACGTCATGTTTTAGCATAGAAATTTAGCCAAGTGATTTGAAAAATTTTCGAGAATCTTGCTATAATTAGGGATGCGCCAAAACTTAAGGTTAGAGAGATGTTGGTGACTATATTCGTAAAGAAAGTTTTAAGCCACAATGTAGGAACGCTTCTATTGAAAATATGAATCAGTGCGTTTTGTTTGTTTTTTTTTCCGTAACTCAAGGGCAATATATTTTTATCATGCTCTTAATATAAATAAAAATATGTTCCATGTCATCCGTCCAGGCATGTGCTCATAAATAGTGTATACATTGAGAAACGGGAGTTATCATTTTTATTGTTCGGTTAAATGTCTCACCTAACAGCAGAACAGAGCACAATATAAGTAAAAAAGTGGCACATTGCTTAAATAAAAGGAGAGAATAAATAGTCGAAATAGAGTAGTGATAAATAATTAAGAAAACCAAAGTCATTATTCCACAGAAGATTACGTATACATGCAATAACTTATTACTTGGGTTCCGTTCCAAAACTACTGAGTGGGGAGGTCCAGCTTATTGAGGTCCTCCATGTTCACTTGAGCTTCGGCCTCAGCGGGCAAGGGCTCTTTCCACTTGCGCTCCCACAGAGGATCTCCATAACGATTCTTGACGAGGTGGACGAGGAACCACAGAATGTATACGACGAGCGCAAATACAATCAAGCCCACATACGACCCAATGGTTACTCCTGCACCGTTCCGCTCCCAGTTCAAGAATTCGTACACCCAGAAGTTATTTCTAACAGCAGTGAAGAGAAGCGGCTTAGTCATCCAGCAAAATCATGAGGAATGAAATTCCATCTCACATATATCGATTCAGAATGGCCAAGCAAAGGTATAGGAGAAGCAACAGGATGCACGCCACAAAGTGGGAGAGGGCCATATTGTTTCTGCTGAGGAAACCCTCTATTACCATGACGACTAAATCCATCCCATGCACGCTTAAATTGCGCCAGTACTCAATTCGATTCAGTTTATAAACATCTTTTGCGAGCAAAATCCAAAAAGTAGTGGGAACTATCACATGAAATGTGATAAGGGTCTCGTAGAGGAACCAGAACGCGTAGCTGAATGGGCGCGGCTGTCGGAGAAAGGATGAGGGGACTCGCGGTTTAGGTCGGAGAACGTAAATGAGGGAATGGATGGATGCAGCCTATGGAGGGGGGAAATAGGTTAACATCATATAATGTACAAATCCAGATTGGCGATCCATTATCACTACCAGAAAATACAAGACCAAGCCCGTGTAGGTGAGATTAGTGAAAAATACCCAGAATCTATACGGACGCTGCCTCTCCAAAATCCAAGATGTAATAATGGCAGTTAAGGAATAGGCCATGATCACCAGGCGGACGATCAGGAGGAGCCACGGTGGGCCTGCCCATGTGGTGACGCATCGTTCAGGGTCAAAGCTAGAGAGAGCAAAGAAGCGAGATAATCCGTTTTGAGGAGCAGGGTAATTAACCCTGGGGGGGAGGGATGAGGACACGACCGGACATTTGAAAGCTCCCATAGCGGAAACAACGACGACCCAAGTGTGTGTGGAGATGAATGGAATACAGGAACTAGCGGGAGATCCGCTTACTCGAATGAAAGGAATGAAGAAACCACAACAATGTAGAAAATAAAATTTGGGTTGAACAAAATTAAAAGCATAGGGCAGCTCCAAACGCGGAATTGGAGAGCACCAGTCACCAATTATTAATATAGAATATGAAGCTAGTGCCACGCTAGTGGAATAAAAACATGGCTGCCAAGCTCGTTTTCGCAAGCAGATTCTGTTGAGTGCCGCTCGTCGATAGGGTATTTATTCGATCAGCAGAAATTTCGACTGGCCCCCCGCCACGGCTAAAACTCTCATGGGGTAAAGGTTTCGAGACTACGGGGTTCCATTAGCACTCGATTCCCCCTTTTGAGAAATCGAACCCCCGACGTTTCCACGATGGCTTAGCGCGCGTTTCTGCCCAAACACCTTTCCCGCTAACTTCTCACTCTCAGGCTCGATGCCAGCCGGAGATTAATTCGGTCCAGCTGAACATTGTTGCACGTGGACCCCGTGCTTTGGCGCAGATGCAACAGGGCACTGCAGACGCGATGGCAGATGCATACATTGGTGGGGGGAGGGTGCTGACTGGGAATTGGAAAAATGACCTTTATATGAAATCGCTATTTACAAGATTAAACACCTAAAAATCGAGATATCGTGTACATTGGATTGCAAATTCAAAAGTAAAATAGATGTATAAATATATAAATATATAAATATATAAATATATACTGGCTACATTATTAGAGGATATATTAACTGGAAAATGAACAAGAACGCGCGTAGATCTTTATGTACTTTATACAGAGATGCCAAAAGCCTCAAACGCTGTTTCCTACCAGCCAATGATCCTCTTCCCATTGGTATGGGAGATGGAGTGGTGGCTACTTCCAGATAATGACGAGTCTGTGGAAGCAAATTCTGCCTGCGAGATCCAGATGCCTAACCCACCCAACGACGCATACTGCCTGGTTTCTTCTGCTGCAGAGTCTACATCTCCATCCTCAATGGTGTTATCCAATGTTTCCAATCCTTTGCCCTCATTCATCCCTTTCGCCGCCCGGTTAATCTGACTGTTGTCTTGATATTCTGGTCTATATTCGGCCTGATCCGCAATCAGATCGAGAAACACTTTTGCTTCCTCTTCGATTTTTCTCCCGTATTTTCCCCGGCCGCTTTCTGGTTTTACAGTTACGGTAACGGTAGATGAGGTGGAAGCAGGAGAGATGTATTGTTGAGTTGTGACACGCGAATCCATCAAAGGGGATGGGGCAGGTGTTAGCGACGAGGTAGAGAAAGTAGAGGATGAGTCGGAATGAAAAGGTGAGATGGTGGCCTCTGCCATAATGGGAGAAAGAGAATGGGGGGTTCGATTCCCGAACTTGTTGGGCGGGCATGAGTTTTGCGGACTGTACTGGCCACTTGGTTGATTCTCTTCCAGGAAATTAACAAGTGTTTGGTAGTCGACAATCGGTGTCATGGTGATTCCGGAATGCTTGTCGTTCGATAAAGTAACCCCTTCAGCGTTTAGATTGTGTCGTCTGGGGGAAGCGGTATTATTGATCGGCTTTGGCTCTACCACTGGGATATTGTGTCTCCTTGATTTAGGGTGATTGCCCTTGTCGCTTTCTAGCAGAAAATGCGACTTGAGTTTAGGAGAAGAAGATTTTGCCTTCGGCTGCCCTGGCTTGTATGAAGACATAACTGTTTGTTCAAGTATCTGCTCCCGCCACTTTGCGTTTGCACCGTGGTCCTCTTCACTCCGAGCCTTCTCATCCAAGCTGGGTTTCATATATCTTAGCATGCCATCCGGGTTACCACCATGGGGTGGATTCGGCTGCTTATACTGGACTTCTGGTGTTCTTGGCGATGAATTTCCATGCTTGCTCTGGTGGATTGGGGGGGAAGTAGCCCCATCTTTTGTGCGCCTCCCATTAGGTATCCGTACATTATGACCCATTCGCCTCTTAGGTAAATCTAAAGAGTTAGATCGAAACAGCTGTGCCCCGTTTGAATTCTGCTGTTCAGCGATGAGCTTGACATACATTGCATATGAAGCTCTTGCTGAAGGAGTAGAGGTAGGGGTTCTAGGAGTTTGGTGTCCATATCTATCGGTTGATGGAGAAGGGGCAGAGGGTGGTGTAGAGTGTGAGGCGTTGGTAGTGAAGGAAAGCGAATTATCGGTGGAAGCTGTGGACCCGGAGGGAGAGCTAGAGGCCGGGTCTCGATGCCGGTGGAATATAAGGCTCCGTAAGTTGGCCCGTAGCCGAGCTGAAAAGCAAGGGCTCCGAGTTTGGTGCGAGGCGCTGGAGCTCGCGGGGGGTGCGGGGAGTTGCTTTTCGAGTCTCCTACTGGGCTCGTGCAAAAATAGTTTTGCAGGTAGCCTTGGTGGGGACCTCCGAGCAAGCAGCGGGACCGGAGCTTTGTTATCGTCCCGGGGCTGGTGATTGCTTCCCAGGAGTTCGAGATAAGGTGTTTTAGACGCTGTTAACTCTCCGGCCTCTTTCTTATATCCAGCTCTCATCCTGCGATCGCCTGGAGTAAGGGAGAGCGAAAGTCTGGAAATTTCACTGAGGCCATTGTCCCACCAAGTTTCTTGTGGCAAGCCCTCCCGCACCACGGACGAAGCCTTTTCTTTCTTCTGGGAAGAATAGGAGGTCATTCCCATTGGCACATAAAGTACGTATAGCCCAACTATAGTTTGGAAACAAGAGGTTGGGAGGGTATCTTTATGCTAAGTAGAAGAAGTCGGGGCTAATAATTAAGTTAAAAGCGAGAAAGAGGGGGGAAAAAATGAACAGAAAATTTTCTCGTGATTGAGAACGGAAGATATATGGAACAGCATTATTAATCAAACGTTCATCGATCATGGTGTAACCATAAAATCGATCGGTGAATCAAGAGGTGAGAAGAAATAAAAATAGAGTCCGTGTGTTTATTCTGACCCATATTAGGATTTTTGAATCAAACATCAAATGCGTACAACGATCATTGTATGTTTGTTTTGGGTTATTTTAATGGGTTGTCTGTTAAATTAAAGGATAGGAAGTGTTTTGAAGATTGCTTTGTACGAAACTTACCCAACTGGCGGATGAACTAATTCTTTATTTGGAAATATCTGTTTATGGTTTAGATCCAATTTTGCATGCTGGCCGAGGGCAACCGGCTCCCTCTCCTAGTGGGCCACGGTAACATATATGCATAAAAGCCCCAATGCCCATTCTGTACAAATTTTCATCTCAAGTGAAGGCAATATTTTCCGGATGGGTTTTCTGAACATAACAAGGTTTGTATATTTGGCCAAATATTAAAGGAGCAAAGCTCTCCAACTAGACGCAGTGATTCATTATTATATCACATTCCACACCGACAGATGTCTTCATTGCATAAAGCATCAATTCATATAAAAAACGAAAAAATCACACAAAGGTCGCAAGCACAGGTTTGAGGGTGCTCAATTACCTAAACCAGATAAGTATTAAAAGAACTAAAGTGCTTGTGATCAAGTAGCAACCTTTCCTAAAGAAATTCCAATATCAAAGTACGATTCCACAGCTACTTAAGTGAGATGGAAGACATATGAACCGGAAGGGCATGTTAGCTAAACTTTTCTCTCTTCCCTTCAAGACTTTTTCTTCTCTCCTCTTCTTCTCTCCCTTTTTTTTTTCTAATAATTTTTTGTTACTTTATAGATTCAGAAACAGATGGCCACCTATTCAATACCGTCCGTATCTATATTATGTCCGAATTTTACTCACGGCTGAAACGCTATATTAAAGAGAGGATAGGTCTTTGTTGTATTTCACAGTCTCAGCTCTCTTAGGGCGAATGTTTTCTTCGTTTTTGTGTAAATCTCTTAAACCCATACCATACTGGGAGAAACTTAACACCACTATTAACTGTTTGAAACCAAGTTATGTTTCTCCGGTCGCTGTTTGCTATCTCTTTGCCTTATCGTGGCCAAAGCACTTAATCAGGGATGCTAAGGATGCACGAAAATCCCTTCTTAACAGTTGGGGAACATCGATACCTTCATCTCGAAATTTGCTTCGTGTTCATTGTTGTACATCATTTAATTTATCACAACTCGCATCGGCATCAATGAAAGAGATAATACGATGCTCCGTAAAATGCCATCATCTCTATTGATTGAACGGGATAGTTGTCTATTCCACATTGAACTAACCTAGATCAATATCAGGGTGGTTAATTGTGTCTAACAGTTGCTATGTAAACGGGGGTTCCAGCCACTCATGAGTGGGTGCTATATTCTATGTATACAGTTCGCACAATATCGGCTAATACGCTTCCCGGATTTAGAATAAGCGTATATACTCTTAATGTTTGTTTCGCAGTGGCTCTTGCATCGGTTAATAAACACAATTCTTCCGTAGCCTCGGGGGGAGGAAGTGCGGAGGGAAACTATATGTCTCAATATTCTTCTCAACTTATTAAGATGCTGGGTTATGTTTCAGCCCACCTTGCTGGAACCTGGTCCAACATCTTAACCGAGAGAGCGCGCAAGGTTAAGAAGTTTCACACACTCAATCCAGCTGGCTTGACTAAAATAGAGGCTTAGGGGCAAAGTCCTCCCGAATCATCGTAAGCGAGGGTCTTATCGAGGTTTGGAAGAGGGGAAGAGCTTCGAAAATCCCTACCCCATTGGATGGGTGTTTAAGAGTTGGGCGCAGGAGGTGATCAGGACACTTTTACTTCCTTTTTATAAATGTGTTTTATGATCTTCCAAAATTTCGTCTCCCTTTGCCCCCTATTCTTCCTCTCGAGTCTTTAATTTCCTCTTCGGATCGGCTAGCCCTCATCCCCAAAGGATCAAAGCACACTCTCATATCCACGACAAGATGGGGATTCGAAGTTTTATACGTTCAAGGTGGCATCGTGTCAGCGGTCGAAGCCCAAAGGTAATCATTCACACGAATATGGCTTTATAGATCTTATGCAGAGTATTCTCATCCATGGTTGTTCCATTAGCACTCTACCACTAAGGCCTTTTTCGCATCTTGGCCGAACCTGTTACCCCTTTCCAATTCTCTCGTTTCATTGCACGAAGGCTCGGAGGCGTATCATCTCCGCATGCGTTCACCAAGTGTGGGCTGCCCGCGCCTAGAGAACGAGGACTCCTGGGATTCTTATCTTGAGCTTCTTGCCAGTCGCAATCCCCCCACTTTTTCAATCAACTCACCACAAGCAATACCTCCACTGAGAAAAGTCCACACAGAAGCCATCGATGCACCTTCTCCGTTTAACTCGCAGGCGTCGGAATCAACTGCTCTTGATGAGACTGCTCCCCCGACGCCTCTAGAGTCATCTTCAGAGAGTCGTCATGTGACCTTTGTCTGCGGTAGCCCTCTAGAACCAGCAGACTCCCGCGCAAGTAAATACATTCGACAAAACTGCTCATGTTGTGGTGACGTATTCAATGATCTTGATTCGGGAATCGCCAGTATTTATTACGCTCCTGCTTCATCTTCTCCCTCGTCAGCTCCGTTACTACCGCTTTAATTTTACATTTCTTGCAATCCAAAAAAGTCATTCCTCTTAGCATTTTACCTCATATACACTTTTATATTACAGCTTGTGTTTATTCCCCCATTTTTATCTGCCGATTTTTCCCTTAAAATAATATAATGTTCTAGAATAGAATGAGCACTAGTTAACTGCCTGTTGACACATATTTTATACATTACTTTATTATTCCAAATATGTGGAAACATTTTGTAGAGCAAAAATAAAGATTCCTCGTCAGAAAGTGTTAATTCAGCTTACCTTTCCATGAAGGGAGAGTTTTCTATGGCATAAAAGCAGAACAATAGAGTAGTTAGTCTAAAGTTCGATATAAATGCAGGAAAGAGAAAATAAATAAATGTTTTCTCAGGTGAATTAAAAGATTTCTTTCAAAACATTTCAGAAGTCTAACATATATGAAAGTGAAAGCATCATAGACAGGATAATAAAAGAAAAGAATAAGACTTGACTACTTACCATAAGCTATACGTTTACAAGATGATCCAGAGTAATGATTAATTACTATAAAATGTGATCGCAATAGATAAAGTTTATTTAAACAAGAACGCAAACAAAAATTTCAAATAAATACCCTAAATAATGAGGCTTAGACTTTTACGCGTCACTCTAATTGAATCAATTCATTGTAATCCGACGAGGAATAGGTACTTTTAATTTCTTCTCCGGTCTTTATTCCAGGTAATTTTATTCCTTCTCTCCCCTCACCTACCCCTTCTGTTAACACTTTCACGTGTAATCACCCAATAGCTATTGACTTTTATATCCTAGTGGAGCTTTAAAATTTTAACTCATGAACGGTGCTATAGCAGAGATAAGCTCAAATATGATTAGACTGATTTTAAAATATTTACATTCATTATTGATTTTAGCAACGCTGCTCTAGTTTGCATTTTTTAACTCTTTTTGTTATTTCGATCTTGATAACATTTTATGTATTTCCTACTATGATTCATTGAACCATTTATCAGGCCTTTTTATATATTTCGTTATTGCTATCTCTGCAACCATTTCTGCTGAAAAGGTTTGTCCACTTGGCAAGGATCCAGAATCGTATAAAGATGAGATTAAGAAATGCTTCTTTGAGCAGATCTATCAACTATGATAAACCTTGACGCTGTTGCGATTCCTGGTTACGGTAAAAAAATTCAAATTTGATCTATCCACTGCCTAGTCACCAACAAAAGGAAGAATGCACCGAAGTCTCTTCGCAACACTCTCTGAAGCGAACAAGCGCAGTATCAGACATAACGTGGCAGGGGTATATAGCCATTACATTAACTCAAGTAATTGAAAATGAAATTAAGTCCAAGCATGCATATTTAAGCCCTTTTCAACTTCAATATCCCCAGCGTTTTAGCTTTTCCTCTTTGAATGTAGCTTGCATATATTCCTATAAATAGCGTAGGTACCTTTTTTGCAATACCATCCCACTCTATTTCTACGAGTTGTAATAAAAATATTTTGATTCCGAAAAATAAGTTGTCGGTTTGTGACTTTTAATTGGCTTTAGGTTAGCACTAAGTACAGCGGTTTAGAATAAATGGAATAAGCAGTCAACAACCCAAGTTTCACGTTCCCATCTTCCATAACTTTTATTACAATCTACCTTATTTTTTTTTTCTTGTTTTACTATTTACTTGCTACCCCTCTTCTCGGAAAGGCTAAAATGTCACACTTGAAAACCAATACTTTTAGGGTTACTCTGCCTCAATGATCAGAATTAGTGATTTCAAGCATTTTCCAATATACTGTATTTTACGGTAATGTCGTCCGTTTTTATCGTCAAATTCGATCTTTGTATCCAAGCAGTGGCAGAATAGTCTGGACAACTTTATCCGCAGCCAATTAGAATGAAGCAGAGTTCGGCCCTAAGTTAGATTGGTGAATGCCAATTAAACTTAGGGTTGAACTTAAGTAACAACGAAAGAGGAGACCCTCACTACAGAAATATAAGAAAAGTAATCCTTCATTTAAATTTCAAAGTATTATATAATTGAAAACTGGTTACAAATGCTATTCTGTAATTGTTAACCGCTCTATATCGTCAAAACTCAAGATTCCTTCTATTAAACCAAGTGAAAATGAATTAAAACAACAGCCCTTCATTCAAATCACGATATGAGCCATGAATATCTAAAAAGCTGCTTAATCTATTCAGTTAATTCAGATTTAAGGCTTATTATTATTAAAAAGGGAGGAGATAAATGCCAACTTGGAAATTGGAGTTTTCTCGTAATATACAAAGATGATAGATTTTTTTTTCAACTAGCGATGTTTTCTGACAATTGTAAGTGAACTCAAAATATGATGCGTAATCTGGAAGAGAAAGGACGAATCCCGTAAACTAAACAATCAGATTCTCTTATTGCTAAGCAATTTCGAACGAGCTTCCAATATAAATTTTTAATTGCTTAATTATAAAATTAATAATTTTTCTGTAGAGTCACTTGCTTGGCAAATTGGCTCAGCAATCAAAGTGCACAAAAAAAACCTTTAAAACTCATCTGTTCATTAAGTACGCAATGTACTCTCCATATCCCACGTTGACTCAATTTCCTGTGTTGCAATACAGGGCCCTATTTTAGTCTGATTTAGATATATTCCCGGCACAGCCAAAGATAATGATGTAGGTCACAAATCGGATTAATTACTAATCCAAAAGTTTAAAATTGCAGCTGTCTATATATACTAGGACTTCGTTATTCCTTTTATTCTGCTAAATCCTTAGCACCTCCCTCCAATTTTCCTTATTTTTTATGAATATTTTCTGCTGCTCTTTTTTATCACATTTATTTACCCTTCAAACGTTGCAATCGTCATATACTCAGATAATCTTATTTATAAATATATCGTTTAAGCCACAATAGAAAAAATGACCACAAGTAAAATTATCCATAGTTGAATCGAGCTTTAGCATCAAAAGATCTCAATGAACTAATGCTTACTCAATTGTAGGAGATTTGGCTCCTCAAGATCTCGAAGAGAAGGGATCCACCAATGGCTCATTATCGGATACACAATTGGAGGCAGCCAGCTATGAAAAAAAGTTTGAGCCCGAGAAGGATATTGGACCGCCTCCTGACGGCGGTTGGGGGTGGCTTGTAGTATTTGCAAGCTTCTCAATCAATTTTGTTGCTTTTGGTACTACTACCATCTGGTTTGTTTTAAGCACCATTATAAAATCGTAAGGAATGTTTAAAATTTAATCCTCTTCGTAATCTTAAATAGGGGCGTTTTTCAAGAACAATATGTGAGAGAATTTAAAAACACTACTCTGTTTGATCTCTCTTTTGTTGGAGGATTAGCCACGGGCCTTATCTTTACAATGGGTCCTATTTCTGCTCCGCTAATTGCTCGTTTTGGGTATCACGTACCTATGCTTGTCGGTAGTGTGCTTGCACCTCTTGGGATTGCTTTAGCTAGTTTGTCCACTGAAGTTTGGCACGTTTATCTCACCCAAGCTGTTGTTTTCGGTATTGGATGTTCACTGCTCTTCATCTCTTCAATTGCACTTCCCGCTCAGGTAGGAAAAAACCTTTATCAACTTATCTCCCAACTTCTACATCTGCAAACCACTTTGCTATAATTCGGTGTGTGAATCTTTCATATAGTGGTTCGAAAAGCGACGTGCGTTAGCTGTGGGTATTTGTTCATCTGGAAGTGGAATTGGAGGACTTGTCCTTGCTCCTCTTGCTCGCCATCTCATCAATATTATGGGATTCCGGTGGTGTCTCCGTGTTATGGCCTTCATTAGTTTTGCTCTTTGTATTATGGCAACTTTCTTCGCCAGAGCTAGAATTCCACTTTCACAACGTAGAGCTGGCAACAAATCTTTTGATGTTTCGCTTTTAAGGATTCCCGGATTCCTGAGCCTCATAGCATTTTCATTTATTAATCTTTTTGGGTATGCTTTACCATTCTTCTATACCCCATGTAAGTGAAAGCAACTCATTGTTCGTAGATTATCTCTTATCCCAGATATAACTCATTATATCCAAGTCCTTTTAAGATATTAACTACCATCTCTCATTTAATTTCTAATTTCATAGCATATGCTACATTCATTGGACTTTCTAAAGAAACCGGTGCGCTTTTTGTTGGAATAATGAGCGGAATCAACGCTATATGCCGTGTAATACTTGGCTATCTTGGCGATCGTTATGGTCGTATAAATATGCAGTTCACGGCAGTATTCTTGTCCGGGTTGACTTGTCTTTTGATATGGGCATTTTCATACAATTATGGTACTCTTTTGGCGTTTGTCATACTTTACGGAATAACTGGGGGCGGGTACTGGGCTTTAACTCCAACTGTAGCAGCAGAGGTTGTTGGTTAGTAGGATTGTTAATGGAAATGATATATTTTAATGCCTACATTTGAGTAGTGTATATCTAATATCTTCGTATATTGTATTAGGGGTTGAAAATCTCGGATCCGCACTCAGTATCCTATACATATTTAACGTGGTCCCACTTACATTTGGAGGAAGTATTCTGGCAGCTTTACTCCAGTCTACAAACAATACTTCCTATACTCCAGGTATTTTATTTGCAGGTTTTACCCTGGTGGTAGGAGCACTCTGCCTTATTCATACCAAACTTTGGCGGAATTCTCGGATACTTGCTAAGGTTTAATTTTTGGAGCAAGTTTACTAGGATCAGGGCTATCATCTTTGGAGATTTAACTCTATTATATGATGTTTAGAATTGTATAGTATACCTTACTTATTTCTTATCCATAAAATATTATCCTTGATATTCTTGAAAGCCATTTAATTTATATTAATTATATATATATTATTGCTGAACTATTAAGAAAAATGCGATGGTATAGAGAAAATAAAAGAATTATATGCAACTGTTCAATAAATTTTCATCGTAGCGCTTCAAGTTTCCATACCAATCTTGGGCTGTTCGTGCATTTTCACTGAGGGATATTGACATAGCTGGAATGTATCATTAATAAAACATGAATTTCGATTAGTTTTCCAAAGATATTCCAATTTTTAGTTCATATAGGAATATTGAGTTTATAATGAAAAGTATCAATTTGTATCAACTCTTTTATAAAGAATGGCATATAAAGGTCTTAATAAGATAACATCTGCACAATTACTGCTGCCGAGAACCAGAATCTATCACCAATTTTTACTTCCATAATCAATACAAATAAATATCATATTGATTAGTACTTGAAACTAATCTGCAATTTACTTTAAATCGAGCAAATTTGCAGAAATCTTCGTCACTGATCAGCCATGCTTATAATACAGGGCACGAGTATTGCAATAAATAACATATTATTTTCGTAGCAAATTCTACCAATTTCTTTTTCCACCATCTGGTAGAAGAGATCACCAATATCAAGGCTAAGGATTTCTAAGGGTTTTGCAGTCTTCTGGTGGCGAAGGAAGGAAAATAATAGGAAGGAGGAGACAATTTCTACTGGAAATTGCCAGACGCAATCTGATGATTTGGACATACAGGATTAAAATAACGCAAAGCAACATTATCAAAGGGGATATGTGATAAGTGAAATCCTCAATGTCTCGTAGATGTGTTCGGGTTAGTTATTGGGGATATTTTCCTTATTTGCTGATCTCGCTTTACAATTGGACGAAAAAGATTCCAAATAAATGAGACCACATTAATTATGTATAAGTTAATTGTGCAAAGAAAAACATACTAAACCCAAGATTTTCAACCCCTAATACAATATACAAAGATATTAGATATACACTACTCAAATGTAGGCATTAAAATATATCATTTCCATTAACAATCCTACTAACCAACAACCTCTGCTGCTACAGTTGGAGCTATAGCCCAGTATCCGTCCTCCAGTTATTCCGTAAAGTATGACAAACGCCAAGAAAGAAAGAAAAGGCCAACACGTATAAAGTATTTCAATAGTTGTTTTTTCGGTAAGCATGGGTAGGTTTTGACAAATGACTCAACATAAACTGAGTATGAATACAGCTGCTTGGATATCTTGTAAATTTAAAATTTTTTATAGAGTGTTATTTAGAGTTTAAAGTGGTACATGGCGCAATTTGATTGCAATACCACGATAGATACACTTTAGTGTGGCTGAACAGCAGGGAGAGGCCCGGCAACATAAATCTTATTGTTCCCATATCTATTATCATTTTTGAACCCTTTCTATCTCCTGACTAAGTATATACTATTATTCTGATTGTTAGAAAGAGAAAAAAAGATTGAAATATCCTAATCTAAATGAAGCTTTCATATTTTAACAGAACGAAAAAAAGCATTGGCACTATGAACAGCACAGTTTAAGAATATAATATATTTTACATTAATAATTCCTGTATTATCTGCACTAACTTCAAAGTAAAACCCTCGGTTTAATTCAAACGAGATGGTCCAATCACGAAAAGTATGTTGCGAGTTTTAACCTAATACTTACCGATCATGCTTTAATATGAATCACCCTATCTCTCATAATAAGGTGTCGCATCGAATTGATGCAATTTTACCAAGAGATCCAATGCGGGCTCTAAACAAAGTAAAAGGACTAATGATATATGGGAAAACCTGCCAGAGTGTAACCTTAAAAAAGTGCTATAGCTCAACTTTATCTCGAAATCACCAAGAGTTTTTTTATCGATTACAAATCTTTCTTTCTTAGGGCTGTGCTGGGTCATTTTCATCATAGCCTCTGCACAGCCATAATAAAAAAAGGAGAATATAGAAACTTTGTAAAGGTATGTCTAATCTAAGGCAATGATTCAGTCACTAAGCAAAGACAACCAAGTCATAGCCTCCTCCCCCCCCCCCCCGCCAATATTGAAGCCTATAAAAGCTCATGATTTTCAGACATTGCCGCCATCCTGCAATCAATATTTTATTTTACGAAATATCACACTACATTTTATCGCTTCTAAACTATACGCCATGAAACAAGAATTTAACCATCGTGCGCACTTGCATGGGAATAATGCAGTCCAGGCTGAAATATTAGCGAAAGAATATTCTCAAGGGGACACACGAATTTATTCTGATGTTTATTCTCGCCTCATCAAGGAATTTGCATCATTTGAGATAAAATCTGGCAAGGATACTTCCAAGGGGCTCTTAACCTTGGGAGTTGGCAGATTACGTCGAGTTGCAGTGTGGACTTTACAAGATGTCTTGCTCCTTTTATTTATTGCCAAAGAAAAAAGCGAGTGTACCCATGACCCTAACCATCGGTTTCAATCTAATTCTGAGCTTCCTTATAGTAAGTACATCTATTTATTCACATACTAGAGAAAATTTAAAAAATTTTAGCATGACAGCTAATTTAAGTTAGTGGAGCTAATTATCAAATTATCTCCAACTATTTTTACTATCTCTTGCAAACTTTATTTTAATATTTCTTTATAAATTTATTTAGGCGGCAGTTATGAAGCCGAGGAGGTCAAAGATTTCCTCTATAGTCTTGTCTCTAATGTGTTTGTTGATAGTGCAGAAACACATCTTGCTACCCAGGCGAACACCATCATCGAGAATGTATTCGTCTCACAGAGTGCAAAAACGATTATGCAGTCAATTCTTGAGGCGATACAATTAAAATCTGCCGCATATGAGCATTGGAAATATCCTAAGTCACTTTCACCCATTGATCTTACCTTTGATGCCGTGCAACATTGTCTGGCTCGCTTTTTGATTGACGAAGGAATGAACCGTGTTATGTTCTCCTGGGAAAGGCCACTTGGTGAAAATTTAGTTGATTCTGTATCTAATATACTCCAGACTGCTCGAGACGAGTCCCGTCAACTCCATCCAACAGAATATATTCTCCTTCACGTCGCTTATCAACAGCTGGCCCAAGGAGAAAACCCCAAGCAAGCCCATGCCCGCTTCTTGGGCACTTCTGGTTTTCGTAAGGACACTCAAACGTACATGTCTTTAACGGATCCAGGAGATGGCCATGTATTCGGTACCACGCGACACAACGAATGGATGAGGGGAGCAATTGTTCATGTTGGTAAGTTACCATTTTGTTTTAATATAAATATACAGTTCATTCTTCTTATTTCAACGAGGATTACATCATACATCTTATACATTTTAATTATCCAGAGCATTTGGAACGCCCAAACCACTACCCTCGTAAGAAGATAGAATCCTATCGCATCGCATCAATCCTTGATTTCGCTAAAACCAGGTTGCATGTTGGCTCTCAAGCTCCGACAACGGTAGGTACCATAGAGTTGTTTTAGTTTGGATATGCTTCTATAATTTAGGCTTATTAAGCACTCGTTATAAAAACATCAGATTTTTCTTAACATTTATTTTCGAAATTTAATTTATTTATATTCAATATAGTATTTTGTAGGGCGTATGCTTAAGGATTTCGGAGAGTTTGATCTTGACTTTATTAAAGTGGTAAACACCACCTCGGCAGCGGCTTCGGTAAGTTTTAGATATTTACCTATTATATGTATATTTTTCTAAACTATTTCTGTTAGTCCGCATTTCAACTAGGGGCCGCGGAGTGCAAGGTAGCGATGGATGGCCTAAGGAGTTCTCAGATGGTTAGATATATGAAAGCTCTATCAGGACACACTCTCCGCAACCACAAACAGTATCTCTCCTCCGCTTTCAATCTGAACACCGTTTTAATTGATGATCTGCCACCACATTCTCCAGAGAGTCCGGCTTACTTAACTGATCAAATGGATATTGGTCGACGTGGTATTGAACTGGCAGCCATGGGTGGATTCGAAAAGGTCACCTGGGATGGTGCAAGTGACTCATATCCTAGTAGATGCGTTTTGGAGCAACTTGGATTCCAAAATATGCTTGAGCTTGTTCACCGTGCTCATGAACTAGGTCTCGTTACATATTTTTCTGCCGGTTTCAAATTCCACCACATCGAGCAAGTAGTTTATTCAGGCGTCGATGGTGTGGGCATTGGAGGTGCTCAGATCCTACGCTACATGGACCACCAAACTGGTATGCATGGCCCTTATCTTGAGGAGAACATTCCTGAGATTTTGCGTCTCCGTGATAAAGCCGCTGCTTCTGTTCGTGGCCGTGGTGTTCATCTCCTCTGCCGCTTGGATCGTATGTTCTTTGAAGGTTCCATTACGACCCAACACAATGAATTCCGTCAACAACTGTATCAAGCACTTTACGATAAGGACGAGATTCGCATTTTGGAAATACTGGATCAGTTAGATGAGATTTCTGCCCTTCCTGATGATGGAGAAACCCCATATCTTGGATATGCCAAACGCCTTATTGCGAGCAAGTCACCTATGATAAAGTCTTTTATGGGTGATAAAGAGTGGCAGATATGGATCGCAAAACTCGCTATGTTAGTGGAATGGGGAAATGAGACTGAGTTAATGGAAGAATACATGGGTGAAACTTGGCTTAATCTCCGGGCCAAGTATCGTAATACTCGCGCAAGGGTAAGTCATTCATTTTACTCTCGCCCTATTATAATTCATTATAAGAGGTATATATTAACAATTAAATTCTAAAATAATGTAATTCTCTACTTGTATATAGCGCTCTTCTCTTCGAGTTAGGGCCAAGCTTATTACACAGAATTGAACAGAGTTGTCCTAGGTCATCTAATCAAATATTCAACTTATTATTTATTTTTATCAACTATACATTTGTGGATTATGATTATACTATAGAGCCTAAAGATTTCAACATTTAAGGGATTCCTTCAGGAAGTCCTTCTTTGATATCTAATAAAATAGAAATTTTACATGATATATATAATAGAACACGGTGAAAAGGAATAAAATTTCAAAACAAATATTCCCAAAATGAAATATAGTATATGGCTTCTGATGCTTTGAAGAGGCAAAGGTAAAGGGATGGTCCAGAAATGGTTCTCTTTGGGAGTGTATGGGTACACTGTTCATGAACCAGAGAGAGCCCCGGTGATTAGAGAGAATATCACTCTTATGAGCAACTGGAGGCACGGAATCTATAGAGATTAGATAAATATTGTATTATTCCAGTATAAGAATGTTAACGTAGAAACAAATGAATCCCTCATTTATAAATTCTATATTTCTCTGGAAATGCATTAATAGTAGCAATGAAAAATGTTTAATTGCTATACCTTAGAATCTCGTTAAAAAATCTAAAACATATCTAAGCACGCTTACTTATATTTCAGAGAATCATTGAATAGAGGCTACTAGTGAAAACTACAAACCTTATGTAATTGTGGCCGAGGATACACTATTATACAAATCAGGCTAAACAATAACTCAAATTATTCATTTGAATCAATAACTTTTAAAAATCACAAAGTTAAGTGTGTAACTAGTCAAAATATCCTAAAAAGGAAAGTGGCTTAATTAGATAGAGTTTACCAAGAAATTTCAGAAAACCGTTTAAAAACGTAAAAATATCTTAGTAAAAGAGAATACTTCCATATTTGATTGATTATGAACATTATTGCAACACACGGCACCTTGTAAAATACCTTCTAATAGCAGGTATTTACGCTATAATCGATGTCTCGAACGAAGGTTTGACCTACAAATATCTGTCAGTGATAACAGGAGGACCATGGTCACTGCAAACGGATCGACACATTAACTGGAAGGAAGAGAAAGAGATTATACTCTACCCCAAAATGTTCCTACTCCGCAATGAACAACATTTTTTGTCGGAATAAATAACACAGCAGCATTAGAATGTGTTAAAAACAATAGGAGATTGCATTCTCCGCCCCTCAATTCACTTGTGCGGAATATTTGGAGAAAATGCTTGGAGATACACATCCAAACGATAGCGGAACACATCCGGGGAAGGATGGATATAAGCATCAACTTAGTCCCGAGTGATTTAGAAGCATGCCAATCCTGATTTATCGACCATAAATTCTTCAAAAGCATCAAGAAGAATGGGGATCTCATTAGGTGGAGCTGTTTACAAGCAGATCAATATATTGACTAAACTGATATTATCATTCAAAGCCAGGTGCAGAAACTACGAATGCCTTGTCCCACGATTGACGTAAGAAAAGGCATCCCTATACCTACCTCAATTGACCCAATTTTACAAATATTAAGCAATACAAGTGAAAAATGTCGAGTGAATGCATCAACCTAAGCCTAATAATGTCCCACTATCCACTAGCCGCATGGTTTCTCCAGCCACTATTTATAAAAACTGCGAGTTTGCCCACAATTGCTTAAAATGCGACCCATCTAAGCAGCTCCACTAACAACGCAATCGCTGAAGAAAAGGATTTGGCATTGGACCTCTTGGTGTAAATTAGAAAAGAATTGTTATACCTGGGGAACGAGGACAGGGTGCAAGAAGAACTGGTAACACATTAGCCCCAAAATCCTTTGACATGGACACAGTCACGTTAGGAAGCTAGACATCTATTGCAATCTTCAATATTGGGCGGCGGAACACTCTAGTACGAAGTCGAAGTTTTCCGTGAGTTTGCCAGCGTTTGCCGTACACTAATAAATATACTATCAGAAAAACGCATTTATCAGGATTCTAGTGGACATGAAAGAATTTTTATGATACAACAATTGTCTCCGGTTTCTTTTGAATACCTTTTTCTTTCTTGTCTTGACTATCTTTACTGATTTGTGGCGCAGTTTAATTCGAGTCACCTTTAGATTGAACTTTTGCGCCCAGACTAATATATAAATTGATTATAGATCGCATTCGCACAATTAAATACCAATATGACCTCACAGGATAACGCGTATGATCGAGTTATCAAGCGTGTAAAATCGTATGAATTATCCCCAGAGGAGCTCAGGGCTGTAGAAAAAGCGCGGAGTCAAGTTTCAACTCACAGTAGGATCATGCTTTTATAATATCGATTATTACGCACGATTAAATGGCAAAGCTCACCGGCGCTTTTCTTTAGCATCCATAGGAACTTTTACGGGTGCACTTACTGGTTTTTTACTTGCAAGGAGAAAGCGGTTTAGCCCTTTCCAAACTTTTGCACTATCTGCTGGTAGTCTGCTGATTGGTGCCCAAATCGGTTTTCTTAGTGGTTCAATGGCGGGTATACGAACTATACAGTCCCTCCCTAACCCAGACCGCCTGATCCGCTTGATCCGAGATATTCAAAATGATATTATCCGTGAAAAGAGGATGGGAAGCATGAGACCCCCTCCCCCAGGTGCTGGTCCTTTAGAGGGTTCTCAATCTGAAAATCAGCAACCAGGGTTGGAACAACCTGTGGAGAGACAACAGAGAGGATACAAACGAGCAGGAGAACGTATGCCCGACGTATCCGAGCAACCTGAGCCTGCGCTAGATAGAGGATATGAAGAATCACAAAGTCGTGGCGGTTTCTTTGGGGATAGTGAACCCCCCACTGGTATACGATCTATTATTATTTAATTTATGAGGCACTAATTCCCATTATGCATTTACTCGCAGAAGATGAACGGTTATTCCGACGCGAATGGCAAGACATAAACGCAAACACAAGTCAAGAAGACAATAAATCTCGATCCCGGTGGGCACAAATTCGCCTTGAACAAGGTCAGCCCCCATCCGCTTGGGATCGTATTCGGGAGAAGGCCTATAAGTCAGACACAGGGAGAGAAAATGCTTCCGAGAATGGAAATTCCTCTCTGCCACGGTCATCTTCTTTCTCAACCTCCGACACTCTGTATTCTAGAGACCCTCAAAATCAAACAGATGCTATTCCGCGTACTGTAGAAGACACCGAAGCAGTGCGAAGAGGATCTCGTGTTCGCACCAACCAGTATGGAGATATCGTGGAATAGATTTTTAAGTTTATGCTGTATATATCCGATAAGCAGATGATTTTATTAAGGAAAAAAACTATCGCTTCTAGTTTTTAAAAACACGTTGTAATGATACAAAATTAAGAGGTATATTGAATGCGATTTTCAAGGGCACGGTGATCAACATATTCTAAATCCACCAATCTGTAAAACAGTAAAAAATAAGATAAGCGTTCAAAAATAAAAACAAAAGGTGGAAGAATGGCTCCTTACCCCGTCATCATCATCTTGAAGCTTTTGAATTGCTCAGCCATTCTCACTACCGCCTCCTGTATGATTAATATCGAATTCACTTCCACCAGCCATAGGTTTTCTCCACCAAGAGGTCGAGCGGATAATAGGTCATGCTTTTGATCAAGCTATGATAAATTAAAAAAGAAAGCAGTGAGTACTGAGTATTAAACAGATAAACATTCTATAGTCTTTATCACCCTAAATAACTGCGTAACCGTGATGCGTAAAATATCATTAAAGACGAAGCAGTAGCCTTTTCGAGAAATTTCGAATGACATTCTGAATCAAATTGAAAACTTTTGAAGATTATGCGCTTGAATTCATAGAAAAATAGTACTTACCTATACCCTAGTAAAGATAAAAAATCAAATACCTTGCCATTTATTTTAACTGTGGTTACTTGGCGTACGGTCACAGTTTTGCCAGTAAGACGAGGTTCTGGAGGACCAAACTGACATAATTGCCTATATGTATGAGAAAATGCGATTAATATCTTATATGTTTACTCTCACGTCATATGTTACACTGTCGGAAGAAATACGATCATTTCATACCATTCTCTTATATTTAAATCATTAAGATTTTCATTCACTACAGAAGATCTTAATCTTAAAACGATGTCTTCACTTCTTGCGGGTCCGATAGGGGTCTCAACTATATTCATTTGATTCACAGTTAGCTCTTGTGTTGGTATGGGATGATTGAGCTTCTCACCAGCCGGCACGAACACTATTTCATGTTCATATACATCTTCTTCATTTGATAGACCGCACAGACTTTTAAGTCGCTCCAGAAGGTTTGGAAGAAGAGTGTCGTCTATCAGGCCGTGAAGACTGCACTCAAATGTAGGCGCGGGGCCAGTCTGTGTGGACATTACGGCTAATTCCTTGGAACCAGGTATATATAATACAAAAAATTAAGAATAGCGTCCTACGTATAAAAAGTCGTCACAACCGAAGCCATCCAATTCATATCTGAGAGAATACCAAGTTTGCATCCAATGACTACTTCCGAATTCTGCTCTTCGACGTCTTATTTCGACTCTGCATCAGCAAATTATAATACCCGGCCGATCCGAAATCGCATTGCTTCGAAGGCCGCAAATGCGATTCTTGAGCGTCTACCTTTGCATAACTTCCGTCTCCTAGATTTCGGTTGTGGCACAGGTTTACTCTCACAACGTCTTGCAGAGCACACAAGCTACATCTTAGGAGTAGATACTTCACCTCGAATGATCGAGGAATTTAACCGAATATGTTGGGAGAATGGTGTAACTCCTGAGGAAATGCGAGCTGTATGCCTAGATATAAGCTCGACGGAAATCCCGCCAGAATTAACGCAAGAGCCACTATTTGACTGTGTGGTGACGCTTCAGGCGCTTCATCATATTCGAGATGTAACTTCGGTATTGAAAAGTTTGTCCAGACACATCTCCTCAGGTGGGTGGTTTGCGGGCGTGGATTTACGCAGAAAAGAAGAATACGGTAGCTACTTCCTTTGCTCTTCCTCTACGAATTCACATAGTAATGTTTACCATCGTGGCGGATTCACTCCTGAGGAACTTGAGGATGCCTTGATAGGAGCAGGATTTGTGGACATTATTGTAGAAACAGCATTCGTGCTTCCAAAGCAAATCGGGCAACACCTTATTGAATTTGAATTTGTTATTGCAATTGGCCGGAAGCCATAGCATATTACTATATATACTGTAAAATATAGTGTATGTGGGAAAGTTCCAAGTGTTGCTGTGTACTTCATTTTAAGGAGAAACGATCGCATATTTAGTACGATGAATATGTATCAAGCATGAGAAACATAAAGCATATTTAAAAATGACTATCAATTCGCCTAGTTGGCACGTTAAAAAAAATCAATATATTTTTCCCTCTTAAACTAGCCTTTTTATTAAATAGAATAGAATATTATATATGAGAGAATGGGGATGCAGAATACGATTTGAAGTGCCTTTTTTTTTAAAAAAAAAAAAGATTCTTCAATATAGCCCTTAAATATTTTCAGAGTATAAAATATGAATCTGTGAAGTCGTGGATTGGTTAACACATTCTGAAAAATAGAATATAAGAATCATAATTGAGAATTTGTATTATTTTATATAACAACACGTTTTAAATCGCGTTTTATAGTTAATAATGGATCATATGTTATTAGAAGAAAATATTTTATTTGGAGGTATTCGTAATCGTATTCCAAAGACTGTCCCATTCTTATCATTTGTTTTTTCCTATACTCTTTATTTTATTTCACCCTTATCTCATTATTTTTCGCAAATAGACAGGACCCTTATCTGGATTAACATTTCCCAAGGGTTTACTTTTAGTCGTTGCATGGTTTAAATGGAAAATCAATAGGGATCTACCCGAAAGTGAGTGAAAAAAAAAATGTCAGTGCGCAAATTGCTTCTCGGTTCAACTGAGAGCACCATGTTTATTTCATATAAAATAGTTGCTATAGAAGAATAAGATTACGGAAAATCAGGAATAGTAAAATAAAAGATGTTGGCGGCAAAATCTTAATATAGGCAAAATGGCTCTAGCCCCATTAATAGGGGACAGCAAGGTGTCACAGCACTTGCATATTATAGGAATAGGGAGATGAATTAAAGGCATCAGTTATATTACAACCATATATTTGGATATACGAGAGTTGATTCAATGGTGAATATCCCTAGCTCCAAGAGAGCTGGATCTCTATTTAAATTTACAGTCTAAGACAAATTACACCCTTACAGGCGAAAAAGAGGGCCAAGAAACCCTTCCCCTAGTGAGGGGATTGTTTGAATAACCTATAGTTTTATCATAAGTAGAATACCCTTTAACTAGTCTAACGGTCAAAGGGAGGAGTTCCAAATAGCAAATCAACGCCAATTAACTTAATTGCTTGATTTTCCAAATTGAAATCGGGCGAAGAGGGAACGGATATTTTAGTTTCTCTCTCGACGATCTCTCAGTTTCCCCATGTGTTTTGGATCAAACGCCACAAGTACTCTCTAATTTATTATGCCCATTTTTTTTTTCGTCGTTTTCTTCCCAAGAGTAAAGAGTACACGAGAAGAAGCTCTACGTTAATATCATGCCTGGAACGAACAATCCATCCGAGCAAAAGGACCAGTCCAAGCAAACCGAGCTGCCGGGCCAGCAAGATCAGAAAGACTTACAAAAACTTTGTGAGCAACCAGCACAGCAGGAAATGGAGCGTCGCCCCTCTCTCGAACCCCATGATAGGCGACGCGTACTGATGTGTCTGGACAGCTCCGACTTCGCAAAGGAAGCGTTTGAATGGTCCATCAAGAATCTCCTTCGTCCAGGATCAGATCACGTAGTTCTTGCAACCTCCGTGGAGCGGTCTGGAACACCTATACGCGCCGACTTTAGAGATCATGCTGTTGGAAATGGGCTTAGACGGCGAATGAGCGAGGTCGAGCAGGAAAAAGGAACAGAGATGCTACGGCCTCTAGCAGAACGTCTAGTCGAATTTGGGGTATGCTCTTGTAACTAGTTATCTGAAGAATTCGGCTCACCAGATCATATTATATAGGTTACTGCTCAAGTGTGGGTGCTCAAAGGCGACCCCAAGGAAAAGCTAGTAGAATTATCGAAAAAGCTAAATATTGACATGGTTATCGTCGGTTCTCGGGGACGAGGATTATTAAAGAGGTATTCTGATAATTAGATCGTCATGTTTTAACGTTCTCCCGCTAATGTACATATTTCAATTGCTTAGTCAACTCCTTGGAAGCGTTTCGAGTTATTTGTAAGTACCATTTGCTATTGAATATTTCACCCTGGATTATATATACATATTCTGCAAATATTTAGGGTCCATCACTGCGAATGTCCTGTGATTGTAGCAAAATCAAAGAAGACTGAGCATACCCCAACAAGAAGGAGATCTGTTATTGGAATTATAGGTGGGCAGTAAAGAATCGATTTGTTAGATTATATTTTTTTTTTCTTCATGCCCCTTCAAATTTCATGTTTACTTTCTTGACCTAATTCAATGTTAATAGTATTTACAAAATTTATTTTATTCTGCCTCATGATATATATTTCTTATGAAACCATAGTACAACAAAAAATATATATATAAAATTAATAGTGATTCGCTACATAATGTCGTTTGGAACAAAAAATATTACAATCAAAAGTATATTCTTGACTTCATGGAATGCTTTTGATGTTTACTGGCTTTTTTCTCCAGATTCACGCTGCTTCTCCGCTTCATTGCGCCTATTCACCAGCACCTCCACAACTCGTGGCACGTTTCCATGGTAGCGTCGAAGCAAATCTTCGAGATCGGTTTCGCCATAAAATCCCATCGCATGAAGTTGCTTCACAAGTTCATCAATTTCTTGTTCAAAATTAGCAGTTTGCTGCTGTTGTTGCTGATGCTGGGATCCAGTAGCCCCGAATCTCCCGTATCCACAGTTGGCGCTTCCTGGAGAAAATCGGCGTCCTTGATTAAAGTATGTGTCCCCGCATCCTCTTTGCCAGCCATGACAACCGCGACGACCCCACCAGGGCCCACCAAATCCGCCGAATCCTCCAAATTGACGATATTGTTCATTATTCTGCAATGACTGCAGCCAGTGCTCAAGATTTTGAACATCGAAGTTAACCGCTATATTCTCTGCAACCTAAAGAAAAGGGTGCCTTTTGTTAAATCTTTGTTGAAACAAATGACGCTGAATTAAAATGCTTTCTTACGTGATTCATTATAGAGTTAATACGTTCAATGATTTCGGGGTTCTGGTCCAACAAGTCTCTAAACCGCTCTGCTAATCCCTCTACCTCACGGGCCAGCTTAACAAAGGGAGGCTCCCCCTCTTGGGTACTTTGCCCTTCTCCTTGACTCGCAGAGTTTTTAGCTTCTCCTGTTGAACTCCCCTCTTCCTGAGGATTCGCTGCCACCCCCTCAGTTTCCATGGGTGTGGCATTGTCTTCGGCAACATCCTCAACTGTCACTGCTCTGTATTTCCCCTTTTCGGAGTCGCCAGCATTCACATTACTCTCTCCTTCGGCACGCTCCTGCTCCGGGGCTGGAGTTACAAAATTTTCCGTCACTTCAGTACGAGGTGTCTGTGCGCCTGCGGCAACGAAATCCCACCCCTCTGAGTCGGAGCTGACAAGATAGAACCTGGTAATATTTGTGGCAAGAGCTTCGCGCAGCTCCTCAGTAGTATCCAAGGAAATAATATCACCATCGTGGTCATGGTATTGAAGCGTAGGGTTGGTCACCAAGGGGAAGAGTGTGCGGAGCTTGAAATGAAAAAAAAAGGAGTTAGCAAGAATATCTTTAAGTATCAGCTATTGAGCTATATCCGCGACTTAAAAGTCTCCAGGAGATAAAAGGTCCAGGATATACCTGGGACGGTATGGAGGATATGAATAATTTCTAACCTTCTCCTTCAACTGCTCCCAAGTAGTGTTCTCGGTGTCAAGCGATATGCGCCGAGCTTTGTTGCGCAAGATAAATTTGACAGAGACGACAGCCATTTCGAATTCGTTTTTCACAGAAGCGTGATTCCTTATTTTATTGTATGAATTGATAAAAAAAAGAGTTGAAGGAGTATGAGGGGAAATCCGTTTCAGTTAGCCCCTTATATATTAGAGCTTTCATTTGGAGGCCGCGTAAACCCTCTTGGCAGTCGTAGGCAAACTGACTACGGAATAATTTCACATCGGTCGAATCCTATTGGCTGACAAAAATTTTAGTACGTCAGCTGGAAGCTTCCAGAGCGAAGTGGAGGTCGATTGTTTTGCGCAAGACGTTGCTTAAGAATTTCGTGTTGCGTAAGAGGGCAGGAAGGAATGTTGGAGAATATTAAGGAATAATAAAAAGAACACAATTCCACATTAAGGTTTGCCGAAATAAGTACGCATGAATAATTACAATGTTGACAATAGTAAGGGTCAGATTATTTCGCTCTTTTCATTCTCCTTTTCACCGAAATGCTCTGGTACTCGATATACAAACACAGCAGGCATACCCGCCTCCAACGATAGATCGCGTTCCTCGGAGCCATTCACTTTTACAAGCAACACATCCCCTCGTAAATGTACGTCGAATATCTGTCTCTCGAAAATAGATATGGAGAGGGCAGGGATTAAAGGCTCTTGCAGATCCTGTTGATGTTGTGTAAGGATATCTTCGATACGCCACACATAGAGCTGCCCATCATATCCCCCACTCACGAGATATTTGCCATCGTCAGAAAGCGCCAGCGCTGTGATGAATGAAGTGTGCACGCGTGCGAGCTGCAACTTGGAGGTAAATAGTGTTTTGCCGCTCGGAGAGGTGATGGAGTTAACTAAGGGGAAATATACACGAAATTATGAGCATTTTGCGTCGAAAAGTAAGAGTATCACCGACGCCAAACTTACAGAACTTTAGAATGCCTTGACCCACTACCGGAGTTTGTGTCTGCTTATCTTTCAGCTTGCTTCGTTTTTTAGGCGGATTACCTGCAGGAGTTGTTGCCAAGCTTCTCTTGGTAGCTTGTGAGCTATACTTGTCCAGAATGCTCCGATCAAAAAAGAGAGTGATGCGGTCGTCTTGACCGGCGACGACCAGGAATCTATGGTAATATTGCTTTAGCTTAAAAATTTAGTAGAACCAAAAATTTCTCGAATTGCCTGTTCTGTTTTTGCCAGCATATACTCATCACTGCTCCAAACTCAATGCAATTTTGCCATGTAACTGTTAAATCAACTTCGTCACTATGAATCACATGTGTCCCCCGCTTTTGAATCCTTACTGATAGGACCGTAACTGACCCATCCTTAAGACCAACAGCGAGCATACTGCAATTGTTCGCGTAAATCAAAAGAAGCAATGGGATATTATGACAATGCCATGAGAAGTATACTGAAAAAAGCACTTACTTTCCATCGCTTGAGAATTTTACTGCAGTGATCTCAGGCTCATTCTTGCCAGAGGACCGCCATAAAAGAGGACTTTTACGATACCAATGGCCTTGAGGTTCTTCTCCTTCTGGAATCTGCGTAAACGCATCCGTTTCATTGAGAGTGGGCGTCTTTGCAGGTTTTTCATCAAGAATATGGCAAGTATAGATTGCAAGACGACTGCCTAACGCTACAATGAACAAGGAAGAACAAGGATGCCAGCACACACTTTTTGAAAATAAAAAATTAAAGAAACTAAGAACATGTGGAAATAGGCAAAACAAAAATCATACAACGATACCTACCAGTTGATTGCATTTTCAACATTACTTTGAAAGCCAGAATCGAACTTAAGAGGTAGCATTCGTCTTTGAGAAAAATCGCAGACATAAACTGGCAAAATCCCATTCATTTCAAACTCTAATGTGAGAGCCAGGAGAAGCATATCGCTGGTTTCGTGCCACTGGCATATCCACTGCGAATTTGCTGCTAATACTCTATTAACTGAGAGTTCCTAAATTGTAGAAGCGATGAAATAGCTTAAGTCGTCCAAATGATATAAATTAAGGTTGAAATACCTACCACAGAAAAATCACTTCGAAATAATGGAGATGGAGAGACCAGGCAATCAAGCGCCTCAAATATGGGGCCCTCTATTAGCTTCTTTCTTTCTCCGGTGCCAATTGTCGAATCTGACCAAAAGTGTAGGCGCGAGTCACTTACGGAACTGAAATAGATATTCTCCTAAAAAGAGAAAGAATTACTCAAACTAGAGTTGGGGTCAAATTAGATAAAGTTATGCTTACAGAATGCTTCAGGTCTCTCTTTCCTCTAATTGCTAAAGATAATTCTCGACAATCTCGAAGGGGGATAATCTGTAATAGAGTTGGGACAAAAGATGACCTTGCAATTTTTGTAGACGCGTCATTGATCCAAGAATGCCCCTCGAATGGGTGCTGGCAAAAACATTTCATCCGAGAAAGTGTCAATTTGACATCCCGTCGACTAAATGGGTAAGCGTAGGACGATTTAACCTAAGAAAATTAAGAAATTTCGGAAATACCCACTCTGCACAAACTAATGCATCCCAAATATCGTTCTTTCTGTAGAGTCTAAAAGAATCACAAGGGCAGTTCTATCATAAAAATGCTTAATTAATTTCGTGTATCTATCCGATTGAAAATGTGTAGCATACTTTGTTCCAATTGTTCATACAGCCGCCATACTTTGCGTTGTTTGTTCCTGCTCCATTTTCTTGCTAAATAGTGATCATAATTACACCAAGTGATGAATGCAATTAGTGTATACTACTTAATAGATTATTCTTATCATTATTAGAATAGACGTCCAAGATCTCACCTCTGTCATGTTGTCGCGACAGAATTTTGTCTATTTAATTTTATCAATATTTTACAACTGATATGTTTCGCCACTTTGGTCGCGTTATGGTTTAATTCCAAAAGCAGTCACAGTCAAGGTACTATGTAAGAATTTGGAAAGTGATTTACGCGTTGGATGTTTAGAGAATATATATTATATCTCCTATGAAACTGCTATGCAAAAAGCTTTATTTAACAAGTCTGAATGGGTCAATAACCCGGTGCATATTAACATATATTAAAAACGTTATTGTTTTTCATGAGATTGATAAAATATTAGGTATCCACCACTTTGGGGGAGCTCATTGAACAAAGAAAAAAGTTGTCCTCTTTACTCCATTTGCTATTATTTAAAGCTGCTATTTTTACCTCGAATAGTACCAAGGCAGGTAAAATATAGAATCAAGAAAATCGATGATATTTAACCCCTATTTTCTATTACTCTTTTGTCTTGCCGCTAAGGGTATGATAAGTGTTCAAAATGCCCTCAATCAAAAGAAGATATCCAAAAATATATAGCACATAAGATGGGGGATATACAAATAAGGTAAAACGAGAAATAAGATAGCCTGTTGGATATTAAATAAAAATGAGTATATAATTATATTTATGAATCGAAAGCCCTATTATTCGAGATTAGAGGAGGCAGCGACAAGTATCGTGACGACGGAGATCCTCTTTGCCTTTCTTCCGCCACATCTAATGAGGAATGTTTTGCGAAGCTAGCTCCAAGTCTACTGGTACTCCCTTTATCGCTCCCACTAAAAATGCAATCGTCAAGTGAATTAAGAGAACTCGCCGATCTATTCATGGAAGAGTGGCCTCTGAGATTCGGTGTGCCAGGGACTGAGAGGGTTATGTTCCCCTCTGTAACATCGGGCATTAGCATCTGTCTAAAGGCTTCTTGCTCTTCAAAGAATCGGGCACGTTTTCTGTGTACTTGCCGTCGGTGATGTCTGTGCAACACCCAGAGGAGTAGCAAAGTCAGCAATACGAAAAATAGGATTGCAGCGCCAATCAACACAAAAACCCATATCGGTGCTTGTCTATAGGCATCGAGGGGATGATCGCATACGCCAGCCTCGTTGCACGCGTCCGAAATGCACTCTCGGTCTTGTTCGCATTGTGCCCCAAGCGGCTTTGCCTCTATACATTTCCCAGTCGAATCTTCACAAAACGTATCATGAGCACAGTCATCTCGCACCACTCTTTGTAGGATTGAATGCTCTCCATCGTATCCCATCCGCCTGTATTCCGTAATGTCTATCACGCATGGTTGATTGAGAGTTCGAATTTTGAGCGCGCACTTGTTGTTCAGACAGATTCCAAATTTGCCCTCACACTCATCATCACGCGAGGGCTCGCAGCTTTCGTTGAATTTACGAAGGGGCATACAATGTAGATTATTGTCGGGACAATAAGAAGTGTTGCTGGGACAGCGTACCGGAAATGGAATGACAAGATTCCATTCAGGTAAGTAATCTGTATTTCTAATATAGATTCGTAAGAAATCTCAGCTAGCATCGAGATTAGACGAGGTCTGCCTATCCTTACCTGCATCCTTTGTATACACACGTATTATTCTCACCATCACATGCAAGCATAGGACTTTGGCAATCGTCGATATAGTGCTTGGAGGCGTCGCTGTATCGGGGGGAAGGGTCGCAAGAATCACCCCACGCCTTAGCACGTACAAAGCTCGGAAGGAGGAAAAGAGCAATAGATATAACCGCCCATCCCAAACGAAATAACTTAGATGGATTGGGTATCATGCTTGTCAACGACATAATATGGTATATATTTTTAGGCGGTTTTTATTATTATATCGCAACCTAAAATTAGGATCTTTTGTGGCTTATATCACGTTCTAATGTGATAGCCCTTCATTCGATAGATAGGTTTATTAAACTCTCTGCCCGATCAAGTCCAGTTCAAACTTACAATCTATCAATCACGTAACCCCAAGAAATCTGAAGTGAAAATCTCGAAAAAAAAATGGCTGAAAAGAAGAGCATTTTTTTTGAGAAAAAAAAAGTGATAATTCATTAGGAGGAAATATATATAGGTTATATTATATATTTATAAATATTATCAAATACTTGTGCTTATCTAAAACCCTATATATTGATTTATTAACACCAACATTTCGGTTGCTAGGTATTATTATTATGGAGAATACTCTGCCTTTCCTTAACATCAAGAATCCTCTCGTTACATACTCCCGACTTGGTTGGGGATTACTTATTTTTTATAAGGAAATTTTAGTTTTCTTATTTGCTGTCACTAGCTGTCAATGGCCGGATATGTCTTCTTCTCTGCATCCTCCGTATCATCTTGCTGTCATTGCTGACCCGCAGATTACCGATGAATACTCTTATGATCGAAAGGGCTTATTGCTAGAAATAACGAAATTCTACTCGGATATGTATATGAGGCGAAATTTTCGGCATTTGAGTAGGCGGAAGAAGCCTGATGCGGTAATATTTCTAGGGGATTTGATGGATGGAGGACGAGAAATCAAAAAGCAAGAAGAGTATGTGTGCAAAATAAGATTCAGTGTTTTATAGCTCGGAATTAACCCTAGCATGGTTACATGCCTGCTCGTTATTATGTAACTTAGCTATGCTAAAGAGCTGCATCGGTTTCGGCACCTTTTTCGCCCAGTTTCTTCACCTTCTCCACGATATTACTTCATGGCCGGTAATCATGATATTGGCTTTGGAGACTCCATAGTCCCTCTCGCTGTACAGCGCTATCGCGCATCGTTTGGAGAGTTAAACTACGAAATCCAACTAGCCAACCACTCTATTGTGGTGTTGGACACATTATCATTGAGTAGTCAGAAGGCGAATATAAGAAGGGAAGCCGCGGCCTTATTGGAGAGAGTTGGGAGAGGTGAGATACGTTTAATATACCCAGATCGTTATCTTTGATCAGATCAGAGTTTCAATGTGAGATCCATTTCACTAGAATCCTCTATCCCCCCTCAACCTCGTATACTTTTTACTCATGTCCCTCTCTATCGACCGTCGGGAAGCTACTGTGGCCCGGAGCGTTCACATATTGGATCGATTGAGAACGGGAGTGGCTATCAATATCAGAACCTGATAGATCAAACCCTTTCCCAACGGATATTAGCCACGCTTCAGCCATCACTCGTTTTGAGCGGAGATGATCACGATTATTGCGAAGTGCAGCACTCGTGGAAGGATCATGGCGCCAAAGAGATCACTGTTAGCTCATTTAGTATGACAATGGGAGTGAAGATCCCGGGGTATGTCCTACTTTCTCTACATGACCCTACGCTTTTTTCCAGCTCGGTCGGTCATGCATTTTGTCCACTCCCAAATCAGATCGAAATCTTCCTCACCTACGCACTAGCACTCCTAATTAATCTCGTGGTGCTTGCTGTATTTCGGAGAAAAACCGAGAAGTATATTCCCCTACATCATAATGAACTGGATGATGGGGCAAAGAACAAGTGGCAATTTGTGAGGAAGCGAATTTGGAAAAGAATTGGAAATGATGTGGTGCAAATTGGATGGGTAGCTTTAAGCGTATATGTAGGATGCCTGGTGATTAGCTTCCTGTAGAATATTGTAAAAATTACCTAAATTCATCCTCCATCTTTCTGTATACCTTTATCTATATGGATATATATAGGTATATGGGTTTTTAGCTTTGATTTCCCATTTCCATCTCTAGCCTATATTTCTATTTTGATTTCTTTCCCGTGATACACATTTATTTTTCGCTATATTAAATTAGCGAGTAAATAAAGAACCAACTCGAAAAAGAAAAAAATCTACTTTAGTCCACACAAACTCATTTATTACATCGAAAAGCTGACAAAAAAAAAAGACGAAAAAATGGCGCTATGTTTAATGTACACCGTCAAAGAAATATCATATGCTCAAAAAATGCGTCCATGTAAAAAAGTTAAACAATTGTAAAGAAATATATAATAGAGGGAAAAAATACATAGCCGAATGTAGGTACAGGCAAAAAAAAAAGATAAAAAATAATTCTGGTGCAAGGTGAATAGAGGTATCAAGGCTTGAAAAAAAAAATGGAGGTAAAAAAAAAGAAGAGTCTCCGAGAGATCGGATTTAGAAGAATGAGGAGCCTAATCGCAAAGGCCAGTTACTTTGGAAAACCCCAATAGGGCTTCTTCTTTTCCTCGGCAGGTTTTGCATCAGTTTTAGGGGGGGCAGATGGCGGTTGGGTGGGTAGTGGCAGTGGCATTGGTAGCCCACCAGGTGAATAGAAATTAAAGCAATAGAGAGGAGGGGGAGGACCGGGTGGTGGGAGAGGAGCTTTGGGTGGCTCTTGGGGAGGGACCTGCAAGAAGTAACCAGATTTGGCGAGTGTAGTGTATCCAGCCGAGCAGATAATGGAGAGTGGAACATCCGGGAAGGTTGGATGGTGTTTGACGATGTGCTCATGGACAGTTTCAGGGACGACGAAACTGTCATGGCAATAAGGACACGGAAGTGCTATGGCTTGACCCATGAGATTAAAGAAGGTGCGAATGAACTGGCAAAGGGGATTTTTTTCTTGATGGGAGCAAATCAATTCAGCTAATTTTCCCAGGGGCAATTCCGAAAATGAGTGGAGAAAGAGCAAGAGGAAAAAGAAAAGCAAAAGAGAGCTGAGAATAAGAGAATATAAGAACAAAGGAAAAGCCGGAGAGAGAGGCGAGGGCGTGACTTGCAAGGCACAGGCGCGGCTCAATCACGTTGCTGCGCTAAATTTTCTTGCAGTAAAGGTTATCAATTAAGGTTTTCGGGTAGGCAGTTGACCCTTCCCTCTAGTGTGAAGGTCTCTCTGAAGGTCTTTTCTTAGCTCACCCATATTCACCCATTGGTCGTACGGAAGTTTGGTTGGGAGTGACACAGGGCCGAAAAATAAAAGTAGGTACACAATCTTTAGTTTATGCTGCTTAGAGTTGGGGAAGCGAGGGGAAGAGAAGTGGCGCGCGAAGAAAGGTCAGAACGGAGGCACGCTACGAAGGGATGGGAGGGCAAGAAATCGCCTTTGTCGGAAAAACCCTAATTCCTTCCCCGGAAAGCAGCCAAGTCGTCTTGATTTCGCATCACACCTCCCGCCCATGGCTGTTAACGCTGACATATAGCATAGGGCTGTCTGATATTGCCGAGGCCGCTATCGGGTTTGGTCAGAGGCCATTGCATGTTGTGTTTAAGGCTTTTACAGCTCCGCGTCCAGGGATTCCAATTACAGGCATTTTAACCAGTGGTGTAATCGCATTAATACACAAAGAAGCGGTCTAGTTGCCGCCGTGCACCGACGGAATAGTGCTTGGATCGCCTTGGCTCGGAAGTGTATATGACATCTTCCCCCTAACCCAACCCCTCTCACAGCGACGTCGATGGGTGGAGCAGAGACTGATTCTCTCCGTGTTGTGCAGTGGAAATTTATCTTAGATAACGCGTAACTCTATTCGTACACACAAAAAAAACAAGCATAAATGCCTCAAGTTGACTTTACAGAGACTATTCTATTTTATTTTAATATGAACTGACGCCTTTCCACACCATTGAACTCGATATCTGCTTCACAATTATGAAATTTCTCACTTTGAAGTTGTTGATCGAGCAGCTTGGCAGAGATGATTTCCAAATTCAGTAATAATTTTACTCATATGAAGCCAGGTAAATCCGGAGAATCCATGCGACTTGCTAACCTTTTCGCTGGAAGACTTGTTACTGGCTGTCTTTATTTATGCAATAGACAACAAGGGCCCTTCCTTCGTTTCATCTTCGCGGTATTAGGCAAGATTCTGTGGGTACTGTAAAATACAAGCTGACTCATATAGAGCCCTAGGTTTGAGCGTATATTTGGATTTTCAAAGTGATGCGGGAGCTTAAAAAAGATCATTTGTAAATGCGAAATCTTGTAAGGAAAATTAAACCTGTATTAAAATAGAACATCCACGAAAAAAAAAATAAAAAGAGCAAATAAAATAGAAACTCGATTACGAGGTTATTTTATTGGATTGTCTCGAGTATAAGCTTCTGGGTCATCCCCAAAATAAATTCCTCTTCATTTTACTATGAAAACCATTCAACAGACATTCTTCCTTAGCTGCATAATGTAAAGAGAGTAACGAAAAAAATTTAATACTTCCCTTCTAAGTTAGATGGGCTCAGAGAAATTGGGGAATGAGCCTAAATATTAAAAACACATCAAAAATTGTTTTTAATTTAGTTCATGTATGCGACCTCGTGTAAATTAGGCAAGAATGAAACATCAAAGGCTATGTCATCTACTCCAAACAGCTTACACGAAGAGAGGAGGAAAAAATAAGCCTGTGCAAATGGAAAGGTAGCTTGAGAGAAGTCTTGTTCACTATAGGAGATATGAACTTTAGAAGGATGGGAGCCAGATATGCTAGGGAAAGCAAATGAATTCCCATATCCTCTTAATTGAGAGATGCTTAACACTGCAGGTATAGGATAGTCGGTTTGTTTGTTTCTGCTGTCACCGCAAAGGTTCCCAGAATTTTTTTTACAAACAAACAAGAACAGCAACCGTACTCCTTTATTAAAGGAAAACGATTATATAATCCCTACCCACAAACCATAGCTTTCTTTTAAGAGGTATCTAATTTTGCCGAAAGGTTTGGACAGTAGGCGACTACTTATGCGAGTTCGACAATCGTTTTTTAAATGCAGTGAGGAAAGAATAAAAAACAAACAGGTTTCTGCAGAGGCTTGTCAATTGGGTTGTGTTTTGCATTTGATTAGCAACCTAGCTGAGAAACAATAAAATATAAATAGGTCGATAAGAACGTTGCCAGCGTACCCAAGCCATCATTTGATGCTCGTCCTGTATATCCTGTATGTCCTTTTATGCAACTCGTCCAGAGGGACCCAAAAAAAAATGGCACCATTTATATTGGATACAGAGATGTATGCAACTGTTGTTTATCGTTACGAACTGCGATATGTACTAATTCTAAGTGATAAGAGGTGGTATTACTCAGCTTAGGAGTGAAAAGAGCCTTTCCTTTTCACCTCGTGGAACGAGACTCAAAAAGCTTCTTGTTTTTTTTTGTTCCCTGTTTTTGGGTTACAATCAAGTTGTTATTTGCAGGCGAACGTTAAGGAATCTATATAAAGGTTTGACTTATGATTTACTTCCTCCTGTAACCATCATATTGAACCGAGTTCGCTTAATATTTTTCAGTGTAAATAGAACCTAAGGACACAATAGAGATGTCAACATCAATACCCAAGCTCGTTTCCAGTTTGTCACATAAATGGGATGAGGCTGGCCCTCCTCATCCAGTCCGACCAAACACCCCCGTTAAGCCCAGTCGTCACCGATACGCTGGCCCTCCCTATCCCATCGCGCCAACCCGTCCCAATACTCCTACATGTGGAGTATGGATTGCGAACACCTCTCCCTGTTCCATTTTATCAGTCTTGATAGCGTAGCCTGGATCAAGGAGAGATTAAAATTGATAATACTTTTTCCTAAATTCATTCCTAGCAATCACAATTATCCCCGAAATTCCTACATTATTATTGCAAAGTGGTTAATAGATATTTATACTTGCATTTTTCATCCTCATTGTTGGGTTCCTTTTCGCGATTATCCGCCAAAAATTTTTTCTCTTTGTATGTTGCAATCATGGTTTATATATATAATGTCCTTTGACCCTTCGAAGCATATTGCAAGTGAATACATCCTCTATGCCCGGTCCTTTTCATGGGGAAGAGTTTGTGTGGAGCAGCACTGCAAAAGAGTTTGGCCCAAGCTTATTTCAACACCTTTCGTATTTAGAATACCAGGATTTTTGGTTACGCAAACTATGGCAACTTGATTTTCTTTCCTAGGACAAGAAAGAAACTGAGACCTTCCTAGGATCCGAGGATTCGAAGTCCACCTGTACAAATCTTGCCACACTGTTTATGCAAACAAAAAAAAAAGAGTTGGCTCTTAGGCAAGTAAACAAGTACTGTGACCATAGGCAAATAAAACAAAAAAAAATAACTTGAATTGTTGTACTGGCTCTGGGCTCAGGTGAGTACGTCAAAGTTGATGAAAGTGAGGGCACGCGCGAGCGATTCTTGTGTTCGAGAGCAAAACAGCTAATATTTTCGAGGTCCGCAGCTATAAAAATAGGGAAAGGTTCGCCACTCTCTTTCATTTTGCAAACGGATTTATTCACACCAAACCCTCTCGTTCTACTCCCTAACCTCGGGCCAGAACTCTTACTTACGGATAGTCGAGGAAACCTTCTCAACTCTTTAGAGCAGCATTTATCAGGCTTTTGTCTTGCTAGAGAAGAGGAGGAATAAGAAAACCACACTATTATGAAGAATTTCAAATCAACGCGCCAGACTATCCCATCTCAGAATCAAATCAATGGCATTGTAATACCAGGTAAATAGTATTCATCTACAAGCGAATTCACCCCTAATTTCTCTTTGTTGCCCACTTCTAGACGAGTCCGATCGAGTTCTAATAGTGTCGGTAACTGCAAAGGACCCCAGAACGAGTGCATCTCTACCACTCAAATATACCAACGTGCAGGCTATTGGAAATGGATCATTTGGAGTGGTATTCCAAGCAAAATTACTACCATCAGGTGAGGTAGTAGCAATAAAAAAGGTATTGCAGGACAGGCGATATAAAGTACGTACTCAGTATCGTTATAATAAGGGACAAGAATGTATGGTATTTATATGTAATGCTGCTTGCGTATAGAATCGAGAGCTGGAAATAATGCAGTCATTATCGCATCGGAACATCGTGGGTTTGAAAGCATTTTTTTGTACTAATGGAGAGAAGGTAAACATTAGCATCCTAGTGAGCCCGGGGTCATTTTAATCTTTCTCCCCCTATTACAGAAAGACGAAGTGTACCTTAATTTGGTACTCGAGTTCGTCCAGGGAACTCTCTTTAGGGAGCAGCTCCTCTATGTACGCGCACGTCAACCAATGCCTCTGTTTTATGTCAAGCTATACATGTATCAGCTCTTTCGTTCCCTTGCCTACATCCACATGCTAGGCATTTGCCATAGAGACATTAAGCCTCAAAACCTATTGCTGGACCCCGTCACCAAGGAATTGAAGTTGTGCGACTTTGGCAGGTGAGCTTTTCATTACACGAGTTTGCTAGGGCAATAAGCATGGGAGGGAGGAGATTATATAGTTAATGAAATGTGTTCTTCTGTTCCTAGCGCCAAAAGGTTACACCCACATGAGCCCAATGTCTCCTACATATGCTCGCGCTACTATCGCGCTCCAGAATTGATTTTTGGTGCAACCAACTACACTACAAGTATCGATATCTGGTCAGCAGGGTGTGTGATGGGCGAATTGATGCTTGGAAAACCGATGTTCCAGGGAGAGAACGGAATTGATCAGCTGGTGGAGATAATCAAAGTGCTTGGGGTCCCTACCAAGGAGCAAATCCTGACAATGAACGCTAATTATGTGGAACAGTGCTTCCCATCGATAGAATCTTACACCCTTTTACAGGTGAAGATGGCTCTCGTTTGGCTACCTAATTTAGAAACCCAACTGAATCCATGCTATGCTAAATAGCTCTTTGGCGACCGCGCCACCCCGGAAGCAATCGATTTGCTCTCACAACTCCTAGAATACACCCCCACTCGTCGTCTTACGGCTGTTGAGGCTATGGGGCACGCATTTTTTGATGAACTTCGTGAAGCCAGAACTCAGCCAAATGGAAAGCCACTTCCTCCGTTGTTTGATTTTTCAAGCTTAGGTAATCTATCAATTTCTCGGTTACATATTTTTACAATAACCGTTCATTTTCATGTTCAATAAGCCCTGCTCTATTTTTCTCCCTCTTCCCTCTTGTATCCCCTAATTCCACTTGATCTTTATATTCTCACCGATGGCCTAACGATCCAATCTGCCTCACTAATAGAACTTTCAATACGCCCGGATCTAATCCGACGGATATTGCCACGATGCGTGTTCTCCGTGCTTGCTGAGCAAGCTGGAGATCCACGGTGTTATGTCAACGGTATGAATGGGCACCGAACAAAAGGATACAATGGAAAGGGAGTCAATACAAATGGCAATGTGATGGTAAGCTATGTGCAAGAGGAGAATTAGCCCTGCCTCTGTCTAGGTTATGTGCTCTGCTTTCCTGCACACTTTTCGATAGTACTCACTTCGATAGTGTTTATTTACTGTGTGAGAGAGATTGCTTCTACTCCTATTATTATTACTCTGCTTTTTATATATACCTATGCGCTTGTCTTTTTCCTATCATTGCATATCATCTGTTTATCAATACGGTTGCTTCTTTTTCACATCTATATATAGTTCTTTTTTCTCTTTTGCTATGCCTATTTTTGTTATGAATGCATTTCCTCCAAACTCCCCTTTACATACACTGTTTCTTCACTTTTCTGTTACTTTTCCTTCATTTCGTCTTTTTCTAAACACTTGCCTTTGTTCATTCAACCCTACTTTTTTGATTTTTCTTATTTTTTTTTTCTTGCATGCTTTCCCAACGTATAAAAATATAAATATGAATTTATACATATACATACTAATATATATATTTACGATATTGTGTTTGTTTGTTTATTCCCCAGTAACAATAAGAGAAAAGAAAAAAAAAAAATAGAAAAGAAATAGAAAATAGAAGGATGAAAGAGTAGCAAAATAGCTGGAATACACCTTTAATATAGCAAATAAGAGAAAAAATTAATTGAGAAAAAAAGATTAGAAAATAAAATCATTAGAAAACAGAAAATAAACGCAACAATGCCATTATATTATATAGTAGATCATTTGTAAGTATTATCAAATAAATCCATAAAAGAGAAGGAATGACGAAGGGTGAGTAAGGGGACATAAGGAAACATCCTGATAGAAAATATTGCACCAACTTCTATTTTGTGAATTGAAAAAAAAAAGGAATAAAGAAGCTTCCAAAATAAAATAAAAGGAAATTATGAAACAACGAGGCAAGGATGATTAATGATAGCCTTTCAGGTCCATTTTCTCCAACAAACTGTAATATACGAATCGGAAGCTCCACAGGTTGCCTTTCCGTCTCCGAATATCGACAATATACAATCCGGTGAGGTTGCGGATGCGACATAGCTCAACCGTAAATTGGACAGCATCACCGGAGTCAAGGTAGGGATCCCCATAAGGAGGGGAAACAGCTGAAACTCTGGTTGTTTGTGTGTTAGAGGTCTGGGGGACGGACGCATGGACCTGGCTTGGAGGTGAGATGGAATGCTGACTACCGCGTCGGAGAAAAGAGACAACTGATTCAGTGGCAGAGGACACGGAAAATTTGCGTCTGGCCATTGGGGTGGCCCCTTGCCCTTGCATTCCCGTCGTCAAATTGCTTGACGATTGGCTGGTAGGAGGGGGTGTCGGCAGTTGTGCTGGGACTTCTCTCGAAATCAAGCCCTGCTTTGCAGGTCTCAAGCACTTGAGCTTGAATCCGGTGTCCGTCCAAATCTCGATCCCCATCTCAGTGAGGGTCTCTCGGACGTGTTGTATTACCTCGCGTGGAGGGCGCGATGTTAGCGCATTCTGGTCCACCGCACCATTATGGACCCTAAGTCTTATTTCATCCGGGCGACCTGCCATCATCATTGCTCGTGCAACAGCGACCGGGGATTTGATTGTCGGTATGCGTTTACTTGTGGGCTTCTCTGGAATAGGAGGGATGGATGGGCCCATCGGGGAGGGGGGTGGCATCATATGAAGAGGAGGCTCCTTGATTGAGTGCCGGCGCAGCCATCCAATCACCTTGTTGGTGGTGGATTTTGAATTTACCTGAGGAGTTAGAGGAGTCGGGGGTAGAGCGGTCGGTGAGGGTGGCGGCCATATATTTTCTCGTGAGCCTCCATCGCTACCACCGCCAAGGAAAAGGCTGACAACTTTACGTCTTCTCTCGCGGGCACGCGGCTTCAGCGGACCCACTGTATCCTGGGCATTGGATGGATGCAAATTCTCCGCTTTGGTCGTGATTTTCCGTCCATTCGCAAGGCTGGTGAACGGCGACAGCAACATACCAAATTTCCCTGGTTTTGCCATCACTTCGCTGGGCAACTGCATAATTGTGTGACGGCGATCTGCAAGCATTGATGGTCGCTCTTCCTCATCTCTGTTTTGAATCAGTAGAGTCGGCACCGCAGACATGCTAGCGCCATGATGCCACTGACCTCCACGTTTCGTGGAAGTTAAATCTCCTGTTGTGGCATATGGAGATCGTGAAGATGCCCTGTAAGGAGATGAAGCTACATTTTTTTGCGAGCTGCTAGCAGGATGACGAGTATGGCGACTGCCTAAAGACGGGGAAGAACGTTCAGCAGGCGGCGTGATGGCCGCGGAACCCAGATCGGTCACACTGCTATTATCGTCACGATATGTTCTCCCTTCGCCCACATACTCGCTCCCTGTAGATCGACCGGCAATCTTGGGTTCAATACGGTTTCGGCTCATTTCTGTACCATACGAAGGCTCTCTGGTCACGCTTCCAATACCCATCAAATCAAGATCGTAATCGATTTGTATAGTATGACGCTTGGTTGAAGGATTCTGGAAGACCGGTGCAGGACGTACTCCAATTTCGGCACGTGAAGAAAGTAGGCTGTCGGAGAAACGTGCTTCGCCAGGGACTGCTACTCGAATATCCGCTGATGCTTCCGTCTAAAATTTATCCCCCCCCCCCAAAAAAATATTAGCATTTGTTTAACTTGCTCAGACGATGAAATTGCCCGTGTTCAAGTACCTCCAATTGCTCAACCGATTTCTTCAAGAATTGTTCATAAGGCGCCAGCCACCTGTGCTGCATAATCGTTTGCATATCGCATCGTTTTTTGGGATCAACAACGAGCATTTTGCGTAGTAGATCGCGAGCATCTGCTGGCACATAGTCTGGGAAGACGAGCTCAGTGTTAAGAATGTAGTCGTACAGAAGACCAATAGAATCTCCATTGGGGTTGCGCTCATCGTCATCATATGGAAGAAAACCACAGAGCTAGAAAGGATAAAATAAGATGAGGCTGAAATGATTGGTAGAAACAAATTCCTACCATGGCATATAGAATCACTCCGCATGACCAAATGTCGGCAGCGGGGCCAACATATAGTCCATCAGAGACTACTAGCTCCGGTGCAGCATAACAAGGCGAGCCGCATGAAGTTGCCATCAAATCCTCTTCGGGTTTACCAAAATGGTTTGCAAAACCAAAGTCGGTGATGATTATCGATCTATTGCGGTCCAAGAGCAAATTCTCCTATAAAGCAAGCAATGGTTGAATCACACATTATTCCCTTAATGAATGTGAGAAATACTGACCAATTTCAAATCGCGATGCACAATGTGTTGTCGATGGAGATAATTGACACCACTAATCAATTGTGCAAAAAGACGACAAGCGTCTTTTTCTTTTAAATATCGGTGGGCAAGTATATATTCGAACAGTTCACCGCCTGATACAAATAAGATTGATTTCCTTTGTCAAATATTATCTCCCAAAAAACAAAAGCTAGAGCAGGACCAATTTACCAGATGCATATTCAAGCACGATTCCAATATACTTTTCGGTTTCCAGGACATCATATAATTTTACAATATTGGGATGCCGCACAGTCTATGGAGAATGACCAGAAAGATATTAGCAAACTTAGCTTGCTTAGAAGGATTCTTATCTCCTGCATACCCGCAGAACAAATATTTCACGCTCAACCTTCGTGTGTCTTGAGGCAGTATCTACGTCTTGCTTTCTTATCAGTTTGATCGCAACCTATGTATACCCCAATTTATGAGAATATCAACAAAAACAGTATAATGTGTGAGCACATACCTCAATACCTGTTTCCGAATGCACACCTAATTTCACTTTTCCGAATTCGCCCTCTCCCACAGTGCGTAGGAGCTGGTACGGGCCAAGCATATTCTTCTTCCGGGGAGATGTAGATGCAGGTTCATGCGAGGGGCTCTGAAGGGGATGGGTAGATTCATTAGCAGGAAAGGAGCGCTGCAGGTTACTTGTCGGAGACAGAGCCGTGCAAGCCATGATGGGGGTACGTTGGGATGCCAGTGTTGATTGTTTGATGATTTCCCCTAGAGGAAACTAGATTGAGATAAATTCCAAGAAAATTATAAATGAGAAAAGTAGGCAGCGTTGGAAGTATTAATAAAGTGCTTAAAAAATATATATATAATATTAAAAATATGTAAGGATGCGAATAAGAGGAAGGGGGAAAATAAGAGATTTTTTTGTGGAAAAAAATGGCGAAACAATAAGACACGGAAAAGAAAGTACCAAGTCTCTCCAACAGTCTGCCTTTAATCAACTATGAGCACAAATATAAAGTACAAGAAAGTGTGGATTAACCCTCTTACTGGAACATCAGGGTGTATCAATGTCAATAGATGCGCATCTCGTTTTGTGATGATGAGTAAAGAGAAAGAGAAACAGCGTGTGGCACATAGCATGATTGGGTATGAAATTTTAACTCAGATGACCTTTTTGGCAAAGATTAGGAAGGTCAATAAAAATGAATTAATTTTATTTCCAAGTAATAAAAATTAAACTATTTAAAATCCTTGTATGAATGTCTTTCATATTCTTTAAGCTTGAACTTCCTGCGGGGCTTCACGGGGACTCGAGGTTCGATGAGGTTTCGCTCTTGAAGGCTCAAAAATCGCTCCTTAAATAGGTTTCCTTCCGGCTAAATAGAAAAGTGAATAAAAAGTCAGCTCTATTGTGGCCGTCAAATATACACCGCATTTATACTATAGTATATACCTTGAGCCCACGTAGTGACTCAGATAGTTCCTCTTGTAATTGAACGTCTATTGGTGCCTCCTGGACTTTGTATTTGCCCAGCTTTTTATGACCCCTCTTCTTCTTCTCCTCAGTTTTCAATGCTCTCTCATAAAGCTTCTGCTGTCGGATTTTATCCTCTTCTTCAATCTTTGTGCTGATGTCTTGTACTTGATCCAACTCTGATTTCAACCGCCTATCAAGTTGACGCTTCTGCTCTTCTTTCTCCTATATGATTCGAGATACGCGTTAATAATACTCTGTTTTATTTATATATGTATAAAATAAATCTCACCTGCATTGCTCGTCTTAATTGCTTGTTTCGTTCCTTTTTAGTTAGCCTTTTAGCTTCTTTTTTCTGCTCGCTCCCCTCATCTCCATTACCTTCTTCCTCTACTTCTTCTTTATCATCCTCTTCCTCTTCCTCTTCATCCAGCATATCTTGGATATCAAACCCTTTTGATTTTACTTCGTTCGACAAATGTCCATATTTTGCCTCTAGTTTCTCTTTTAGCTCATGCTTCTTAACCTCCACTTCATGCGCTTGCAGTAAGAGATTCTGAAAGGTTTGAAAATAGACTATAAATGAAAGGAAGAGAGTATCTTTATGCTGAAGAAAAGCCTACCTGATGGTCTTCCATAGACGGGTTATAGGATGCGCCAGGCAGTGCAGGCCGGACAGCGGGTATGTGCTCTGCTGCAATATTCTTCATCTTAACTAATGTTGCCGGTGCCTAATTATTAATTATTATCAATATTGGTGATTCTGGATGGTGCTGATTAATTTTCAAACACACCTTGACTTTCTGTTTCTTTGAAACAGGGAGGGTATCTTCATTTGAATCTTTGCCATTTTCTAAAATTCAGATTTCAGCGATATCTCAACAATTAACTAGAAAAAGTGAAAAACATTACCTCCCCAAATATCATATATTCTCGGCCGCTTTTCGTTTTCATTTTTCTGGGCTGCATTGGTCGTATTTGTCTCGTTTGATATAGATTTTGCCGGGGCATCCTTCTTCTCAGTAGAGGCGCTCTTTTTCTTATTTTTCTTTTGTTTGGGTACAACACGCGCTGTAACAGCAGGCACAGCGCTACGTTGCGCAAGAATCTCGTCTATGCGAAGTGGTTTTTCCTTCGCCAATTTAGATTTAACTACGGGAAATAAAAATCAATTATCGAGTACTGGAAATGTGCTAATTTGGAATGTACTCTTTTCATCTCCAGCAACATCGATCATGAAGAGTTGGCTGTTGTCTTTCTCTGTGATTTTACCGCTATTAAAGGCATTATTACAATCATGTCAACCTCTCCACGAAAAGGGGCAAAATTAGCTGAAATTATATACGATATTTACACAATTCTTTCTTCATCTCTTTTTTCTTCCAAGCCTTCCTCGACATCAGCAATGTCGACATTCTTCCTCCATGCTTTTTTGCCCTTCCGACTTGATTGCAACTTTCGTTTTTCACTCATATTTGGTAGTTTAATGGTGAGAGCTGAACTCGAGGCATACAAGTGACTGGGTATTCCAGTAAATAGTGACCGCTTGTGGCTAAGTCAGATATATTTTGAGATAAAAGAGCGAATTTCTCAGACTTCACTTCTTACACGACCTTTTCTTTGTTTACATCTTTTGCACATTCCGGAAATATATTTTATTTTATTTTTTGTAAAAATAAATTAAAAATACTATCGACCAGCTCTTCTACGGTTTATTTTATGGACATAATACTTGCAAAACAAAGGTTCTTTATTCCCGATAGACAGTTCAGATAATGTTTACTCTATACATTTTCTGAGTATTCCCATCTCGGGTACAACAAAATTGCCCAGAGCTATTTATTTGTTCATTTGACTACTTTCGTCAGTGAACGCTATCAGTTTTGGCCAAATATATTTTTTGATTCAAGTTGAACATTTTTTAATGTAGCTAAATGTTCTCGACCTGATTCTGCATAATTTTAGATCACTCTGATCACACGAATGGTTTGAATGTGATTACCAAAATCTTCTAAAAATCTATTAATAGATTTCTTGAGATTTATATGTGCGAATACTCTCTATATATCCAACTCTGAAATAGAGTGAACGACCTATAAATAATTTTTCCATGTATAACGTCTATTTAAAGCAATGCTTTTTCACCGTCTGTATTTCCGCATCTTCATACAAAATTGCATTAACAATGTGAATATCGCCTGTCAAGCTGTGCTGCATGACTCCCACTTGTCTCATATGATTATTTTCCATAATCTTTTAGAGTAATAGTACATTCAAAACTACTAAGTAGCGTCAAAGTACAATCTAAATTTGAGAATTGTGAAAATTTCGCGTCATTCTTATCTAATTAACAATAGATCACCAGTAAGTGAATTAATGTAGAAGCATATAAACAAAGTGCACCGTTCAATTAAAAGATTGCACGATGCACAAGATTTGAATGATAAATATATGAGAGAACATGTATAAAATCATTAAGCTCATGTAAGAGACAAAATAAGCCAAAGCTGTCGTGAAAAACTAAACTAAAATGGAAGGAAATAGCATAGTTAGAATTCACCACATCATTCGCACATCGACCTTTTACTTAGGGGTTAAAGAGTACAAATACAAAGGAATCCGGTGATAGCGGCTCATGATGATAATTGCGTCTATTTATATATCATAACTACTGATTAAATGAGATAAAATTATCTCATCATTGCAAAATGAATGGAACTGGTTTGCGTCATCCTCACTCTTAAAACTATGGAGAATAAAATTCACGGGCTATGTATCCGCATGAGGCACGCCGAATTCTTTTTAGGATTTGTGAAAAACACTATCTTCAGGAACAACTAGAAGAACATTTCTTAGCACATTACGGAGTCGGAGTAATAGTTTAATGCCTCATGCTTGTTGGAGTGGGCGGGTCAGCTGGTATTTGTTGCCACATATTTGAATCCGCTTCAAAAGCATAATCTTTCGGCATCGGTCGCCTCAGTCGAAAAATTGAACGCCTCATTAATGGTCATTTGTGACATTGTGGCTAGAACCAATAGATTTAGTGGCGAGTGAGTTTTCCAAATCATCATTTTTGTGGTTAGTCCTTGTTTATTTCGTCCCTCGATTTTACACTATATTCTCAACTACTTTTGCTACCAATGTATCGGAAGAAGATAACAACTGGGTAGAGCTATTTTCTTTTTCTACTTCCTTCATATTTTCGTTTATTTCCTTAACAGCTGTATTTTGCACAGAATCATGACAAATCATAGTATTTACCTTTCGATACAAAAGTTCTGGTATTTGCCTTTTTAGCCGTAAGTACACAATAGAGTTTAAAGCGGATAGAAAATCCAATTGTGAGTGACCAAATTTTAAATCAGTATCCTGGTTGTAGGAACACGTATAAAACGAGCACTTGATTGACAAATTCTTTTTTCGCACCTATTCTTAGTTGCATAAACGGCTCTGACCTGTTTTTTTCTATTTAATTCTATCAATTAAATACTTTATATCCTCTATCCATTTCCAAACCCATTAGCTCTAACTACAATTCAATCATGGCATGTCATTATTCCGTGTCCTGCTCTAGCTTCCCTCCTGGTAATTATCATTACGAGTGGGTGTGTCCATGGTGCTTGCAGCGGTTCGCGACAGTTGACGATCTCAACTATCATATTGTAGCATATCACGATGGGCACTGGGGATAATGAGGGAAAATATATTTGAAGGACTTGTCACCATTTCTCAGTCATCACTACCCCTCTTCAGACTTGTACAATCAGTCTTGCTACCAAAATCTTGCAGACCATCTTGCGCTAAATTTCGAACTAAAGGATAATATCCATCCTTAGCTACTTATTTATTACACACGAGGTTTGAAATTGAAAGTACACATACAAATCCCAATTTGATATATTTATACAATATCAATAAATATATAACCATGTTTTCAAAGCCAAGCTTCATTTTAATTGAAATATCTAATATTATTTGTAAATGTCGAATATGAATAATAGAATAAAAAATCTTTATCTATATTTTCTGCACTGGTAATTGCCTGCCAATTTGATTGACACTTACATTTTGGAAAAATGCTGAAGTTGAAGAAGTCCTCTTGTACACAGTAACCATGGAAGCAAATTTAGTTTAGACCATTTGATTGCAGAAAAGTAGAAGTAGCTGTATAAAATTAGAGTATAGAAAGATCTTTTTGTATACTTTTTACACATTTCTCGCGCTATTTCTTTCATTTAGATGATTTCTATTTAATTTTAGTATGTGTGGCAATATTTTTCGTTCACGATAGTAAAGTGAAAAATTCCATGACTTATTATTTGGCCACAAAGCAGTCCCAATAAGCCTCAAATAAACAAATCTTTTCTAATTCGCTTCCATCCGGAGATTTGAACTAACATGATAGAAGAGAAGCAGGTAATGAACTACGGGATTTAACAGTTTACATTACAGACGTAAAAGATGAAATTTTCTTATACGATTAGGTATCTAGAGCTGCAAGAGCACTTTTAGCTCACCTTGCAAAATCAGAAATAAATAATGAGGAAACCATTTGGCTCAACATCACATTCAATGATCCCACAAACACTATAAGGCGTATCAAGACAAAGAGTGTGTATGTACATTTCTTTATAGGTTATATTTTTAATTGTACTTTTCTTTACTATCTTTTATTTTTTATTTTCTTGCTAGTCCTCTAAGATATAGTCTCTATGGAAAAGATTTAGAGATTTGTTTGCTTACAAAGGATCCTCAAAAAGATTTTGAGGATTGGGTGGAGAAAAAGGGCATAACACAGATAACTAGAGTAAGAATGAAATTGGACTATTATCTCTTTGATAATTTATTATTTATCCTTGTGTATATAGGTGATCAGTATTTCTAAATTACGCGAGAAATATAAAACCACAGAATTAAAGAAAGAGCTATGCGAGTCTTTTGATTTATTCATATGTGACAAGCGAATATTGAAATTCCTTCCCAAAGTGCTTGGGAAAACATTTGTGGATAGAAAGAAGTAAGATTACCTATTTTATAATTTATATTTAGTCTTAAATTAATAGTGTTTTTTAATATTTTATCAATAGACAGCCTATACCAATTGATATATCCAATTTCGATAATCTAAAACTTGAAGTTGAACGAGCATGGCGTTCTACCTACATTCATTTGCCTGCTGCTAATAATTTGTAAGCTAGATTTATTTATGGTTAATACTTCATCCCTCATTCTAACGTATTTTTGCGATTTATGTGAATAGATCCATTAAAATTGCCAAATCTTCATTTGCGGCTACACAAGTTGCCGACAATATCTTACATGCAGTTCCACATATTATAGAGGCAGCACCAAAAGGGTGGAAGGCTATCCGTTCGATAGGAATTAAAACGAGAGAATCCGTTACTTTACCGATATATGGATCTGAACTGGAGGAGTTAGCGAGAAATAAAAAATAATGTAATATATGCCATAATAGAAGGATAGATATTTAAGCTGAAATTTCGCCGGTAGCAATTCAAGCAATTGGGCTAGAAATTGTTAAAAATGCAAGAAAGCCGGCACAAGAGTCCTCCAGACAAACTCTTAAGATATGGAATGGCAGTTTGATTCTCGTTCGTTGACATTCTTAGGTAACCATCCGTTGGCCTAGTGCGGTTGAGAGAGAATTTAGATACAACATGCGATTTCCACTTATATTACTTTTTGATACATACTTCTCCCAGGAAATAATCCCAATGTGGATTTACTCCTCCTTCGGTCTGAAAATTCCAGAAAAACCATCCAATACCCTCTTCAAAAGCATCCATTTGCTTTTCAGCAAAGGTTCTCAAATATTTGCGATATTCTGGTGTCCACAGCTCCCAATCTTCCGATCCCGTACAAGTACATGGTTTGTTCGGACAATGGGCAGATGAGTTGTCGTATGTTCCCTCCCATCGAGTTCCTATCCCAACGCCATTAAGAAACGGGCCGCAGTCATTGATTGCAACTGACCACTGTTATGGATCATATATATACATTTGAAAAAGGGTATATATCAAATAAAAAATACTGTATAAAGATTGAATTAAAAATAAAGCGATAATCACCTCTCCCACTATCGTCATAATGTTCTTTTGTTTGGCTTCAATGAGATCTTTTCTCCAGTCGGCGCACGGAAAAAAAAGTTTTTCATTACGCGACAATTTCAATAGATACTTATTGAAGATTAAGTAGTTGTGCAAATCTAATATGGAGAATTTGTTTAAAAAATTAGCAAGTTCTCGATGCCTTATTCAGCATACCCATGATTGCTGGGTCGTTTCCAGCAAGAGCTACTTTTCCTTCCCACCATTTACGCCCCATAAAACCGTCATGATAAACCAGCAACGGACCACGGGCATCAGGATTAATCGCCCTTAATCTCTCAAGAGCAAATTTATGCCATTCAACTGTAAGCTGCTTACTCTGATCGCTCATCAAAAATATTGCCGGCTCGTTTAAAATTCCTACGAGGGTTACCACATTTTCATATCGCGGTTGTGCGAAACGTCGCATAAGTTCTTCCAATATATCTAACGTTCTATTCGCATATTTGAACCCATCTGGCGTACCATCTAGCCAGCCCATGTTCCCCACACGACCACAGTGGTTCCAAATATTCTGATGGCCTGGGGCTGCGTGAAGTTCTAACATAATGCGGAGTCCGTATTTTCGAGCCCATTCGATACCCCGCAGCAAATACTTGAAGCTTACTTTGTGCACATAAGGGGCTTCTTCCTGTATCGACCAGAAGGGCAACGGGATTCGCACGTGATTGAAGCCAAGATCCACAATTCGTTTGAAAGTTTCCTCTGTTACAAATGTGTCATAATGTTTCTCGAGTCGCCGCTGGGCTTCCTTTTGTCCGAGGGCACGAGACAGGGAGTACTCGTCCACAGCGCCAGTCTCGTTGAAAAAAGATGGCGTGATAAATGGCTCTAGAATAAGCCAACCCCCGAGATTCACGCCGCGGACTTTGTGCATACCACCGTAATCAAAAAAATCCTTGAGCGCGGGTGTGTATGCATTAGGCCGTGCAGAGTCGTCCCATGTCTCACCAGGCTCCCTGACGCCGTCTGCTTTGCGGTGAGCGGGAATTATGGCCAAAAAATACGCAAGCAGAATTGCCGCTACAACAAATAGGAAGATCGCGAAAAGAAGCAAGTAGACGCACACTCGACATTTTTTTATGCATCGTCTTTTCTGTTCTATATCTCCTTGGACGGGCCTTGCTCTGCTTATGCAAGATTTGCATCGCACCCGCCATTCGTCTTGAGCAAGAGGGGGCATGTGTAGAAGTAATGAAACGTAATTGAGGCCTCCAGTGGATTGCCAATGGCTTGTTTTATTTAGCCTGAGCCCGAGAAGAGTCTATTCTATTAATACATGCCGATTTCCAGGCTTGTGATGAACTGGGCACTTGCCAAAAGAAAAAGAGATGGAGGAAGCTGCACAATAGCGGCAATTTATTATGGAGAATGAAGAGAAATAAGTGTGGGATAAAGGGCTTGAGAACAGTAGCTTTAAATTCTGTTCCTCTGCTACTAATTTCATTCCTCTCAGGGCTGCCTATTTCCATTTGTATTCGCGTCAAAGGGGATTTTGCAGATTCATGAGGTCATCGAAGCTTAGATTACTTCATATCGAGCATCTTAAATTAATCTGCCCCGATTTCCTTGTTATCTCTTTCATTCTATTACAAATTCGTACTCGGCTCTTCTATGTTGAACCTGCTTTTTGCAGTTATTTAGTTTTAATCTTCTAAGGGGAGAGACAGAGGAGAGGACGAAGGTCAGATATACCTTTTCGATTTCCAATAATTATATCTCCCATTCCAGCGCATATTTGGTTGCTTATATATTGCTCGTTTGGTCATTTTCCCTCTATTGGAGCATCTCGTTATTCCAGAGCAAAAAAGAGCCTATAAAATATGGCTACAAAATCTCAATCAGCCCCCATTTCTGCCGGTGAATTTTCTCTTTACCTCCCCACTTTACCACACACAGTAATTCCTCAGCACCCTCAGAATTGGAGCCACAAATGCAAGCGCTCTTCATGGTTTGGCTATTTCTCATTGTGCGGGAATCGGAATGGTTCATTTGCCCTCGGCGTCGAAAATGAAGCCTTGACGACTGAATCTTCATCTTCGGGTAAAAATAGCGCTTCTCACAAAATTGGAACAGAAGAGAGAGTAGAGCGGCTAGAACGTACTTGTCCATTTTCTTGGCCACAAAATATATTTCTGGCGCCTTTTAATGCATCAGAACAATCAAAATTTGAGCTGAAGCGATCGAAGACGTACTGCGGAGCGCGACGCTCTATTCTGATTAAACGCTTGCAAAATGGCCGTCGGAATTCGTGTATAGATACTTCTAACTGCACACAAGACGCGACAGATTCTCGAACGATAGTTGACCGGCCAAAAAGCGAAATATATATACCAACTGAGACTGAAGAAGAGCGAGAGGAGGGGGAGTCTATCACTTTGGGCGGTCAAGATACAATAGTGGAAGGACTTTCTGTTGAACGAGTGTGTAGTAAACATGAAGTAGAGAGCAAGGAGAGCACCAAATGCCCTCAAACTGATTCCTCCATCCGACGCTCATGGTCAAGTGTTGATATACCACGGATAAAATCGTTATTCAGGAAATCAGAAAATGTAGAGCGACGTCTCACCTATACACCCACAAGTAGCAACCCACAAATCAACATGGAAGATATAACCAGAAAGCAAGTCATTCTTCAGCAAGCATTAGATAATGCAAAGCAGGCGGTGCCAAAAGAAACAATCGGGGAATTATCCAAAGTAATATGAATATTTTCCATTAGCTCTTTGAAAACAACTAAATAAAACTTTCGTTTACTTGAATAGACGTGCTCTTCTATCGAATCCCCTGAGCATAATGCTCGCATGCGTTGGTTTATTATTGAGGAAATTATTTCAACAGAAGAGACATTACATATGAATCTTAAGCTTCTATGCACCGCATTTGTTGAGCCGTTTAAATCAGCGGCAAACTCCGAGAAACCCCTTGTTGATCCGGCGGATGTAGACATAATGTTTGCACATGTAGAAGAATTAAAAAATGTATCCAACGCTTTGGCTAGAGATTTACGCTTAGTTAGAGGTGAGGAAGCAGGAGTAGGAAAAGTATTCTTGCAGCACGAGCAAAATTTTGTGGCTTATATTCGCTATGCTATTAACTTTGACAATGCCCAAAAGGCATTGCAGCGAGCAGATAGAAATATTCTCTATCGAAAATTTATTCAAGTATATACAAGTAACGTTTGGGATATGTTTTATAGCTTCTAATTCCTTCTTTTCTTAGGATTCGCTGAGGAATCAGGATTGCCATAGGTTGACTTTGAGTGATCTTATGATCCAGCCCATTCAGCGAATTACTCGGTATTGCTTACTTCTGCGTAGTGAGTATTAATATTAGACCTTCATTTATTTGCTGACCATGGTCTGAAGTGTTTATTAATTTGGTTAGATCTCCTAAAATATACACCTTCCAACCATCTCGATCACACCAACCTCTTATTGGCAATTTATCAGATGGAAACGGTAGCCATCGCAGCAAATGAGGCTCAAAAGCAAAAGCAAAAAGGCTCTACCAGGTTATCGATAATGAAATGGAAAAATACGAATTAACCTTTATTTTATTGTATATTTTAAAGATATCTTATTCTTATTTTTATCACTCTCGATTGTATCATAGTTTAACTTTTCAAATTATTCCTCTGCTATTGCTTGTATAGCTTGCATTACTTTTTTATTCCTCTTTTTGCTCCCAATTTCTTAATTGCCAGTTAACATTTTTATGATTTTTTTTGGATATCATTAGTTTGTAATATAGAGCGACCAGCTATCATTACTTTATCAATGTACATCTCCGAGCGAGGAAAAAAAAACTACAGTCCTCTGTCCGTTAGTGAACTAGATATATTTCTTCACTGCTTCATCCAAACGGTCCCATACTTTTCTTGCGAGCTCCCCATCTAACGACTCTCTAGAAGGAGCTGCAGCTCTGCCTTTCTGGTAGTACCATTTATCTATATCTACATTCTCTGACACGGCAGGAATTAAGATCCTATTCGCGCCTATTTCCGGACTACCTCCCCAAAATATCACAGCGCTTCGCAAAATTGATAAAGGTAATGGTATTCCATCGTTTATCCCAATATTACTTTTGATGAATCCGGGATCTGCCGCAAACACCTTCACATCCACGCTACGTAAGCGTCGATTAAATTCCGCTGCCATCAAGTTAGTTATTAACTTTGAATTAGCGTAAGCAAACAATGTTGAAAAGCTTTGCTCAGAATTAAGATTGCTAAAATCCAACTTTGCATATCGATGTGAGTTCGAACTAGTGAAGACAACGCGTGAATCTTTTCGAAGAAGAGGTGTGAGGAGTCGGACAAGCAAAAAATGGGAAATAACATTGACTTGATACATCTGCTCGAATCCATCTTGAGTCTTTGTAAGTTTAGGGAAGGAACACCCTGCATTAAGTAGCAGCAGATCTATTCCCTCGCCTGTCTTGATGAAATTCTGTCCAAAGCTTTTTACGCTCTCAAGGCTTGACAAATCTAACGGCCAACTCTCGATAATAATTGGGCGAGGGGAGTTCTTTACCAGCTCCGTTCTGATATTGTCACCATGAACAGGATTACGCGAGCCAAAAATAATCTTCCTTGGTTTCCAGGAAACTATCTTGTCGAGAGCTGCACGGCCAATTCCATGTGTCGCTCCCGTTATAACTACTAATTTTCCTTCAAGATTACCGTGAAAATTCATATTTCTCTAAAAAGAGAGCAAAATCCAAGTGTTAAAGGTAATTTTTCACGAGATATTCACACCTGTGGCAAAAATTTATTATCAGGCACAATCCAGTAATTTTATTTTAGTACCATTTACTGAAATTTCAGACGAAACACAATTATATATGTACTATAAAAAAATCTGACAGCCTCAATACAAATGCCAGCTATGGCAGAGTACCTTGTTAACAAGTTAGATAAACGAGTATTCTATCCAGAGGTTTAATGATGCTTGTAGTTAAAAAATGTATGTGCACAAATTTTATAATATTTTCAGCCAATATACCTAAAGTATTTTTCTGTTTAATAACCATAACCAAGCCACAGAATGATATTAATATAATTGTGACCGAAATAAAGTACATTATTAAGTTTTTACTCCAATTCACCAGGGGATGTCACAAAGTAAAATCTGGAATGTCCCTTTTAAACATATTTCACATTTTTCAACAGCTAGACTATCAAATAACCTTCGGAAACAAAATGGGGCCATAGACAAGAAATGGCAACCTGTTATAGGTCTAGAAATCCATGCTCAAATTGCTAGTCGTTCTAAACTCTTTTCTGGCAAGTATAAGCTAGCCCATAATCCATTTCATTTATTAACTTCTTATTCATTTGGATAGCTTCTCCTACACAGTTTAACGACCCGGTCAATACTAATGTATCTGCTTTTGATGCTGCTTTTCCCGGAGTGCAACCAGTAATCAGTTTGGATTTGAAGAATTATTTATCACTCACAGCTCATTCTTAACATTATTGTAGCAAATCAATGGGACATGTATAGATTTGGGTGTAAAAACTGCATTAGCTCTAGGTTCGTCCGTGCAACCTAAGTCTTCATTCGATCGCAAGCATTACTTTTATCCCGATCTTCCTTTTGGGTATCAAATAACTCAACATTATGGTAATTTTGTTTAACCTTTATAGCAAAATAATGAGAGAAAATTAATTCATTGTCACATCTAGAGCCCTTTGCACTAGGTGGCTTTATTCAGCTCGGTGAATATGATGGCATTCCGCACCCATACCAAATTCGTATCAAACAAATCCAACTTGAACAGGTAAAGTCGAGGCTCAACTATTCTCCTAATATCCTGTAATAAAAATGTTTTTGTAGGACACTGGAAAGAGCATACACGACATATATCCGGGGTTTTCTCTTATCGATTTAAACCGTGCAGGTATTGGACTAATGGAGATAGTAACAGAGCCTGATATTCGCACAGCACAAGATGCTGGGCTCGTTGTACGTAAGCTTCAAGCTCTGTTGCGCTGTGTAGGATCCTCGAATGGGAACATGGAGGAGGTATAGCAATGCAAATGTATTGCGATTTCTTGAAAATTCAGCTAACAAATATTGTAATGGTAGGGCTCAATGAGATGTGATGTTAATGTATCAATAAGAGAACCAGGAGGTGAATTTGGGACACGGTGTGAGTTGAAAAATTTGAGCAGTGTTAAATTTTTGATGGACGCGATTGGTATATATATGCATACAATAGTAATTATCCCAGGCTAAATTTTTTGAGACTGAATTTTTATTTGATTCAGAGGCCGAAGTAAGACGGCAAATTAACCTACTTGAACATGGAATGCCCGTTCGCCAAGAGACCCGTGGCTATGATGCCTCAGCACGGAAAACCTTCCTTCTTCGAACCAAGGAGACTGCGCCGGATTACCGCTATATGCCAGAGCCAGATCTCCCTCCTCTTTTGCTTTCAAGCTCATACATTACGAGAATTAAGAGTACAATACCTGAATTACCTGACCAGAAACGTGAGAGAATGTTGAGGGAATACGGCATCCCACTCAGAGATGTAAATGCGATGCTCAATGAGCCTCAAGGTGTGGAGTATTATGAGGAGCTTTGTAATCCAAGTGAGGGCAAGAAAAGAGATCCACGTAAAGCTGCCAACTGGATGGTTCACGAACTATTTGGGCAGCTGCACACGCGCGATTTGACATTCATTAAAAACCCAGTCTCGCCTGGACAGCTTGGTTCAGTGTTAGATCTGGTAGAAATGGGAGTTATTTCTGGGAAGATTGGTAAAAATGTTGTTAGCGTGATGGTAGAAGGTGACAGTAGAATGGCGCAAGCTATCGTAGAAGAGAGAGGATGGAAGGTTATTGAGGGGGGAGAGGAGTTAGAAATTGTGTGCGAGAAAATCATGGCTAAATATCCAGACAAAGTATATTATTATTCTTCTCTCTTTTTCGTTGTTTCATTAACCTTTTTTCGCTCTTTTATTACCTAGGTAATGGCTGTAAAAGGCGGGAATCATAATCTTCTTAAGTGGTTTGTAGGGCAAGTGATGCAGGCAACGCGAGGCAAGGCGAGTCCAAAGAAAGTCATTGAAGTACTCGAAAGCAAATTAATTGGAAAAAAGGAGAAATAAATTAAATATTCTTGTAAATGACTTGATCGGAAACATGAAAAAATTAAATATGTGACTGTTCAATATCTAGCATTCAGAAAGCATTCAGAAATCTCGACCGCTATCATTAGGTAAAGACTTTCTTTCAAGGTTCTCTCCTCCTCCATTCATCTGGGAATCGTGTACATCATGGTGAGCATCTATTAAAAACATGCATCCATCCATCGGATATGCTTTATAGGGTGATGTCGAGAATCACTGCGACTATTACTGTGAAGCATATATTTGTGATGTGAAGGGATCGTAAGAATTCTATTCGCATCATGAATGAAGAATAGATCATGGATGTAGAAGAGTGAAGACAGCAATTTGGATGAGATTAAATTTTAGTATCTTTGCATGCATGTTGAATATTTTTTGTTATAGACTACCAAACGTAGAAACAACGGACGCAACAAACATGGCCGCGGTCACGTTAAGCCAGTGCGCTGCTCCAACTGCGCTCGTTGTGTTCCTAAGGTTTGTTCGAATCTTCCTACCCAATAGTTGCTCCGTGAAGATTAATATAGACCGATGAAAATCGCAAATAGGACAAAGCTATTAAGCGTTTCACTGTGAGGAACATGGTTGAATCTGCTGCCGTCCGTGATATCACTGAAGCATCCATCTACCAAGGTTCAATCGCTTAGTTCTATTGCTCCTTTCCTATCACACCTTGAGCTCACAATTTTAATCTTTGTAGAGTACGCTCTGCCCAAACTCTACGTTAAACTCCACTACTGCGTTTCTTGCGCTATCCATGCGCACATTGTGCGTGTCCGCTCTCGCGAGGGTCGTCGTGATCGTAACCCCCCGCCCCGTTTCCGCTTCAACAAGGACGGCAAGAAGGTGAACCCAGCCGCACAGAAGGCATCTGCCTAAAATGCTTGTTTTTTATTGTTACTACTCCATATCTGTTTATTTTAAATAAACGGTTTTACATCGTCGTTTTGGATATACAGATAAATCTTTCTCAACATGACATTAGAGCACAAGTTCATTTTGGCATATGGTCAATCGTTGATTGTAGCAAGGCAGAGAAGGTTTATTTTTAAACAAAAATAAAATGCGAAAGAAATATTTATTGGGAACATACTCCTGTACATTAACAGGTTTAGGCTGGAGGTTATTTACTGCTGAGCAGGGCTACAACATATTATTATAGAAATATATCAGGACTTAGACTCTATTATAAACAGATAAGATCTTCATTCTTACCGGCCGCGACCAAATCCACCACGGAATTCAGGACGGAAATCACCTCCTGCACCCTCCTTCTTTCGGTACTCATCGCGGTCAGATCGTGGACCACGGGGTCCTTCACGGCGTCCCTCTTCGCGACCAGGGCGGACACCTGGTGCACGGGTAGTGCGTTTGAAAGTAGCAGGCACGATCTCCGAAGGCAGATGAAGGAAGTTTCGGATGTACTCAATACCCTCATTCGTGAGGGTGTAGTAATAGTACTGCCACGAGAACTGTGTCTTGACGTATCCACGCGAGTTCAGAGATTGCATGGCTTTGATAACCTCAAGGTTTGGGACGTCGAGCTCCTGGTGCTTGGGCGCGTTGAAGTCTTTTTTGGCCACAAGAACACCCTCTATTCCCAGAAAGTAGTGCTGGATAAATAAAGTGCAAAAAACAGTTGCATAATCCATTAATGGTCACCTTTGAAGAGGTTCTCGTAGATGAGCTTCCGGTTCTGCTTCGAGATAAGCATATTGTCTTAATGTCTATAATGTGAGAAAGGAGTAAAAGGAGTAAGCCAAATTGTGTGTGAAAGGATCATTGAAAAGTGGATCTGAAGAATAATGCCACAGAAAAAAATCTGAAAACTCATGTGCACCATTCATATATGATCTTATAGCTGATACACTTGCATAAGCAAGTGATCTATTTCCAGCTGATTCCAAAGATTCACAAAGGATGGATGGACTAGTTCTACTACTGATGATGGATTCTCACCTCTTGACCTTTGTGCTAAAGACGCGCCGGACGTATGGATGAAGAGAGAGAGGGAACATTCTGTCTGGCTCGACTTGCTAACGAAAAAGGGCAGGGAAGAAAATTTGATGACGTCAGAGAGCTACAGCTTTACTTGTTGACGATTTTCTCTCCTTGTTGCACAACTACTTACAAGAAAGAGAGATCTTTAGCGATCAAAAAAAATCAAAAATCTTACAAATAGGATTCTTTAGCGAGCAGCATTTCTCTTCCTTTTTTTTCGGCCATTATATAAAAACAATATTTTATATTGAATCACTATATTCACTATGTTCCCTCAGGTCGCATCGCTCGATAACGGGCCGGTGCAGGCCTACGCTAAGCTGGAGAGTGAAAACTTCTGTTACTATATTCGCACACTACAAGTTACTCTTGGGCGTAAGGCCAATAGCTCAGCAGACAAAGCAGATATTCACCTTGGAACTTCTAAGGCCATCTCTCGGCAACATGCACGATTATTTTATAACTTCACCACTCAACGATTTGAACTAACAGTATTCGGCAAGAATGGTGCTTTTGTTAATGAGCATTTCGTGGAGAAAGGAGTGACGGTGCCACTTGAAAACAAGTAAGAGTCTCAACCAGTGTGTAGCATTTATTTTGAATCAAATAATTTTTCTTATTTCTTAATAGAACGAGAGTACAAATTGGAGAGGTTACATTTGAGTTTCAACTCCCTTCATTGGTCACGAGCAATGATTCTGTGCTTACTCAACCTTCATCGCCAGAGATGGCATCCGTGCGACCTCAGCAGACATTTGAACCTGTTGAGAATGGAATCTCAACATCTCTGCCTAAAGAAGCTCTTCCAACTACCAAAACACCCTTGAGTAATACTTCCGCTAACTCAACACCTACATCGACTCCGCAATCTACTCATGAATCATTTAGTGTTGGTCAAGCTGATCACTCTCCCAGAGACGTTAACTCCAAACCGCCCTACTCATACTCCTCACTAATAGCTCAAGCAATTAACTCCACACCGGAAAAGAAAATTACGCTCAATGGTATCTACACATATATATCTACGCATTACCCCTATTATCAAATGAGCAATTCTGGTTGGCAGGTAGTTACTTTATTGCGCAGTGCTCTTCAAGGTACTGATCACTAACGATTATATTTTCAACTAGAACTCTATCCGTCATAATCTATCTCTCAACAAAGCTTTCCACAAAGTACCCCGTGGTGATCATGAGCCCGGTAAGGGAGCCTTCTGGGTAATTGCCGATAATTACAAAGATCAATTTGAGGGTGGAGTGTACAAGCGCAGTAGACGCACAACCACCAAAGGAAGTACTGTCGTGAGTCCCTCCATTACACCTAAATCGAAGCCCTACATGCCTGAAAATAAAATACCACTTCCTCAGGCTAATGCCACATTAGCTCGTTCCACTGACTCATTAGTGCCTGATATCGATCATCTAAATAGCGGAAAATTCTCTAATGACCATACCACTACGTCAACACAAGGAGTTGGAACTGGAAAACAAACCGAATCACTCGCTACCTCCCAGGCCATCATGCAAGCTGCCGCAGAATCTGCTGCCGCTCTAGGGCTTGAAAATGCGGATTTAATCAAGGTGGCTTCGCGTGCTCAAGAGATTTTAAGACAATTGGCGGCCGGAACGCTGCAATTAGAGGCATTTTCCTCATTGAATTTGGCTGCTTTAACCTCTGCACTCTCCGGTACGGCCTCGGGAACCGATATTGCCTCGCAATCACAGGAGCAAGACTCGAAAAACCCATCTCAGACCGCAAATCCATCTTTACAAACCTCGGATGGAGTTCCAAAAGCAGCCTTGGCTCCAATTTCTGAGGGAGAAGTAGTTAGTGAGAGTCCTGGTGCAAATTCATGACGATAAAGTAGAGGGAGTCTTTTTTATTATACTGTGAAACTTCTAAAAATGTATTTAGTTTTTATATTTTTTTTTGTCTTTTGTCTTCGCGCTCTATCTTAATTCTCTATATATGTATTTTATATTCTCTATTAACTAGGGGATAGATCTTAGCCTGTCTTTACTCCTTTTTATGCATACTCTTTTTTTTCAATACATTCTCACTTTTTTAAATATGATGTATTTGAAAACAGTAATAAAGTTGAAGGGAAAATTATCTAAAATATTAGAGACTTCAGTGTTGTGTCGCATCCCGCGAAGAAAATGGGCTATGGCGGCCATGATAATCGTCCGTTGAGAGGCGGGGATTCGTTGATGCACCGGTGGAACCAGGAGCGTCGCTGAAAAGGGTTGGAGAAGCCTTTTTTCGCCGCTCTTTTTTTTAGTATAAATTAGCAACGTGTGTTCATTTATTTCCAAATTATCGAAATTACCAAGAGGTTCATCTTCGTCTTCGTCCTCATGCTCAACACGAATTGTTCGCCGCTGCTGAGAATGCGATTGCTGCGTTTGAGATAGAACATCTTGGTCCGTAAGCCTTAGTGCGGAGAGGTCATTACCAGCCGAAGCGAGGAGATCATCGTCCTCGGGCAAATTCCTTTTTAACGAGAAATTAGTAGAAAATGAATAAATCATACAAGAGAATGCTTACGTATATTGTGCGTTTGTGCGCACCGATGTTCGCTCTTTACTTGTCTGCGTAGAATTAAACCGTTCGTTTAGATCAGAATACCAGTCCCGAAGCTTCTTCCTCGCCGCTTCAAAAACACATTCATTAGCTGATCAATGCGATAATTAAAAGTATAAATAATTACTTTCTGCGTATTCATTAATTCGTTCTTTGATCACAGGTATCTCCTCTTGTAACCTCGCATTCAAATTGGCTATTCTATCTTCTCCTTGTGGCTGTCGGCCGTCAGGCGCATGCTCGCCGCTGTTTACAACCATTCCACCAGGACCATAATATAATCTTCCACTAGAAGTGCGCTGCGATGCACGAAGTTGACGTGCAGCTTGGTTTTCCTCTTCAAAGAGTTGGCGAGCTAGAGCTTCATCTTGAGAGAGCTGATCTTGGGGTGTAGAGGTGGGCTAGCATAAAAGAAATAAGAAGGAGGTTTCTTCGCATTTTAGATTATAATCGTGATGATAACACACCTGTCCTTGTACTCTCAATCGTTCAGCTTCCGTCTGATCAGGTTTATAATTCTCATCAGACATAGCTAGCAACTGAATTATAGTCACTTCCAAATTTTTTCCGTTAGCGAGATATACAGCATCAAGAATCTCAGGCTCGAGATCTGGGAACATCGAACGAAGAGATTCGATATCGGGATTTACTGGTTGACGTGGAGGAAGAGGAGGGGTAGCGGCGTCTTGTTGTTGAGATTGCTGATCGACAACGCCCTCATCATTAGCATTCTCGGGTGAAGTGTTTGTAGGCGTAGTAACTGGGGCGCTCATTTTCTTTTCATAGATTCAAAGAAAAGAGAAATTTGACATAAGCCTATGAGAATTCAAGAACCGCCTCTTCTGGATAAATTGCAACTCTTAAGAGATCGTTCGTATACTGCCCTTCCAGGTATATCCAAAAAATTCCGACTCATTTACCCAGCTAACATCCTCTTTTTTATTTAAAAAATATTAAACTATATACACGTGCAATATTCGATTCATACATGCTAATAAAATTACGCGAATATAATACATTTTGAAAATGCTTTATGCTCATTTTCCATCTAGCTTATGCTTCGATTGCGCTATTATTTTCTGAAGCCAAGGTTTCATTGCTCTAAATACAGGCCATCGTTCCAGTGGCTGCGTAGTTATCAAGGTTAGCACCCGTTCCAACCCTCTACACCCAGCACGGCCTATTTCTGGATTTGAATGCCTCATAACCACATATAAAAATACGTTACTTATCAATACACACCCTGATAAAGGAAATGAAAGGCACCATTCCTGACGTCTTGATAGCTCTTCAAAAATGCCGATTACACGTTGTGCGGCGTTAAGCATCTCTAGTATTGCAATCGCTTTCAGCTGCCGAACCAATAGGCTGGGTGAAATGGTAGCTGGACGAGGAGCGCAGCAAATGTCTTGAAAAATCTCGATATCATCGAGAAAACTAGCGAAAACTTGCATCCATGCCATCCAGATATGAACCACAAGTATACTATCCGAGCCATTATTGATAGTACTGCACTCGTCCTTTTCAGTATAGCGGAAATTTTGTGGAAAATGCCGGCGAATAGTACTAATTATTTCTACAAGCGAGGAGAATATCTTGTTATCAGGTGCAGAAAGATCGATTTCGGGAAGATAAGAAAGCTCTCTGGCGAATTGATGGAGCCGGACATTGTGAAGCTAAAAGTGTTAAAAAAAAATGAAACCCTGAAAGAAATTGATATAGATGGACTTGATTTTTACAAATGCCGCCTTGGTTTCTTTATCTTCACGAGAATCAGGAAGAACGGGAGGGTAGGGAGGGTTTCCCTTAGGATATATTAACTGCGGCAATGGATAGATGTGTATCAAATAGAGCTCAAATCGTTGTAATGCCTCCCTATCATACATATAGACTGTGAAATGAGAATGGGATAATATGACATTTAATAATTTCATAAATAATCACCATAGTCTCCTCCTTGATAAAGTTCCTAATTTGCCTACATCCTGCTGGCCGTAGCCATGCTCGAGATTAATAGCTCTGGCCATAATAAGCGTCATGCTCAGTTGGTGATAGCATTCATTGTATCGCGATAATTGGAATAAATAGGCACATAAATTAAATGCAGCTAACACTTGTACCTCAGAAGGTTCGTCAAACATTTTTTGAATACGGCATTTAGCTGTGGTATATAACGACTCCCCAAGGACAAGGAGTTTTTCCCCGTATATTGTATCCTGGTGATATAAAAATACGTGTATCGCTGCCCAGGCTATGGCCGATGCAGTGAGATCGTTTTCAGAGTTGTTATCCTTGAGCAATTGACTTCGATTTGGAATCTGGTGGAAGTGGAAGCATGCTGAATCATATACATGCAGTAGATAATCTCTCAGCCCCTGGCTTTCCATCATTGCGGATATTTCGCACTGGGAAGCACTGGACAATTTATACAGAGCATCAGCGCAGTTTAACAAAGCAATAACATCCTTTCTCACCGGGTGAGGAGTAGGATGCGCACGATGGAAGTTGGAAGCATCTTGATCAGCCCACTGGCTGCCATGCAATAAACAATACAAATCGCTATAGTTTCGCAGCTTTAGACGCAAAAGAGCCCCTGGGGTAGCCGGCATTTTGGAGTGCATATTCAGACTATCTATTTGGTGGTCTATTGCAGTCATATTCCGTAGTAAACCCTCCATCTCCTTAAGGTTGGACGCTATAGAATTGATCCCCATTATACATCTGTCGACAGGTGTCGAACTCTTCATGGTGGTTTTCATCAGAGCTATTTCCGGTATGAAAATATTGCCCCCCATTCCTTTATAAACTCCATCTTGAGAATTAAGAGAAAAAGCAACGTATTTATACATTGTCCATTTCTCGGTTTCTTTACCGATTTACTGCGCAAATGTCCGTTGAAAACCCTTCTTTAAGTTTGTAGGCTTAGTGGTTGCGGAGTCTGAATTGCCTCCGTTATCCCGATGAGAATTATCGAATGGAGGCAGCTTAGATTGATGACCTATTCTCGCGACTCTGGGCTTACCTAGAAACAAATGGCACCAAAAAATGGATATCTTTCGGAGATTAGGACAAGGAAAGCGTTTCGGTTTTGATGTATGTAATACTGTTTATTAATCCCCGTGCTCCTCGCACATGCTCTACATCGTTTTGAAATTCCGTTTTTAAATGTAGTTTCTTATCAGTGCGAATTCTTCAAAAGCTACAAGAGCTACATTCCGTGGTAATCTATCCACATGAGCACTTTACTTTTCGACCGCCTGCACCCCCCTCCTCCCTAAATCAGGAGTGCATAGGTACCCCTTTTTTTTTGTTTTATTCAGCCCCACATGGTATTTTCTTTCCATTAATGGTAGACCATTTTTTTATCATTAGCAAAAAAAGCATTGGAAAAAATAGAAAAACCATTTCAAATTCCGGTTATTGGAAGCCCTTTATACTTTAAAAGTTCAAAATCGGGAATAATACAACCCGTTGATTCTGTAATCTTTTTTAGCTGTGAAGACCTAGCTGGTGTCCAATGTATTCCAGGCAGGGAGGAGGTAGCCTGTGATATGTTATTGATTTCTGAGCATGGTTAGTGATTATCAGGTTGAAAAGATATAGCATTCGCAGGCCATTCAATAGAAGGGACTATACAATTTGTTGCCCCAAGAGTATAACAAATCTATAATAAGAACATATAAAGCACTTAATAGAAATTTATGTCTACTAATTCCCGCATTCTAATCAAATGAATCTTGGCGTTATCCACAAGTTGTCTTTTTATAGGCTGCTGACTATTAGAAGCTTTCGATACTTTATCACTTTGCATTAGAAAGAAACCAAGCCGAGTGGAAAAAAAATCCCTCTTTAGAATAGAGTTCAATTTGACTGAGCGCAGTTTAAAAAAAAGACATTTGCAATACACTTTTTCTGGAAACATGGTATGACTGGCAAACCAAGAATTGAAAACCTACTTGGTGCTATATGCTTCTCCAATGCTTTCATTAATATCACCATTATTATATTGCCATCTCTTCACTTTTATTTGTGTGTCTACGTTTAAGTATGGTAAACTTTGAAAATAATCTACGTATTAAAATCGTAGTAATAAATAACATTTTAATGGCAGAAGAGATGAACGAGAAAAATAAAGAAAGGTTGGATGTTGATATACCGGGTTAGTTTGTCTTCTTCTCTTAAAAGCAAATTTAACTTTCCATCCACGTGTGCAACTCTCAAGTACAATATATTTACTATCTGGATGCATTAAAAGGCCAAAATCTTTTAACAATAAGGCGAGAATGAATGAGCAAGTTCTATTTATACTTTATTATTTATATAGATTGGAATTAAAGAAAATCTTCGTAGATTTTTCACGATTGTGTACACGACATCAAAAATATGAAAGATGTTTTAGGTCTTTAGTCTTTTCTAACCTAAGGAGAATATTGAAATCTCAGTATATTAGATAAATTATCCATTGTATTGTTTAACAAGGATGCAGACTAAAAGGAGCAAATTGAAGCATAGTTAATTTACTCCATGTAGGTCAAGATTTTCTGTAAATTTGAGCATGCGTTTTAATCAACGTCAATTTTTACATAAAGCTACGCTATTGAAAAGTATTCACAACTAAATATTTATAGTTTTTCCGTTCAAGCATCTTAATTCATGTTTTAAGATTTAAATAGTGATATTCTGATATAGAGAAAACATACAAGGGAGAAGATTTATTCTAATTTACTCCTTTTTACCATATTTTCCACTAAACTTTTCGCGACGCACCTGAATTTCTGTGAGTGCGCGTTGACCAGTGACAAATGCACCCAGTCCTAACACAGATAAACCCGCAATTGCTTGGAAAATGTTGAGACGCACCCAGTAGAGATAGAGTAAGTACTCAATCGAAAGCAATGTCGCAAAGAAAGCAACGGAGTATATGAGTGTAGATGTAGAGGAAAATAATGGTGAAAGATAAGACGGAGTAATGCCAATGGCGACCCACTAAACATATAATAAGTGTTAGATATCTGGTTCAAATAAACAGCGAAAAGGGAGAAATTTACGCCAATGATCAGTAGGAGCCATGGACTCAAAACTATAAGTACAAATGCCTTATTCACCCATTCAGGTGCCGTCTTCTCCGGCTGACGGAAGGTGTGCGTGATCTCGGGCTTTACTCCATACACCGTGCGAGTTGACCTCTCCGATTTACTGCTACCCGGCAATACGACGGTGCCGATTTTGTAGATGAGGGGAAGGGGAGCATCAAATGTGCCCAAAACAAGTTCAACATTGTATGCACCTGGAGAATCGATTGCATCTCCAGTCGGCTTAATTTCCAGGAAAAAAAACGAACCATATTAATTTAAAATATCATACATATCGTTTAAAAAATAACTTACCAATTCAAGTCTTGCACGCCCAGACTCTCGAACCTGTAGTACGCGTGAGATCTGTTCACCAGTTTCCTTTTGAGAAAATATTGCTATGGCCTGGTGTGGTTGGATGCCTTTGTTTGTTGCAGTATTGAGAATTTTTAGAGAGATAACCAGACTATCGTCAGTATCGAGGGTGAGAGAGCGAGGTAATGGATTGGGATATACAATACTAAAATAAAAGGTAAAGGGTTAGGAACAATTTACTCATCTCATTCCGACATATTGACAGATTATAACTAGAAAGGAAACTAAATTGGAACATTCGATCTTACTTTTCTCCATCTTTCCTCAACTTATCTGATCCTACCACTGCAACCTTCACTTCGGACACTCCAAGCTTTGTTGGTGAATTAGATTTCGCTTCATCCTCTCCATTTACAAAAGCAAGATTAAAGCACAGGAGCGCGAAGAGAAAGATAAGAATTCCCTTTAATCGCGCGCTTGTAGAAGCCATTGAACACACTTGTTACTAAGTAATGCTTTATTCTCAGATGATGAGTCCCGAGATAAGATCAATCCGAGCTCTTGCGCGTAAAGTTGAAATGAAAATCAAATTGCCACGTCACATATTTGATGAAAATTAATTCTAAAAAATTGAACCTCAAAGAGCTTACATTTTGGAGTTACTTAGAGCTCATATTGGGAAGCTGAATTATGTTTAGGGGTCGGATAATATCTGCACCATTATCCTTAATTGTAAAATGAAAAATGATGCGAATTAGGAAAAAAGAAAATTATTTTTTATTTTCACTTAGTATATGAACCGTTATTGAAAGCCACCTTAATCGTTAGAAAGTGGAGAGATGTAGTGAGAAACTATGAAACCGGTAAAAGGGCTCTATGTAACTAATGCAGAAGTGGTGGAGGATTCGCTATGGTGGTAAAGATAGAAGGAAAGCAAAATGGAAATATTAGGTCTTAATAAAGGTGACTCTTTGTGAGCAATTAATGGAAGCGTAGTGGAGTAAAGGAAATTCGTGTATTCTCTCAGTACTTGGATAATGTCCATGAAGAAAATAATAACAAAACGGAAAATTAATTTGCTACTTCCAATTAGGTGGGGTTGTCCATAAGTCTTGTAGTAGCAAGCCAAGCGGCGTATACGAGATTCGATAAGAATCAAGCTGAGCTTAAGAGTCGCTATCTCTACCGTTGCGCTCGAGACATTTTCGCAGAGAGACAGCGTTTTAAATTACGTGGTAAAGATCCTCTGGGAGCTCTAGTGTGAATTAATTTGCCTTTTAGGATGCGTAGGATCTTGTTGCCAGTGACATTCTTTCCTTGCGAGACACCATGAGAATCGCGGAAGTATGATACTGATTTGTGATGGAGTCATACCCTTCTTAGCCAACTTGCAGATTTTTTCACAAATCTACTCAGGAGTCGTCTTGAGCCCAGAGGGAGGAATGCGGCGAAAGGAAGGGCAGAGGAGGAAATACCATTGTCGGGAGCGTGCATACGACCTAATATCGATCAAAAAATAAATAGAGTTCAATTTAAGTACACAATAAGTATATAACCATTTTATCTGGTTTCTGATCTATTGAGAAAAAATAGGAAAAGTAATCGTAGAATCACTAGGGAAGTCTGTATTTGAAGTCAAAAAAAAAAGGTCAAGGAAGAATTATGTTCAAATATCTGCAATATAGTTTCCAAATGGGGTAATTCTTAAAACTTTCTGTGATTAGAAATAGCTTTAAAGAAATGATCAATTATACTATCATTTAGTCTATATAAAACGGAAGAAATGATTTCAATGTAAGCTCAACAGTACATTCAATTAAGGTGTTATGTCTCGTTATTAGCGCTTTTAATTGCACTACAAGTGTTCATTAAGTATATTTGTATCATGATCAATTGGCGATGAGAATATTCCGGAATATAAAAGAATACCGATATAATATATAGATTTTGAAAGCATATTATGCTTTCAAAATCATTGCTATAATAGATTGTATACCTTTTCATTAGTGTGCCTTAAATAGAAATATTTCACATGTGGCGCGATCATTTGGAAATTTCACATTATACGCCCTTATTGATATGGAAAAGAGAAACATAATGATCGAATTTTTTTCTCGCCGTACCAAACTTTTTCTCTCAATCTTGACGTTGCATTTCATACAGAGAGTGTGCGAAAATGGACACCAAAAAACAAGAGAATCTCGTTGAGCAACGCGGCAAGCATGAGCAACAAAAGCACTCAGCTGAGCAACAAGCTCATGTGCAGCAACAGCAGCAACAGAAACAGCCGCCGCAAATGGAAGTTCGCGGAGTGATCGATAAAGATCGTTCTCCACATCCTGTACATATGTCAAAGCCCAGTGGAAATGTAATGGAATGGGTGGAAGGTGATGCTGCCACGCAAACTGAGGGAGCCTTCTGGCGTGTGGGATGAAATGAGTATAAGCTCACTTTATGGATTAGCTCTACTTCATTTCATTTTACTCGGGTGTAACGATTTAATTGGAATTCAATATTTCTGACAATAAAAGGTGCTTCCATCTTTTCCTCATTCAATTTTACTTTTAAATTATGATTATGACCAACTTATTAACAGCTCAGAAGAAAAAAAACGAGCGCTCGCTAAAGGTGGTTGAAGTGGTTGAGCGCACTTCTTCAAAGCCCTACTATGTTTCCTCCAGAGGAGATAAACTGCAGCAGAGCATTTTCTAGAAGATCCCTTCCATCAGCGCTGTGTAAGTTGGATAAGGAATTTTCGTTCAGTGCCCGCTTTGGCCTGTTCTGTTAGTGGGCTGGATGTGAAATTATGGTATTGAAATCACAAAATTATTAAATACACCTCATATTATATTTGGCAGGGAGGGTGAATGACTGCTAAGGGCTGAACACAGGGAGGATTGTGGGGGTTGATTGAGCTGGCAGGTAGTGAGAAACGATTAAATTTTCTATAATATGAGCCAGCAGGAATATATCAATTGTTTTCATATCGGCTTTAATGTTTAATTGTGACTACACAATAAACAATATTTGATTTTCCCCTTTTATAGTTTGCCAGCGCTCTTGCATTGAATTAAGAAAACATGATCAATATCCCTTTTTTCACAGCCAAAGAGGCTGATCCACTGCAATCGAGTTTACCAAGGATTTCCTCATCTCATCTAAAACCCTCTCCCACAACAGATACATATGCCCCTCAAATCGAAAATTCTGATGCGACAGTCAGCTCTCAAGAGGGGCATTCGACTAAAGACAAAGAGACTATAGACACAACTTCAGAGAAGATCTGTCACATGTGTCGATTGCAGCCTCCAAAATACAAATGCCCCGGTTGTTTGATACGCACATGCTCGCTATCATGTTCAAAGCGACATAAAGAGGTTATTGGATGCAATGGTCAGAGAGATAAGACACACTTTGTGAGCATGAATGATTACAATTATTCTCATATGATGAACGGTAAGCATTGTCAATTTTGAAGAGTTGACTTGGAAGACTGGAACCTTAAGTGAGACTTAATTCAACTTAATGCTATTGTCCCTATTTTTATAGATTATGTTTTTCTTGAGGATGTTTCTCGGACAGTAGACACTGCAACCCGTGATAATCTTCAAAACTCTCGTGCACCAAGACGTGGCCGCCAAACTCCGAAATATAATGCTAAAACTCAACAGCTTCTGCGTGAGGCACGAAAACGAGGTGTAAAGTTGACATTAGTGGCTCCCGGAATGAAGCGCCGAACAGTAAATTGCACAGGGTACAGTCAAAAGTGAGTATATATTTTATTGGGCGAGGTTAGTTTTAGTTTGGTGATTGGATGTGCTAATTGTTGATATTTCGGTTTTAGGCAGAAGAAGATATTTTGGACTGTGGAGTGGGTGTTTCCAGAATGCAACAATGCGTCTGTTGTTGATACAGGGTAATTTATTTTTATTCACCAGTGTTGACAGCATTATATTTAACCTATGGCTATAATAGAATACCCGACTCTTACACCATTCTTCCTAGTCTGACCCGCCTCTTTAATCAAGATCGCCCTGAGATATCCAACCTTAAGCAACAATTTGATCATTTCTCCCATAATCAAGAATTTGTATTATTACTCAAAAAACCTTTCACTCCGGTAAGAGCCCCACAATCTTAATGTTTGCTTTGCGCTTACCTATTTTGATCATTATAGGCTAATAAACCAGCATATTACTCCCTATCCGATCCTCGCAATACAACTTGGGCAAGGTGGTTACGAGGAAAACAGGTGCTTGAATTCCCAACGGTGTTAGTATATACAAAAACACCCAGTGATCTGGAGATTATCAATGAGCCTGAAGAGAAATCAGTGCGTGAAGGCGAAACAGAGAGAGAGCAATATGGAGCAGAAGAACCAAAGGAAACGGGTAATGAAGAAGGGGAAATGGTGAACAGAGATAATGTTATGGAAGAAGTTGAGTTGGAGATGAAAGCAGGTGACGATAAAGAGCAAGATGCGGTGATAGTTGATTTGGATAAAGTTTTAGCTGCATTAAATAATGATATTGGGTCTGCAATTTAGACTTTTGTATATAAATATCACTCGATTGAATAGAAACAAGCTCTCTTTTTGTTCGAAAATAAAACAGAATTCCAATAAAAGAAAATAGAAATAATAGATGGAAGAAAAAAATATTAAAAAAAAAGAAAAACAAATTCCACACCAGCCGGCACCTCGAAATATAAAACTATCCAAAAAAAAATTTACATTCATTTTATTTGTAAGCTCGCTTAATCCTCATCACTTGTTATTTCTCATCTGAATCCTTTATTCATCGTCCTGCGCTTTCTTCGCAGCACGCTTCTGAACTCCACTAGACTCGGATTTTTCCTTTTTCTCTTTAACGGTCTCCTCCTTATCGGCATCCTTGTCATCAGGAGTGGGTTCGTCTGTCTTCTTGTGAGGTGCAGCAGGCTTAGATTTCGGAGCAACTAAGCCAACGATCGAAGCCAATACACCAAGGAAGATGGCGGCAAATAATCCAACAACTCCGGCAACGACAGGCATGTCCTGCACTGCCTTAGTGGGGTCACGTCGAGCCGCTTCTACAAATCGCGTTACGTGGTGGCGGGCAAATCCAATTGGATCCTGTTTATAATCAGGAGCCTCTTGATCCTCAGCGGATTTCACGCCGAACTCCTTGTCTTCTGCCTCTTTTTCGATGGCATGTTTCGGTTTCCAGACTTCCTCAGCAAGACGCTTCGCATCCTCAACGGAGTGGCCAAGGTAGATGTTATCGAACAAAATTTGGTTCTGCATGGTCCACAGCTCGAATCCTACGGCGGCGATACGTTCGAAGTTTGCAGGGTGTTTATCCTCAAAGTAGTCAGGATTCGAAATCTTGCGTGGCTTCCATTCGCCCTTGTAAGCGGGATTGTCAATCATGGGAGGGGTCCATTTCGGCTTGTAATCGGGGTTGGCTTTCATTGGTCTCTTCCATGGGCCACAGCCAGCTGCCTCCTGGCACTTGGGATTTGGAATCTCGGGCGCAATAAAATCACCATCTTCTTCATCATCCCAATCGTCAGGCTTCTTTGCATCTGGGTCAGGGATCATCTCTGGCTCATCTTCAAGCCAGTCGTCAGGCTTGGTTGCGTCTTCATCTGGTATTTGCATAGGCAAATCTTCAATCCAATCATCAGGCTTCTTAGCATCTGGGTCAGGAATGCGGGCTTCGTCAACCCAGTCTGCAGGCTTTTTATCCTCTGGATCGTCAATCTCTTTCGGGGGATTAACAGGTGGATTGAAGTCCTCAAGTAAACTGCCCTTTTTGACCGACTCGTTATCGATCAAAATCTCAAAGGTGTTATCAGGGCTTGATAAAAAAAAGGCATTAAAGCAATTTGAATAAACACGAATATTAAAAAAAAATTTTTACCGAACAATAAGCGTGTATAGAGTGCTAAGCTTTGAGATGCGGGCAGAGGGGGCTCCTGTCAAGTGCTTCTCCTCGTACTTTCCATCAGGCTTCTTATGACGGAAAATGAAGTGGACTTTATCGGTTGCACCGCACTTGTCTGGACCGAACATAATTGTGTACGGAGTTTTATCGTTGAACTCTTTGAAGTGGATTCCTTCTGGAGATTCAGTAAGCAGCTTGATGTAGGCACCCCCACAATTGAGACCATTCTGGAATTTTGCTTCATATCTGGAGAAATTTTAAGCAAACTTATTTGTAAATAAAATAATGTAAAATTATACTTACTGAAGCACGAGAGTCTTTCCGTTGTTATCCAACGGAACTTCTAGAGGAGCTGAGATGGCGTGATGGGCGGCGGCACTCTTTACAACGAGACCAAGATCGTTTTTCAGGCCAGGGAAGACGGATGGTTCCTCAACCTTCCATTCTCCAACATATTGCCACGTTTCACCTCCTTCTTTTGTCACCTTGGTTGCTTCACTTGCATGCCACCGATCAGACAGAGAATTGGCGGAAAATTGTTCAAAGAAAGGGGCCTTGATAGAGATAGGCTAAATGGAAAGTAGGGTAGAGAAAATAGAATAGGATGTTTTTTTATTGTCATAATTGAGAAAACTGACGCGTCGTATAATATTTAATTACCTTGAACTCCGGCCTTTCTTCTTTGGTGGTGTTGGATTCTTCAGCAGCGACAGCAGTGGCAAGAAGAAGTAGAAGAGCAATACGGATAGAGCTTACCCGTGCCATTATCGTCGTATTTGTTATTGAAGTGGAGGTAAGTAGGTAAAAAAAGAAAAGTATTCGAACACTTAGGAATAAAATATCCTATGTCTCCCAATGATCTATCGCCAGCAAAGTAAATTAATATCAGAATTAGTTTCAGATCTACATGTGTCACAATTCTGTGTATACTTTTATCCATATATGCTATTTTTGTCTTTATGTAAAATTATCCTCCATTATGTTATACTTGTTTCCAATAGTATCACATAATATTAAAGTTGTTTAACGTGTTATAAAGGGATGGGCACAGATTTTTCCTAACGTGCTCTCTCTCAAAAGTCATCATCATAATACAACTTCGATACAACTAACAAAATTTGCAGAATAAATTATGTCCTCGTACTTCGCTCTATAATCAGTTCAAAATTCCCCGACCCTCTTAAGAACCTGTGGAATAATTTTGTCTTGCTTAGACTATTGCGAGGATGTACACGAAAAGAGGAATCAAACTCAACTAAATCATTTTTTGTGGAGAGTACAAAAAGAATATTAAAAATAAAAGAAATAGGTAGAAGAGGAAATGATAAGGTAATTAAGAAATTGTGGTGGATGGTCAAGATAGTGATATTATTTCACGAATAAAAGGATCTAAATTCACGGTTTATAAGCCAACCGTGCTCACCACACTCTAGATATTAACTAATCGCGATATTATTTCGTGATATAGCATTTCGCTTGAGTCAGCTAATACTGAACTTCATCATAGACTCCCACTTAAGTATCATGCTGCAATTACAGTGTTCTAATGAAGTTAATGCATTTATTTTCTAAGTTAAAACGCCAAACTAAAAAAAGTGTATTGATGCTCTCTTATGAGAATGGCTGCAATAGTTACGAAGGAATCTAAATAAAATTTTAGAGCGCAGGATTCCCGTGAATAATTTTTCAAACTTACAAGAGGATAGAATAGGTTCCAGATGAATCAAACTTAAAAAAACTTTTCGGACTCAAGAGAGTTAGACAATACATACATTGGATATCTGTACCTAAAATATTGTTAGAATAACCTGACAAAGATGAAAAAGTTAGTGGATAGATAGTGTTCTATCACTAAATCTTCATTTACTTTTGCATTAAAAATTTGGATATTTTTGTCCATAAGAAACATGGGAGAATTCAATGGGAATTCATAGTGGGTGCTTAAAATAATATATATCTGAAAGTTTTCGGAAGCTGTGATATGAGTAGAAAAATCAAACACGCGTGTATAAATTTACAAAAAGAATTTACATGGATTTCAGATAGCCGATATTAGAACAGGGGGTTAAGAAAGGAATGCAATATTAACATGTGTCGAAAGAAAACACTTGTTGATTCAATTAGAGTGCTTAACTATTTTCACTGGAACTGTGAAATAGTAGACACTAATGCCGGTCAATTTCCCGACCGTCCAAGACGCCCCAAACATTATGTCAGAGGTTCAATTTTTTCAAATAATATTCTGTCTGTTATGCAAACTGTGTACACTATTGTGGGGAAATATATTATGGTAGGTGATAGCGAAGCAGCAGTAAGCATTTCTCGTACCTTACAAATTCCAAATTCTGAAAGCTGATCTAAATTCAGGAGGCTCATTTTCACCACGCCAAATAACAGTAGTATTAGGCCGGAAAGGGCGTCTTCCAAGCACGCCCACCATATCGGCATACGGAGTACAAACCCCTATTGCACGCGAGATTATGTCCTGACTTGCTGATCTACCGACCCAGACAAATAGTTCAAAATAGGTATCAAGCAGAAACACATTGGTTTGATCTAGATCGCTTTGTGTATAGGGTGTGATTTCTTCGATCTATTAAGAAAAATTTGACAATGAGATCAAGACAGGGAAACACAAGACAAAAAGATTACATTACCGCATCTTGTTTGGGATCACTCTGCCTTACGAATTGGTATAAACGCGTACGATAGCATTCCCCAAGTCCCGCCTTGTGCGTCCAATAGCTTTTGCAAGCGTACGATCGAGTAAGGATTTGAGGCCAAAACCCTAGAGGTTCTTTACCTTCTGCAACTTCAAGAATTTGACCTCCGTGCTGTCAAATAAATACATGTCTAGCAGGAAAAAATGTAGCGCTAGTTTTTTCTGTTGCTTACCCAATTGGTCAAAGAAATCCCGTCCTGAGACAGGCATGCAACCATGCTGAGTCGTTTAGCAACTCGAACAGCAACTCGCTTTTCGGATGAGCTGCTTCCGACCCCATGCCATACATATAATTTTCCTCCCCGGCTGATAACGTAACTAAATCCTGAGCAGAGGTAGTTTACGTTCTAATATTCCCCACCAAAAAAAAATAATGCGTTAGAATTAAACGATTTGAGGAGAGCGGAAGGCATAGTTACAGTAGGTATTTGGTCTACAAATATTCCATTTCCAATATATCTTCGAACCGAGTAAAGACAATCGGCCAGCGGATCGAATTGACTTCTCAATCCCTGTGAATTTCATTCAGACGTTGATATTTCATATTAGAGAATCTCAAATTTCGGACGGGTACGAAAATAGTTACCTTGCGAGTCACGATTACCCCACCAAATATCTTCAAGAAAAATATGTCTTCCTTTCCCTGCCGTACAACAATTTTCTTCGTTTGGCCCATTTCGTAGGTAAGCAAAGACGCAATATCGCGTTTGCTTTGATGCTACAACATAGCAATAGGGACGTTGACGATGCAATATTCTCTGAGATAATCATAGTAATATCTTACATCATTACAATCTAGTCCTATCCAGTTTATAACAAGATTATGAGCACTTCGAGTAGTGCGATAGCTACATCGAATTATGTACATCTCTCCTGAATATAGGACCTGATATGCGCTTTGGTGGTTTCCTGCCTGTGAAACTGGTACCAAATTGCCATCCCCGTCAATAGACCACATCTTCATGAAAACTTTAAATTAAATTTGTAAAAAATAAGCAAATCCAATACTTATAGTACCTGAAAGCCGAGTATCTCAAGCTTCGAAACCTCGTTTGGAGGATTTCCATCTTTTTCTTCGTTTATCTTATTTGCCCCCAGATCCAATTTGACTGATTTACTTTTCTCTTCAGGCAACGTGCGTTCATAAGGGGTGGCATGATCCCTGCTTTCTCCCTTTTTTGACTCTGCTTGATTAGGCTCAGGCCAACATGTATAATTACCGGGAATTAAATCAGCGGAAGGTTGATTCTGCTCTGATTTACTGATGCTTTGGCGTCCGGAACGGCGAACATGGTTCATTCGACGGGGTACATGGGGTCTTTCTATTGGTGGCTAGGAAGCAGTAAAAAAAAATGTCAATGTTAGTTACAATTACTTTTAAAATCATAAGCATACATGAATAGGAGCATTTGGAAAAATTCCTTGGGATGTTTCCACTTCTAGAGTTGAATTCTCACACGCTCCTCTCTCTAGTTTGTAGTTGTTACCCACGCTAAAATCGCCATTCCCATTGCCATTAACTAAAGGAGATTGCTGGGTGATATCTGAAATCCATCTGGTGCGAGCAGGACTCATTTGAGATATTGCATGCTGCTGTTTTTGGGTGGTAGGATAGCTTTGGAGGGACCTTCTATTTTGACTCGGGCTGCAACATGCTCCTGCTTGCTGAACAGCACTCGACTCGATCGAAAAACACAGGCTGCTGCTTCGAGGGCTAATAAATGGCGGCGTATTTGATGCTTGACTCGCAGCAATATTTTCAGCTGGATTCGTTGAAGAATGGGGTAAAAGTGGCATCGAGTTGGTTGCTTTTGACTTGAGTTCGCTGTTTGGTGACAGGCCAGTAATATTTTGATTAGGAGTCGGAGGTAGTGGCCTAATCTTGAAATCTTCAGAACCATAATTTGAGCTTGGAGTGGAAGGGTGAGAGTGTCGTGTTAATCTGGCTGCAGCTCTAGGAATTGGTGCAGAGGACCGTGTAACTAATGGACTTCCTGCATCGCGAGGTTTGGCGTCCGTGAGTGCAGATACAGGATTTGCATTGACCAAAGAAGCATGATCAATACCTTCGGCTGAGGTTGGTACAGCTGCTTCGCGGAAACGATTAAGCAATACACCGCGATTTTCCAAGACAAGGGTCCGCTCTGGAGGAATCGATACGTCCTCTGTACTCGAAGCTGATTCTTTCTTTATGGTTTGCTCGGCTATATAGGAGTCGAAGGACAGTGCTTTTGGCGTGGGTTGATTTGAAGTAAATGGAATTGTTTGGGAGCCATTGAAAGAAGCAGGAGAGTTGCTCGCTGAATTGGTTGAGGTTGAGGTATCAGGGGCTACGAGTGATTGTTCAGAGAGCACGGAGTGAACTTCATCTACATTTGATTTAGTAGACCCTGCCAAAATTTCCGTAGGCAATGAGGGGGAGCATATTTTTCCATCCAAAGATGCACATTTTCCTTGCTCTCTGGTTGTCCGCTGAATCTCGAAGTTTCTTAGGCTCTCCTTTGTTAATCTACCCTTATTATCACCGGCCAAGATGGCTAGGTCTGTTTCGGTGGCGAATCTTCGTAATCTCGCTGTTCGAAAAATCCTTCTTTGTGCAATTCGTTTCACTATCATCTCGTCATCTGAGGTTGCCGATTCGCTCTCAGTACAGTTTTTACTCGAGTTATTCGTCCGTGATTCTTTATAATTGCGACTGTCGAAGGGCAACGTACTATGTTCTAAGAAGCTTTCATTTTGTTGCATTGACTTTGATAGAGTCTGATTCAATGGTTCTTCGGTTGGTAGCTGTTTCAAGGGCATCCGTGGTGTTTCCTCTGGTGCTTCTGGCGATATTCTCTTTACTTCTATACTCTCATCTGAGACCCTGCTAACAGTGCTCTCAGTAATATCAGAGCTTGTGCTCTCGTCTCCGCTATCTTGGTTTGTGGAGTCCGTTTCACTCAGTGACGCAGGGTGACATTCTTCTTCTGACATTATTGAAGTCGCTGTCATGTAACTACTTGCACTTGCTGGACTATGTGGGACTTCAAATGGCAAAAAATTAATTTTTCGCTCTAAGTTTGGGCTCTGTTGGGGAGATGATCTCATTTTTGCCTCTAGTCGCTCAAGCCTTCGTTTCTCCGCCGCCTCCTCCATAGCTGCGATAGCCTCTTTCAGGCCCTTTGCACGTTCTTCGCGGCGACGCTGTCGATTGAGCCTCATATGTATTGTGCAATAAGAGGGTTTACACGGCGGAGAGCCTGCTTGGGCAGATTGTAGGAAAGGGTCGGATAAGTCAGCGCACTGGACTCCTTTCTCCCTGGTTGCTCCGGAATTATTCGAAGCAGTTATATTGTTATCTTGAGTTGGAGATGCAGCCTCTGGACTAACTGAGCGTTCCGATACCATATAGTGTTACAATGGCAAAAAAAACATTATAAAGATGAATGTTGTACTGATGAGTCGGAAACAATCTTCCAGACAATGGTTGAAATGAAGAGAATGGAGGTGAAAACCTGACTATACTACTTCACAAAAATTGATAAAAAGTAATACAAAGGGAAAGTACTGGAAAAAAAAAAAAGAAAAGAAACCTTTTTTTCGGATGTTTCGTTTGTTTCAAATAGTCCAGTCCCTTTTTTTGCTGCAACTAATTTAAAAAATGACATAGCTGTCATTTTGGTATCGTGTTTTTATTTCCTTTTTTCTTTATGCGCTAGTAGGGCTCGGAGAGTTGCATTCTTAGTCTTCATTGAAATCTCCGCGGACGAAAATTTAAAAATAAAATATATAAAAGGTGGCAAAGCAGTCACATATACCGATTTGGTATATTCTATAACATTTTCTTTTATTAAAAGCTTTCAGTGGGAGAGAGGATTTTTTTTTGTCTCTACTTTCTCCTAGTAAGGTAACGGGTCCACCAGTCTTCGAATTTCATATGCGACGTGCTGATGCCCAACTCCTTTAGTTTCCGGGTTGAAAGATGAGCATCATGAGGGCGAGAGACAACTATAATAGCGAGAATTAATGAGAAATTACATTGAAGGAAATTTCAAATGAAATACAGACCTGAAGGATTATTCAGGTCGGGAATAGACGGACGAAGGTTCGCAGAAATGCCCAGGATTTTAGCAAAAATTTCTGTATATGGTTGCGTTATATGAGTCGGTTACATTGATGCCAGCATTCAAATGCGTCAAATTACTTACGACACATTTCAAATTTTGTGAACTTCTCCTCTGCGGTGAAATGTAGAATACCCTGGATCGATTTACCCTCCTCAATAGACTTAGTTGCAATATCTTTGATAACTCGTGCGATATCCTCAACTATGACAAAACACAAATAAAATTACTGAGAAGTTTGGTCTCAAATGTACTTGTTCAAAATACCGTGGGTAGGATAGCGGACTGCATAGTTGTCCATTTCAATAGGAGAAGAAGGAGTCGATTGCTGTATCAATAGTCTGGTTAACTGACATCATCCTCGATGTATGTTTTCATTGAGAGGGAAATACCTTGACAACTTCTACTAGGGTGTTCACCGCAGATTCATCAGGATATTCCGCATTTCCATATAAAATTGGGACTCTGAGAATGACCGCCGTGGGCAAATTCTGTTGAACAGAGAGCTCTCCAGCGCGCTTTGTTTGTCCTATCCCAAGAAAACGTAGTTATTATTGGAAATGTACTCGTTGAATAATATTGACTAGTACCATAGTAGTTTAGAGGATTGGGGACATCATCAACATCATACGGAGGATTCTTTCCATCAAATACATAATCGGTAGAAATGTAGATGAGCATAGCATTGTATTTGATGCAAAGATTAGCAATACGCCCGGGGACTTGCACGTTAAGCTAAAATTATTTGTCAGTTCAAAGTTGATTTGGAAGCGGAAGAAATTTCGGACTCTACCTCTTCTGTTCGCTCACGGTTTTTCTCGGCAATATCTGGGCGTCGCTCCGCCGCACAGTGCACGATCACGTGAGGTTTTACTTCTTCGAACAACGATTCAAGGGCACTGTTGTCCAAGAGGTTAACCTAAGGAGAGGGTGAATCAAATGACGTGTTGAAACGCATATAATTGTCGGTAACATACCTTACGTAGACCATCGGTAGCGCGTGAGTTAGCACAGCCGATTACTTCATGACCATAAAATGCCTTGTACACGGCTCGTCCCAAAAGACCCGAGGCTCCAGTGATAATAACACGCATGTTGTGAACCAAGGAAATGTATATAATTGATAATATTAACCCAATCTTATAAGCAGATTAGGTTAGGTTTTCAATGATAGCGGAGAAAATTTGACCCGCATAACTAATTTTTGGGGGGAGAAATTATAGTGTACAAGAGATAACAGGGTACGGTACATGTTGTATGCAACTACATTTGGCCCTAGATAGCTCCATCGATTCATAATTACTCGAAAAGAACCCTGGCTCCACTCTATTTTGCAAGGTTACATAGAATTCCAAAAAAGTTTAGAGTGGAAATGTTCGAAAATTATTGAGGCCCTCTAGAACTATTCCTTAACCCGAGCAAATATCTTATAAGTTAGAGTAAAACCCATTAAGAATAAGGCCATCTAACTAAAACTTTCCTTATAGTCCCAAATGTATTACATTTGCATGCACACAACCTCGGTGATGTGCTGTATGCGAAAGTTTGTTTAACCAGGATCTTCATATGCTTCATAAAAAGCCCCTTCATTTGGGCTTCGCCCAATTTACGCCCTGTCTACACGTCATTTATGGTACAGCTCACATTAATCTTACAAGAACATCTGCGATGGTGCCCAATGGCTACATATTGTCATTCTCACTTTCATCCCTATATCTTAGGCAATGCTGCCAACGATATCCGATTATTGTCGTTGCAAAATTAAAAATTGACAAAGGTATATAAGGCATAATTTTCTTGCGCCGTGTTGGGAGCTTGAAATAGGTGCCTTTGGATAGGTGCCCATAAATTACTCCTGAATTCCAGACCTGAAGAGACATTGGATTTTTTTATTTAAATTGCTTGAGTATTTAGCTTTTCAAAATTTAGTATTCTCTATGCTGCATAAAGAAATGCCCCGCTCATCTGATTAAGGGTTTTCCCAGTTGTTGGGTTTGCACCAGGGAAGGAGTTTACGTTACGCCCATTTAATAAAGATTGTTTTTTTTTTCGCACGGCTGAGCCCCACGAGTTCAGTAAACCTGAATAGTATACCAAAAATTATGCTTATCCCATTCATAAGTGTTTTATAGTCGAGATACCACGTTAAAAGTGCTGTACTTGACAAGGCTGCTCCTGTTCATCCGTATTCGAAGACAAGAGGACATTGTTAATATCAAGGTTTCCTTTTTAAGTTGGATGTGCTAGTCTTAAATTTTACCCCATTCAAATGGGCGTTTGTGAAATTATTCTTTACATAGTAACTAATTTTATTACGCTCGCGTGTCCTATTTAGCCCACGCCCAAATGTGTTATTTATGATAAAAGAGATAGAAGTGCACACGCACAAACATTATTTAACCGTGCCTTCGTCTGAAACTGATGGTGAATGAAAATTCTTTGGAATCGAAATTGCACTATATGCGAAATTGTCAAAAGCAAGAAAGCACAATTCACCATGAAGAAGGGGTGAGTAGCACATTACGATTTGTATAATCTCTCAGTTTGCATGAGCATGAGATTGCAAGTACCCATATATTAGTGGGAGGGGGGTTAAACTTGGTTTTTAGTGAGAATAAGTCTTGAGAGAAGGAGGTGAATTTTAGTATTCTAATCCAGTATATCTAAACTTTTTTTCGGCCTCTGAATATTAGAAACTGTTTATCGGGGGTTTGGACTGGAGCTCCACAGATGGTATTAGCGAAAAAGCAAATATTTATATCAGTTGAACAGATAATAAGATTTCGTCTGGTTAATAGAGTCGCTGAGGAACTACTTTTCAAAGTTTGGAGAGGTAAAAGAAGCACGCGTAATGAAGTGGTCGACAGGAGTATCGCGTGGGTTCGGGTTCGTAGTATTTACGGACCCGTCCTCGGTTGATGAGGTACTGAAACACGGGCACAATCACATATTGGATGGGAAAGCGGTGAGGACTTTTCTTCAAGTTCCCTCTAGTCTGGCTAATGAATAATAACTTTGCATCTTTGGGGGGGGGGGGGGGCAGATTGATCCAAAAAGAGCCATCCCTCGCGAGGAACAAGATAAAATAGAGAAAGTATTTATTGGCGGAATTCCCCCCGAGATAACTGATGAGCTCTTTCGCAAATATTTCGCGCGATTTGGAAAAGTACACGACGCAACACTTATGCTGGATCGTGATGGGAAACCGCGTGGGTTTGGGTTTGTTACCTTTGAAGCGGATGATGGTCCAGAGAGGCTCCTACATAGAAAGGACTTGACAATAAAGGGGAAGCCGGTATGTAGGAAACCCACCTCACCGCTTCTTTTTCCTGATCCCGGGGCAACTATTAAATAATGTGAAATATTCATTCATCCGGCCTTTTAATTCGGTTAGATTGAGATCAAGAGGGCCTTTCCTAAGCCGCGCCAGCAGCAGCACCCCCATGTTACAAGCACCCTCAGTCCTTCCTCGGCCACTGCCTGCCCTAATCCTCCGACTAAAGCCCAAGAGATGAAATTCACCTCCTCCTCTTATCCTCCCGCAATACTGCCACTTCATACGCATCCATATCCGCCCTATCCTTCCGGGACTAACAATTACTCTCTGCAGCAACAGCAATTGCCGCACCAATCTCCACCCATGATACAGCCAGTGCCCTCGGTACAGCAGCAAAATCCATGGCCCTTGGTCGCCCCTCTACCCGGATTCTGTGCACCTATTGCATTGCCAGTTGATTGTTCGCAATTCTACGGATTGGGCTATGTAGCTGGTTTTGGAGCTCAAACAGGTAGCAGAGAACAACATGTGCAGCATGTTAGCACAGCACCAGCCGGCTTCGGGATATTGAACCCAGTTCCAAACTATAATCAGTATGTTGAATAGGTGAAAAAGAGCAAATATCTGGAGTGAATTGCTTTTTTCATGCTATTTCATGTATAATTTTGTATATTCAATTCACTATCTTATTTTATATTTCTTGTTGTTCCTTTTTTTATATATAGGAGCGCATAAGAAATTGAATATTCCCTTCAGCTACCATTTTTTGCTAAATACAGTCCATTGTAAAATTATAAAGAAATTTACAAACCCAGGAGGATAATGGATGTCTACTACTGTACAAGAAGATATCAAACTCCGCATCCCTAAAATATTACTGGACCGGTACTCTTCGATACCAAAAGTGCTGTTTGATTTCCCATACCTGACCGACCAAGCATCAAGAGACGTGTTTTAATATCACACCAGTGTAATTTGAAAATGTGAAATGGTTTTACCGTGAATCTATCCAAAGGGTCTGCCCTTAGCATCCCATACCGAATGAGATCAATTGCTTGAATCGAGGCCTGGGGATTGCAAAATTGTATATGATTTACCTATACCAGAATGCGGGTTAGAAGCCTTGAAAGACGAGTGAAAATGCAAATCCACTTGCTTGCGCTAATCGGTTGAGATAGCTGACTAAATTTGGGTAAAATGGATATCGTCCTTGAAGCATAGTGTAAAGACATACACCTAGAGACCAAACGTCGGCCGCGTAGCCATCGTATTCCCGAAACTATTAAAAAGAAAAAAAAAAGAGTGAAAGGATGGGTAAGCACAAGTCTAAATCATCGGGAAAATTCTATTGTACCAGTAAAATTTCTGGTGCAACATATTCAGGGGATCTAGAAATAAAATAAATATTTTAAATTGACTCGCAACACTTTGTGGAAAACAATGAAGCCAGTTACCCGCAGACACCATTGCACAACTCGTCATCGAGTTGATACGTAGCAAAGCCAAAATCTCCCAACTTAACGTTGAAATCCTTGTCCACTAAAACGTTTTCTAGTTTGATATCTCTATGACTTTTTAGGAAAGAATCGCCTCTTAGTTAAGCTTGGCTTCCGTTGTAGCTGATGTATATTAAAGTCACCATATATTGTGCATATGAATGTACTCGACTGCTGACAGCAGCTGGCGAAATATCCTCTATACGAGATTCTCTCCCATTTGACCCATCTGGGCAAGCATCTTGAATATTTCGCCACCCTCATAGTAGTCCATCACAATATTCCTAGAGTTGGAACATTAGCTTGATACAAGAATGATAGCTAAAGCTCTGGTGAATGTATTTACGTGCTGAATAGCATTCTATGAACGGCCACCACTTTTACAATATTATCATGTTGCTGCAGAGTACGCACCATCGCCACTTGTCGTTCGAGGTCGTTGCGTTTTGCCGCAGTGAGGGTGAAAATCGATTTTATTGCGAACACTCTCCCAGCAGTGGCGGGATGAGTGGAGAGATATACAGTACCTAGAACACAAGATATTTATAGAAAGTAAGGATTTTTTTTCTCTTCGCATGCATAATGCTAGTGATTGAAGTTATTGTAGCTCACCCTCACTCCCTTTCCCAACTTGGCGTACCACCGAAAAGTTTGCTACTTTTCCTCTCCAAGTAAACAGAAAGGTTCTCAAAATTTTGCGGATGAATCGCTTTCCACGCAGCAGTGAACGCGCAACTTGATAGGCAAATGTCCATGGAGGAGATCTATTTCCCATTTGTGGGGGAGAGGAGTAAGGACGCATGAAAGGAGATTTTGCATTTGCGGACACACTGCAATAGGGGCTTGATGTCACCAAGTTGAAATGGCTATTTCTTGAGAGAACACCTGTCCTGTTTTGTTCTATTAGAAGAGTCACTGTTATGAATGTGAAGTTGGGTGGGGGAAGGGGAATGGTGAGAGGAGTTCGAGATTTTGCAGGTGGCCAAAGTAAAGTATATTAACAGTCAGCTCTTTTTGAAATTGGGGAGTGACTGCCAGATATAGGTTTCAATTGTTCCATATATTGGAAAAAGGAAAGGAGCAGCAATAGGAGTAAAGTACGAGATAATGAACAAGATAAAAAAAAAGGAGAAAATGTGCTCAAACATATGAAGGAGAATGAGCTCAATTAATGAAAATAGCAATAGTTATAGTTATAGCAATAAAGATTTTGAGCTGAATGTAGTAGACAAAGCCTGGAGAAATAAAGAGAAAAATGTACAGTAGGCCACGATCAAGTTTCCCATAAATATAGAAATAAAATAATAAATATGTATATAAAGAGGGGGATAATAATCAAAAGGTGATCAAGTCCAGGTTTTCATGGGTAAAAAACCAAAAAAAAAAACCAATTTACTGAGAGTTTGCTTCCAAAAATAAGTCTTTCGGGTCAACGGTTATTTCTTCAGTGAAGTGGACCCCATCCATGATCGAAGCGCCCAACAGCGACTCCGCCGATTTCTGTGCCAAAAATTCCTCCACTTTTTGTTGTAAGCTGATGACTTGTTGGAGTCCTGTGCACAAACATATGCGAAGAATGTCTAGCGTTTTGTTAAGGTATATGAATGTCCTCTGAAGCTCGTCGGCGTCGGTTGTGATCATGAGAACATTGGAGTGTACATAAAAGGAGAGCTGGAGAGCATCAAAAAATCCCATCAATCTTTCAAAAGTGTAGACCCGCGTTAACTAATGAACATAAAAAAAGGGAGGGTTATATAAACGAGAAGCCTACCGGCAAAAGTCATGGGCCTCGGTCATTCGAGCAATCAGATCCACGATCATGTTTGCCGAATCGATGCACACGTCATATGCGTGCCGCTCGAAATCGGACCACTGCGTGTTCAAAGACAACTTGCTGAAAATCGTTTTATACACCTGTATCAAAAACATATGGGCACTCGACTGGGACTCGACAATATACCCTAGATAAGGACTCGGCACATTCTGCTGCAAAACATTGATACGGATACGAGCGGGCAACATGGATGTAATCACGTCGCGAATGATAGCCTCCATCTGTAGTATCGATTCCTCCACGTTTACAGGGCTCTTGCGGACCTGCTTGAAATCGTAGAGCTTCTTAATCACTCGCGCTGCGACGGTGATGAAATCAATTACAAAATTGTCGAGTTCACTTTGCCCCGGGCGTTTCTTCGGTTCACTATGGGAGTCGAGTGGGTCGAGATAAGAAACCAAACCGGTACTCATGACGGCCTTGCAATATTCCAAGTAAGAGACACCCCATCTTAGGCGGTTGAATCGCTCGGCCACCAAAGGATCGCGGAGCATTTCAGCATGGTGCATAGGAATAATATTGACCATTTGGCGCGCGAGTTCCAAGTAAAATGGATCCTCCTTATCGAACAGACGAAAGAGATAAAGATTAACCAAACCATGAAGAGTGTCAAGCGAAGGGTCATCGAAGCGATCTTCCTGTAAATGCCGCAGATTTAGTCAGAGACAAAGAGCTTCCAACAGGAATAGCGCAGGATATTAAAAAGACGTCATGTATACCAGTAGTTCCCTGGCTCTGTTGAAGGCAGCCTCCGCCACCAAGGGTAAAAGGTCGTGGTTGAGAAGTTTGGGATGATGGTGGTGGAAGTAGGCGTGTTGTGCCGCGTACGCTAGAACTGAATATTGGACGAGAGGATCAAGTTTGTTTCTGACAAATTTCTTGTAGAAGTGGAGAGGATCTGGATCGCGATAAAGCATGCAGCATCGTAAGTATATGCGCACTAGGTCGTTCAAGATGGCCGGTGAAAAAAGGGAATCGATCTCTCTGTGCAATGTCTGCGGTCGGTAGGGTTGCATAGAGCTATTAGCCACGGTTGCAATCGACATCATACCAAACTGCTTCACAAACGCCACCGGCAATTCTGTGGAATTTTCCTCGCCTCCACACCACGGACGACAGCGTAAAGGTCCCATGTCACGCGGAACGTGGCGCCGGCCGAGATTGCGTTGTACTAGTGAATAAAGATCGGTTAGGTTGAGGATGTTTGTCTGGATTCGTATACCCTCTGGCCGTTGTATTAGCTGCCAATTTGGAGGCAAAGCAAGCCGTAGCTTCTCTCCCATGATCTCTTGTTCAATCTCCTGAGAATCGATCGGAATGGATTCCCCATTTGTGAGCTGAAGCTGTAAGAGTTTTGGCCGCACGCGTTCCCACCGTTCCTCCATACCCCGAACCCGAGTCCCAACCTGTCCCAGCCGCTGCGAGAAGCTGTTTATAAATGCCGTCATATCCTCAGCTTCCTCCTCTTGCACATAGACACACTGAGCCTTTGCTTTTTTGCAGCGAACACAGACAGGGCGGCCCATTTCGCATCGTACCTTATTGTTAGTAGCAAAGGTATAAGTTTCTCCTGCTAGTGGATGGGCCAAATAATTTATAGAAGAGAAACCTTTTTCTCTCGGCATCTTAGACACGATTTTGTGGAAAAAGTGCGATGGGGAGCAGGCAGGTCTCCAGCAGCGTGCCGGGATGATTCTGCAGTGGATGGTGTTGATGAATTCTCGTCAATGTTCTCCTGATGTGTCTGCATTTTTGCATTTCAGCATGACTAGCGTGTAAGAGAGCAAGTTTATCGGGCGGTAAAAATTTTATTACTTTTTTTAAAGACCCCGTAGCGGGGAACACAGGGAAAAAAAGGAAGTGGGATTACTAACCTACAAGCGCGAAATCCTAAAACCCTGCTCGATGCGTTGTATCGATTACGGATGATATTGCCTGTTTGTTTTTTGTTTTTCTTATTGCCCTCGATTTCAATGTTGCGTGTTAACTGATAGCCATCCCAGGATTCTAAATCGGCGAGCTAATAACCCTCCGGCCCATTTATGTTCCGTGTAAAGCGCTTGGACCAATATCACACAAACCGAGAATGCACTCCTACCGCATCGACCGACAGAAACTCTCCACAGCAACGGGCTAAGCCACCCCTCTGGCATTTTTACATATGATTCCATGAGAATTTCGTAAGGTTCATTGGAGGTCTTTCATTGACGATTTTTCCGCTTTCCGTGGGATCAAGTTCTCTAAATCAGAATTAATCCTGTGTGCTTGTTAACTACTTAGCCCGCCTGGCTGGGTAAGCTTAATAGGCGATCCAGCTTGGAGCGCTTCAGCCATAACATTGTTTAATTAATTGGATGAAAACTATACGGCGGATAGTGTTGAGTGTGGCTTTGGTAGAACGAACTAAGAATCTTAGTCCGAGATGCTTTCCCCCCCAAGTGTTCAAATAAGCCGCTTGAAACCACCTAATTTTCAAGACGGAATGCCCAGCCATCGCCTACTTATTGCGGATTAGATATTAAAGCATATTGGGCCATATTCAGTGCTTCATCAAGTGGAGTTGTCCTTCTTATCTTATTAAGATTACCAAAGCATGAGTGATCAGAATCTACTCTACTCATCCCTTTATTACCAGTCCAAAAAAAAAAATTAGCCTCTGGAATATAGGGAGCTATACTGATTACTTGATCACGGACATTGGGTATATTGTAGCATCCTAGCACCATAAGCACAGGTTGAACACACTGCTCGACAAGGAGGACAAGAGTATGAGAGCACACGGCGACAGATCACCTGAATCATTGTAATAACAGGCGGAGGCAATAGTGCCGCCCATGCTTTAAATGTGCAAAGTCGTACTCGGCAAAAGATTTGCTATGCTAATGAGGATGTGAATAAAAATAAAATGATCTATTTTCGGCCGCACCGCTTCATTTGATTACGTTAAAAGATGATAAAATAATTCAAAACTTTAGTGGGAAAAAAAAAATAAGATCATTATAGCTCTTGGTAATCAATTATTGAGCTGGATCATCCCTCTTGGACACTATTGCCTGGAGATTAGCAGTAGAAATCAAACAAGGGCAGGGAGGCTCTGCGTGTCTATATCTTTTAAAATGGTGCCTTTGATAGCCTAGCCCTCTTTATCATCTACAGCAGCGTGCGTGGGAAGGCAATGATCATCGCTTTGTGAACCATAGTGACAGAGAAAAAGTGGGTGAACCTTATCTCCTCAAAGTTTATTGTTCTTATGAAATTGCCTGTCGTTGACATCCTATGGCATCTTATACCTTCTAATTTAAAATCCCCCTTATATAAGAGCCTGCGAACTTGCTCTCCTCTCTCTCTACGTTTATTTTTGGACTTTGGCCCTACCTTATTATTATCGATACATTTATTTACGAGTATTTAATTGGGAACTCGTTGGTAAACGAGAGATTTTTTTATCACCTTCAACCGACTCTATATTATCCTTTCATTATTTTATTTGTATATTCAAAGAGAAAAAACCATGAGGCTCATATACGCTATTATACTCTTTGCCATTAGCGCAATGGCCCAAGACAACGGGCAGCCGGCTGCGAAAGAGGACGCGGCAGTAGTGACCGTGACCAGGACGATTACCGAGTTTACTACGCTTATGGAAACCCCCCCCGCCACCACAGACATAAACACCACCCCCGACACTAATGAGGGAGACGACACCAACAATACCGACCCGGAAACTACCCCCACCACGACTACTGAGATACTCGACACCCCCACTACGACGGAAACCACGTCGGAAACCACATCGGACACCACCCCCACCCCTACGCCTGGCGCGGACATCGATAAACTGTTTGACGAGCAGATAGAACAAGTACATAAGCTCGCCACCGGCAGCGACGCCCAGACGCTGATCGACAAGATCGAGGAAGCTCGTGGGTTGGTGCGCAAAAGGCTATCACAGCGATGCAAAAAGCTCAAGTGTAAGTTACATTGCAAGAGCAGGCACAAGAAGAAACAAAAGCACGGCAAGCAGCACTCTAAACGAACGCACAAAGGGAAGGATTGCAAACACCATAAGAAAGATAGAAAGGAGCAATGCAAATGCCAATGTCAATGCTTGGACGATGAGGACGCTTTTACTACCCAAGCGACGGACTCGACTACAACTGTTGAACCTACTCCCACCCCCACCGATGACACCGGGGAGGTTGGGGTTGACCAGGTAAATACTACATCCACCTCCTCCACCACCACCACCACTACGAGTACCAAATCGCATGGAATACCAAAGACAGACTCATAAACCAACAAGTGATACATGCCCGCTCCTCTGGACTCAACCCACTCCCACTCTAACTCTTCCCCAGCAGGGCCTATTTTATCCAAACTCTGTGGCTACTTCAACCTTTGTTTTGTTTTCTTAAGAACGTTTTCCTTCCTCTCTTCTTTATATCAACCCTCCTAGATATTCTTCACTAGCTGTCTTTTTTTTGCCTCTTGTTTTTTTTTTGTTGCGCTTTCACTTTATCCATAGCCTTAAGTTATTGTCTTATAAATAAAGTCTATTGAGAAGCCTTTATTAACGCTCTGTTCCAGTAAAGAACTGGGAAGTAAGGAGCGAGGGTGGGTCATGTAGGATATCGCTATTCCGTGGGCTCATGGGGGTGGAATAGAATGGAAATACACGTAATGCGTGACGGCCAGCTGATGCGTCATCAGTGGCAAGAAATTTGGGTCGCGTATTTTGATATAGCTCGTTGTTATTGCTGTTTAGCTTGGTATTGTTTTTTTCTGTGAGAACGAGACTGTACTTGGGAGATCGATCGTCATGCCGCCTATTCGAGTGCACGTTAAATGGAGTGGTAGAAAGTTTGAGGACATTGAGCTGAGTATGTATTTTTCTCTCCTTTTCGCGGAAACGATCGCAATTCAGAGAACCCCGAAAGAATATGCATTAATTTTTTTTGGTTCGAGTCACCGTGAATTAATTCTCATCCTCTGCTGGATAATAGATACCGACGAACCCGCATCGCTGTTCAAGATGCAGCTCTTCTCTCTCACGGGGGTTGCGCCAGAACGGCAGAAGATTATGATCAAGGGAGGCATGCTCAAGGTAATGACACTTTTAATTAATCGGTTGAGGAGGCGGAATGTTAAATTGAATACATCGCCATCTTCAACAGGATGATACTGACATGTCGAAGTTGAATGTGAAAGACGTACGTAGTTCTCGACTTATTTTTTTAATCGGAATGACTTGATTGACCTATTTCCATTTTTATATCCTTAGGGCCATACGTTTATGGTGAGTGGAATTCTTTGCGAGCGTAGGTTAAGTGGAATGAGATATATTTTACGCATCTTTCCCGTAGATGATGGGAACTGCAGGGGAGCTTTTAAAGGAGCCTGTAGACAAGCCCGTTTTCATGGAAGACATGTCGGAATCACAGGTGAACCAAGCGGTAAGGAGTTTTTCGTCAGTCCTCATCCATTGTTCGCCCGCCATTAACCGTGCTATTTTCTCACAGCTCAATATTCCGGTTGGCTTACAAAATCTTGGAAATACATGTTATATGGTGAGTGGATAGAATTATTTGATGATCAATGGTGAACACAACTCAGATACGCACTCGATAGAATGCGACGCTACAATGCCTGCGTGCCATGCCTGAGCTACAGGCCAACCTTAAAGAGTAAATAGCTTACACTCCGGCTTTGTCTTTGACACCCATTAAATCTCACTTTTTGCATGGCACCATGAAAGATACCAAGGGGCGATCTCTGGCATGGATCATCGCGGTGCCCTTACAGCCTCACTGCGTGATTTATTTAATCAGATGGGCGAGTACGGAGAAGGCTTTCCGCCTCTAGTTTTCCTTCAAATGCTTCGCCAGGCATTTCCGCAGTTCGCCCAAATGGGTCAAGGGGGTGTGCCGATGCAGCAGGATGCGGAGGAATGCTGGTCTCAGATCGTGTCCATTCTGAAGGCGAAGCTTCCCGCCCACGATGAGAAAAATTTCATTGAGAGGTATATGACGGGACAGCTTGTGTCAGCGTGAGTGCATAGAGAAGATGGATTCCCTCACTATGTGAACTTATCAAGCTTGTGTTCGTTTGGCCGAATAGATTAAAATGTGACGAGGCCCCGGACGAGGAGCCTGTTGTAAATACCGAGGATTTCCTTAAACTCAATTGCCACATTTCGATAAGTAGGTTTTGTTGCTCTGAAGATGTTCCCCGGTAGATGTTCTGAAGCCCCTTGTGCTTGTTTATTTAGATACGAACATGATGCAGCAAGGAATCATGGAGAGCTTAGACGAGAAAATTGAAAAAAACTCACCCTCCCTCAATCGCCAGGCCGTGTACACCAAATCCTCCCGTGTCAGTCGGCTCCCCAAGTACCTCACTGTACAGTTTATGCGCTTCTTTTGGAAGCCCGAGCAGAGGGTCAAGGCCAAGATTCTGAGAAAGGTGAAGTTCCCCCATGAGCTCGATGCGACGGAGTTTTGCACAGAGGAGTTGAAAAAGAAGCTAGTCCCTGTTCGGGATCGGCTACGTGAAGTAGAGAATGAGCGGCTTGCTGCAGAGGTTGCCTAAATTGCGAGTTGACGGGATAAGCTTCAGTTAATCCAAATACCTTTTTGTTCTTAGCGTGCTAAATCCAAGGCTAAACGGGACCAAGAGGTGCAAGGTCAGTCCGGCGGCGATAGCATGGCCATTGATTCGGCAGGCGAAAAGAAAGAGGCGAGCGGCGAGCAAGCGGGCGAAACCTCGGCCAGCACCGACTGGTCTACCGTGGTTGATCCGGAGCTGGCCGCCGACGCCGGCTGTAATGTGAGCGGACAGTATGAACTCTCCGCGGTGTTGACCCATGTGGGTCGCTCGGCGGACTCAGGCCACTATATTGGATGGGTACGCAAGGAGGGCACGAGTAAGTATTCATTTGCCTGTTGGGCCCCTTTCACTCCATGTCCGACTCGCTCACCCCACTGTCTCCTCTCTTTTCCAGAAGAATGGTGGAAATTCGATGACGACAAAGTCAGTCAGGTCAAGCCGGAGGACATCCTTAAACTCGAAGGTGGCGGCGACTGGCACACCGCCTACATTCTCCTGTACTCCGAAAAGAAGCTGGAGTGACCATGAACCCTCGCGTTTCCCTTCCAACACCGCCCCATTATTATTATTATTCAACCCTAAAGTGGTCTTAAATCATCTTCTTTTCCTCTTGCCCCCCTCCCCCCCCTTCCCCTCACCCCCTTCTGCTGTTTACTTTGCATTCAATAAAAGTAAATCCACCAACCTACAGCCAGACGCATCCATCCAGGGGATGCCTGAGTAGGCTAATTCTGTCTTCGGACACTTTTTGCCGATTTTGCTAAATTGCATGCTGCTGCGCGTGCCGTGAAAAAACGAAGAAAAAAAATTCCGAAGAATTGCAAAACACACTAACCGTTTGTTTTCTCGCTTGTACCCCCGACGATCCCCGCATCGTATGCGCTCCAGCTATGCCGATCCTTCCCCCACTTGCAGGGAAAATGGAAGCGCACATAGCCCACGCCTGCCTAACCATTGGAGCCGACACGGGCGGCGGCGAATCCCATACCTTGTGCGCTGGACGAAGGATTTCACCAGCAGCGATTTGCCCAATGCCGTCCCCCCATGCCCATGCTATATCTGGACCGGCGCCACGGCTGGTTAAGTATCCGCCTGTATCGGAATTAAAGGGAATCTGCATCGAACAACCGTCGTGCTATTATCAATAGCATTACGAAATTAGGAGGGAGGAGGAAATTCTTCGCATTTTTCCCCCTCCCTTTCTTTTTCGGGCAGTGAGGGATGCTCCGGATTTGAGATCCTCTCCTCAAAGCTCCCCTCCCCTCTACTCTTGGACCTCTTTCCACCTTAGCTTCTCCCCTCTCTTCTCGAGGTCTTCCTTCTCCACTTCCATTCCGTTCTTTCTCTACTTTGTTTCCAGAGCGCCATTCTTGGTTTCTTAATAGTTGGGTGAATATTGATTTCTTCCCTCCTTTTCTCCCGCTCTCCCTCCGGGTAGGTGCTTCTCTCCCCCCTCTCTCCCCCCCTTCTGTCTGTCTTTCTTTCTTTCTTTCTTTCGAGTGAAGCACCCCTCCATCCAACTCAACCTAACCTTGGCCCCACCCCTCTCTTTTTATTTTTGAAGAGGATCAATATATGGTTTATTGTCCACCACCGTTGCCGCGTAATCCTATCTCTGCATCCCCCTCTTGCCGCTTATTGACGACCCCTCAACCTTTTCAATTTGGATATGCTTGCAGCCCCAGCTGCAGTCGTAAAGGATCGGTTATCGTCCGTGACCTCCCTCGCCGACAGGATGAGTAAAGTGGGGAAGCGAAAGTCTAGCCATGACTTGTGCACGAGCTCGAGCGGCTTCGACAGGATAGACAAGCCGGAGAAACCTGGTGAGCTCCTCTTCCCCCTTCACATTATCACATTCCATTTCCTCGTTCCCTCTGTTGGACACTTTTGCTTACGTTATTCACATCAGCACTATTGGAAAATTGAGCTCATCCTCTTTTTTTTTTTTTTTTATTCTGCTATCCTCTGCTTTGCTGGTTGAGTTCAGCCACGTTGAGAAAGAAGGCCTCCCTACGTGACCTAGGACAGACCTTAGTACGACCCTTTGTCAGAGAGAGGCCGAAATGCCCTGAAGAGAGGGAGCAATTGGTGCTCGAGAAAAACCCCGATGTGTTCCTTAAGCCGGTCGCCCCTCCGGAGAAACATCCTCAGAGATCAGCGGCCAAAGGTAGAGTACCACCCAACCTTATTTGTAAAGCCAAATCCCAATGCCTCGTCTGACAAGCACAAAAATTAGCCCCAAAACGCTTATCCTCGCTTCGCGATTTGCGTGATCTTGTGATGCGCCCAATTAAGGATCCAGACCACGGATCCCGATCTGAATCGAGTGTCATGCCTTTTCCCGCCTATCCTCCGCTGAAGACGACGGGGCGACCCGCGGAGACCGAGCGTCCCCCTGACGTGCCGGCGATGCCCCCGGCCCCCACCAAGGTCCCAGGTAGATAGAGCTCTCTTTGCTGCCCTGACTCTCCTCCCGAAGAGAAAGGCCCAGGTCACTAAGCTCTCTTTTGTTGGCCAATAGCCGCCCCCAAGGCGAGAACTTCCATCCGCGACCTACGGGAGCGATTCAAGAGGGCAAGGAAGGTGTATAAATCGGAGAAAGAGAAGGCGAAAGCGGCCAAGCCAGCCAAGAGTAAATGCGCTGCTGCCCTATAGATCCCATTTATCGTGTCTCCTAATCCTCTGGTTTTGCCTTAGCTCTACCCAAGAGGAGCTCGTTTCGCTCTCTACAAGATCTCTTTGGAAAAACACGGAACGACCCGCAGGCAGGCCGCGACGGCCCCCTCACCACGGACACCCCTCCTGCCCCGCAAGAGCCGACCAAAAACCCGTCTCCTAGGAAGTCGGACGGGAGCCCCCTGAAAGACAAGCAGGTCGAGCGGTCCACTACGGCAAGCTCAACCACCCATTCGGAGGCTGGTTCGATCGAAGCGGATCAAGGCGGCCCTCGGGTCTCTGCGCTGAAGAAAAAGAAGTCGTTTCAACTTAGTGTGGTGCCTCTGGAGGACCACGTGCCGAGCTTGCCTCCGCCGCTGCCCGAGAACAAAGCCGCCAAGCTGGAGTCCTTTCCTGCTCTGCCGTGCCCCACGGTAGCACGGTGTGATTCGGCGGTGGATGTGGAGGATTTGGAACCGAAATGCTTGAAGTCTACCGTGCCCCCCTCCCTGCCACGCACAACGTCCTTTGAATTCGGCCTAGATCAAAGGATGCTGTCTCCTACTTCGGCGGAAGGGAAGGAGAGGGAAGAGATTGAAAAGGAATGGCGGGCCTTGGAGGCCGCATCAGAGTCCCTCACCTCGCTAAGAGGTCCCAGGGAGTGCGCGGGGCTGGTGACAGCCGGCCTCACCTGGGAAGCTGGCCTCACCGACAGGAAACAGGCGGACAAGCTTGGCCAAAACAAGTCCATCCCCCTCGATGCTGTCGCGGCCCCCAACCAGCCAGCCCCTCCGGATACCGCGATTGGAGTCTCCGAAGCGTCCCCTTCGCTTGTGCCCTTGATGGCCATTGCACGGCAGCTTTCCTCCTCTATCGAGTTTGTCAGCGACAACAAACGTGACACCCTGGACCATCTCCTGGATAGCATGCTGAATGTGCATCTGAGTCAACCGAATCAGCCCCATGTGGCCCATCCTTTTCCCTCCAAGGCGTCACCAGCTCCCCTAAGCGACGGTCTGCCACGCGATGAGATGAGGTCTCTCTCCCCCTCCACCTCCAGCACCCTTAGCTCGGCCTCGTTCCTCAGTGAGCCCGGGACCCTGTCTATGGTAAGGCAAGAGCCCAGTGTTCACCGATCCCTGCACCCAAGCCCCATTCTAAGTGCGGACACCGTGAAGCGAGCTACGATGGAGGAGGCCCTAGGGAAAGAGGATGTTCAAGCCATCCTGGACTGGTAAATCTAGCGCTTTTGCTTCTGGTTCTTCTCTCTGGCGATCCAACGTTGATGTTTTGATAGTGTTTCCGACCGGATCTTTGAGTCCATCTGCCACAATCACCGTACTAAGCGCTTTAAAACCGAGCCGATTCTTAATAACAATGACACCGCTACGGTAACTTGGCCATCTACTGCCCCATTTCTTGCGACCCCCCTCCTCTTTAACCTTGAAGGCTTCTAGGTGTTGCAGCTGCCCTATGTCAGTACCTCCAAAGAGGATATCTCGGAGATGCTCCGTGTCGTTTTCGAGTGTGGAGAGCTGGGTCCGGAGTGTGCTATCATCACCCTTGTAGGTGGCCGTGTCTTGCAGGGTAGATGCTTGTTGGCTTAAACTTTTTTTCCCTTTCTGTGGGCTATTTTCATTAGGTCTACATCGATCGCATGTGCAAGAACACGGGGGTCACGTTGCATGACGTGAACTGGATCCGAATTCTGCTTGGAGGGCTTGTGCTGGCGGTCAAGGTCTGGGATGACCATGCGGTCTATAACTGTGATTTTTGCGTCGTATTCCCGGATTTTGACGTAAAAAAAATGTAACTGGATTGGTTGGATATGTCGATGACAGTGGATTCATGTGTTGTCTTTTGTTTTTGTGGCGGGACATAGCAATGAGCTTGAACGGTGGTATATTGAAGCTCTGCAATATGACGTTGGCATCCATGTTAGCCTCTACACGGAGTATCGACGATGCCTTCAAGCTAGGATGGCTCAGACCGGAAGCAAATCCGTCAACTCTATGGTAAATAGGCTCGCATGCTTTGTTATGGAATGAAGCCGCACTCACTCCGCTCCCCTCTTCTCTCTCCTCTCCCACGTAGCTCCATAACCAAGAGAAATCGTGGCCGAAGCCCGTGTTGGTTTAGCTTGCTCTTGCACCCATATTCTCCTATTCCCCTTGGATGCTCGTTTCATCTAGGCTCTCTTTTGCATTCTCCTCTCCATTCAATTTAATTTTCACTCTGGTTCATAAGGGATTGGAATTCTCTTCCCGCTTTCTCCCCCTCCCCTCATCCCACATCGACTTTCACTTTGCTTTTATTTTTTCTTTTCTTCATATGCGCTTCTCATTTCTTATTTGTCTTTTCCATTTTCTTTTTTTTTTTTACCAAGTCGTGCGAGTGTATTTTTTTTTCTACTATTCTAGAGTTATAATGGCCAATGGTGCACTATTTGGATGTTTTCTACTCTGTGCCTCCTCGCTTTTTTTTTTCCTCCTTCTCCTACACTCTCTCATCCTGTTTTCTCTTTCTAATGCCTCGTTTCTATCGATGCTGTAATGATATGACTTTATTTTCTCATTTTGAATTGAGCTTAACGACAAAAGTATAAGTCGTGGTGCTTAAGTATTCAAACTTCGGCCTCGTTTCCCAGCTCTAAGCTGATTCCAAGCCCTACTCCCCGCCTTTCTTTTTATGTCCAAGTGAAGCCACTCTGACACGTATTGTTCCCCCCTCCCTCCCCCCAATGAAGGGATGGGGCCTAATGAAAGCCCGAATTCGTGCGAGCAGAAGGGCTCGTCCGATTTAGGGAACTCGATACGCACCTCTGTCAAAGTCACGGCACCGTTGGGTGCTTGCGACGTCAGCATCCGATGGATCCTAACCGCCACTTTCTCTATATTTGAGAGAGGAGAGCGATAGCCAAATTTTGATAACGTGAGAATGGACACAAAAAATTAAATGAAAGGGGCGGATTTTGAATAGGAGCAGCAACAAGCAAATGAGCCACACCCCCCTTCCCTCTTCCCCCCCCTCCCAGGGGGAACAGACGTGGGGCACACAACGATGGAAATAGGAAAGAGATGGGCATGCGACCTCTAGGATGGGTTGTGAGGATAGACAATCTCCAACCGACTATTATGTTTGAGGGTGAAACAGCCAATTTCCGGATTATGGAAGCATCCGGTATTAAGACTTAATAGAAGCAATTTATTTGTGATGAATGAGGGGAGGGGGGGGGGGGAGGGAAGAAATTGGGCTAGACGGAGCTGGATTCTGGGGGCGCACAAGGAAATCTAAGCTTAAATGAGTAGAGAACATTTCCAAGAGAAGGTCACTTCTTCTTTAATAGAACATTATGCATCTAATAATAACTCTGTAGGCCCAACGGGACGCGTGAATGAACCATCTCCCGGCATATTGGAGGGGTGGGGGGGGGGGGCAGCGCCTTCGACAAAGCAATGTGACGGTGGTTTCAAGGGTTGAGCCCCCTCGGCCCAACTGTCTCACGTTCCAGGGTGGGAGGCGCGTTGTGCATTTTATGTTCTCCAGCATTGCTTAAAGAGACTCGCTTGGGCCTATTAGCATTATGCTATCAGATAGGCCTGTAGCCTCTGGAGGATGGCCACATGATGTGCAGTACGCTCGGGTTCCGTTCATGATATAATGTACACCCCATTGTGACAGCTACCAAAGTTAAAAAAGTTTAAAAAAATTAAAAAAACCGTTGTGCTGGGAACAAACACAGCGGCTATGCTCTGTGTTTGTTTCCAAGAGCCCTCCGAGATCCTCCCCTCCCCCCATGCCTTCCGCTATCATGTCATCGATCTCTTTGATAAAGCCGGTAAATTATTTGAATTCAAATACAGCCCTCACAGGCAGACACTGACGCAATCCTCGGGATCATGTACGCTTGTGCAACGAGGGATTAAAAAAGGGGGGGGAAAGACGGATTAGATGGATAAGATGGGGCCGGGAATGAACACAGATCAGTCCACGGGGGGGAGGGTGCCGAGGGGCCTGCGAGACCAGGAGTGGCCGTCCGCAGGGCGGTGCAGCAGGGAGGATGAAACCTGACAGGATCCGGCTGAATTAAGGAGGAAGAGGTGGGGTGGGTGAGGCGAGGGTGAACCCGAATTGTTTGTAGCTGCTTTCGGCACAGCGAGCGCAATTTGCCGAGATCAATATGACCCCACAAGGCCGGCGCTCCCACCCAGCGTCCCAAAGAGCCGCCTGCCGATTCGGACAACCCGAACAAAAAGGAAAATGCTTATGAGGACTAGGGGCGAGGGGAAGCAGCGGCGAATCACCTCATTTTGGTCATTCAGAGCTTAACTCTCACAGGCCCAAGGGTCATTGGTGCGGGTGTTGGGCCTACTAAATTTCTAAACTTCTTTACATCGCCGGCCGGGATTTCGCCCTGACAAATCGCCTGGACGATGTCATGGCTGCGGATAGGGGGATGGAAACTTTTAGCCATGCAACCCTATACCGCTGCGTCTATGCGGGGGGGGGGGTTGGCCCCCATGACGCTGCGGCTGCCAAACACAGAAGCCGCGTTGCATGTGGGGCAGGGGAAAGACTAACTGCAACTAGCTTTGCATTGGGGCCACGGGCTCAATGGTCAGAGGGGGCCGGCCGGCATCCAGGGCGCGGGTGAGGGGGGGCGGCGGCCGCCACTGGGGCCAGGAATAAGACTCGGCCGGGTTTGTTTGTTAAGCACAGAGGACATCGGCGGGAAAATCAGCCACTAAACTATTCTGAGTAGAGCAGCGGGTGAGGAGTTTGTTTACACAACAAGCAAAAAAAAATTTTCGGTAACGCGAGGTGTGTTTCCAAAATTTTAAGAGCACGATAATAAAACGGAAGTTGAAATCCGCATAATGTGTGTCCGTCCAAAAGGAAAAAAGGCTTTCCACTATCCTATTTGCAATTGGGGTTGGATCAGGCCTAGGGCGATTGAGCCAATTTCACCCTTGCGAAATTAATTTCCCCCGTCTCTATACAGAAAACGGATGGGAGATGGGGGAGGGGGAGGCCTGGGCAAGAAAGGAAAAAGCAGCAGGACGGGGGGGGGGGGGCGAGGCCGCGAGGACGGGCCAAGAGGGGGCCGTGGGACTGCGCGCGCCCCCCGTTTGATCCGGAAAGCAAAGCCGGCACCACCAGTCAGGCAGCAAGGCCCGGAAGAACGAGCAGGGGGCCGCGCAGCTAATGAGGAGAGCCTGGCCATGAATAATGTTGCTCGGGTCGGATTGGGGGGATTTTCGTGAGTTTTGAGAAAAGTTAAAGAGATTTGCTAAAAAACTCATTAGCGTTTCACTGCCACATGGCCAGTAGCGAAGGTTTAACCGAAACAATCTAAATATTGGGTAGGAGTCAGCATTGCGCCAACGCGATTGGTGACTTGGATTTAGGTCGGACACACGGTCCTTTGTTCTTCCTCTCCGTGCCACCCAAGCTTCGCGCGATATAAAGGCCGCCCAACCTCCACCCCCTCTCCCCCCCTTCCCCTCCCCAACTTCTTTTTCCTCCCTTCGCTCCCTTTGTTTATACTCCCCCCCCCTTCTACTCTCGTCTAGTCTAATGAGCGATAGCCTCTAACGGCAGCTCAACAGCGGTGTTTTTCTCTCTATAAACTTGGTAGGTTTCTCGCAAAACCGGAATGGCGTCCTCCCCCCCGCCCTCTGGCTTTGTTTGTTTACATTCCGCAATTGGCGACCCGGCGCTAACCTCCTTGTTTACGCTTTGCCTCCATTAGCAAATAATTCCCCCCCTTTGTAGAGGGAAGCTTGTGAATACTCTTCTAAGAAGGAGCCTCTATTTCCTCTCTTCTTTCCCCCCACTCCTACTATATTTGCTGTATATACTCATTTTCCGTGAATAGTCTTTTTTATCTGTGGTTATATTGGACGAAAAAGGAATGTCGGAAGACAAAAAGATAGAAGAACAACCGCACCAGACTAGCGAGGCCATCGAGGCTCAGGCCGCCGATAAGAAGGTCGGCAACGTCGAGTTCGAGGAGGTCGAGCACATCGAGCACGAGGACGATATCCCGCCCGAGCTCGAGGAGCTGCTCCACACTGACCCCAGCAAGGGTCTGACCTCCGAGGAGGCCGCCGAGCGTCTCGCCACCTTCGGCCGCAACGAGCTTGTGGAGAAGAAGACCAATCCCATCATTAAGTTCCTCCGCTTCTTCACTGGCGCCATTGCCTACCTGATTGAAATCGCCTGTATTCTTGCCGCCGTGACCCAGGACTGGCCCGACTTCGGTATCATCCTCGGTCTTCTCTTCGTCAATGCTCTGATCGGTTTCATTGAGGAGTCCAAGGCCGAGAGCGCCCTCGACGCCCTCAAGCAGAACCTTGCCCTCAAGTCCAAGGTGTGGCGTGATGGTAACTTGGTCGAACTCGAGTCCACCCTCCTCGTGCCCGGTGATGTGATCGTGCTCCGTCTCGGTGACATTATCCCTGCCGATGCTCGTCTCCTTGGTATTGGTGTCAACGGTGAGGCCACCGAGGGTGACCTCCACATCGACCAGTCCGCTCTCACCGGTGAATCGCTCCCCGTCCAGAAGAACAAGGGTAGCACCGTGTACTCCTCGTCCGTCGTCAAGCAGGGTCAGCAGATGGCCGTCGTCACCAAGACCGGCAGCCGCACCTTCATCGGTCGTGCCGCTAACCTTATCTCCATCACCACCGAGGAGGGCCATTTCCAGAAGATCATCAACCGCATCGGTAACGTTCTCATCATCATCACCGTCGTCATGGTCTTGATTCTGCTTGGCTACCTCCTTGGTATCTCGCATGCTGAGAAGCCACTCGAGTCGCTCTCCAAGATTCTCGTGCTCACCATTGCTGCCATCCCCGTCGGTCTCCCCACTGTCATGTCCGTGACCATGGCCTTCGGTGCCAAGCAACTTGCTGCCAAGCAGGTCATTGTCAAGCGTCTTACTGCCGTTGAGGAGATGGCCTCTGTTTCCGTCCTCTGCTCCGACAAGACCGGTACCCTCACCCTCAATGAGTTGACCTTCGACGAGCCCTACCTCTGCTCCGGCTTCACCTCTGATGACATTCTCCTCTACTCTTATCTCGCCGCCGAGCCTGGAGCAAACGACCCGATCGAGTCTGCCGTCCGCCGTGCCGCTGAAGACCAGCTCGAGATCCTGAAGAACCGCCCCAGCAAGCACGAGGTTCCTGGCTACAAGGTCACCTCCTTCTTGCCCTTCAACCCCGTTACCAAGATGACCCAGGCCACCGTGGCCAACACCGCCCAGAATGAGGTCTTCAAGGTCGCCAAGGGTGCTCCTCAAGTGATCATCAAGTTGGTGGGTGGTAATGACGATGCTGTTCGCGCCGTGAACGCTCTTGCCCGCCGTGGTCTCCGTGCCCTCGGTGTTGCCCGCACTATCCCTGGTGATATTGAGAAGTACGAGCTTGTTGGTATGATTTCCCTCCTCGATCCCCCGCGTCCCGACTCTGCCCAAACCATCGCCGAGTGCGAGGCCATGGGTGTCAACGTCAAGATGATTACTGGTGATCAGCTCATCATTGCCAAGGAAGTTGCCCAGCGTCTCGGTATGCAACGTGTCATCCTCGATGCCAACCACCTTGTGGACCCCAACAAGTCCGAGCACGAGGTAACTGAGCACTGCCAGCGCGCCGACGGTTTCGCCCAGGTAATTCCCGAACACAAGTACCGTGTGGTCGAGCTCCTCCAGAAGAAGGGTCTCCTTGTTGGTATGACTGGTGATGGTGTGAACGATGCCCCCGCTCTCAAGAAGGCCAACGTCGGTATTGCCGTCCATGGCTGCACTGACGCCGCTCGCTCTGCTGCCGATATTGTCCTGCTTGCCCCTGGTCTTTCCACCATCGTCGACGGTATCAAGTGCTCTCGTGCCATCTTCCAGCGCATGCGTTCCTATGCCCTCTACCGTATCACCTCCACCATCCACTTCTTGATCTTCTTCTTCTTGATCACCCTTATTGAACGCTGGGAGATGACTCCTCTGCTCCTCATTCTCATCTGCTTGTTGAACGACGCCGCCACCATTGTGATTGCTTGGGACAATGCTCAGATCTCTCAGAAACCCGACAAGTGGCGCATTGGACAGCTCCTCATCATGTCCACCGTGTTGGGTGTGTTGCTTGCCTGCATGTCCTTTGCTCACTTCTACATTGCCCGCGACGTCTTCCAAGTCAACGGTGGCGAGCTCCAGGGTATCATGTATTTGCACATTTCCTCCTGCCCTCACTTCGTCATCTTCTCTACTCGTATCCCTGGCTACATCTGGCAGAACATGCCCTCGCTCGTCTTCTCCGTCGTCATTATCGCCACCCAAATCTTTGCCATGTTCATGTCCATCTATGGCGCCTTCGGCTCTGGCCAGCATGTTGCGCCTATTGGTTGGGGTTGGGGTGTTGTGGTCATGGTTATCTCGTTTGTGTACATGTTTGTCCTCGACTTCGTCAAGGTGCAGATGTTCCGTCACTGGACCTTCGAGCGCACCGTCGCCTTCCTGCCCACCGCTGGTCGCCGTGCCAAGCTCGCCAAGCGCCAGGAGGAGGCCAGGAACCGCGCCGAGGTCCGTCGCATCCGCGATAAGATCCGCAAAGCTGTGCTTGTCTCAACTGCTATCTCTGCTCTCCAAGACGCAAAGAAGCACTAAGTTAAAAATTTATAGAGGCTTAAGTGTATTCATCCATTTTTTTCCTTTTTGATTTTATAGATAAAGACCTTGTAATACCTTATCTTTTTTTCTTTTTTTTCATTTCGCCGCTTTTGTTCTGAATCGCCTTTCATCCAAAAAAGCGAATTCACGACTCAAAAGTATCTTTTTTTTTTGTATTTTGTTTTTTTTTTTCTTTGAATACCTCCGATGAATTGAATAAACTCTTGAATAAAAGCTATGAGTTTTTTATGTCATCATAATGGTTACTTAGTGGATTTGCTACTTTAAAAATCAAAGCAACTTGGTGTCTTTCCCAATCTTCTCAGCTTAAAGCCAATTCATCCTTCAAGATTGCTCTTTAGTTTTTCAAGGATGAGAGGCATGCAAAGAGTGCTTAGCGTGAATGAGCAGATATACTGGATTTAGAAATTGGAGAATCAGAGTTTCAGAAATATCTGCAACGGTTAATATATCTTTAAAAATTTGCTAACCAAAGCAATTGTTCTCGAATACTTTTGTTTTGCTTTCTTCAACTTTTCATCCCAAATTTTATACCGAATTTATACCAACTTATAGATCTACTATGTCTTAATTTTATCTTGATTGTGGCAATTCTTTCGACTTCCGTTCCCCGTTTTATTTCTCAGTTTTGACCTTGTTTCTTGCTAAATGCTACAATGGCAAGGTGACTTTAAAAGAGACTTCATCTTCTCTTGCTTACAAAGAGTAATTGGACAGCATTGCTCAATTATTTTTTCATTCTAGAAATGGAATTTTTTTGTATACTCATTTGCTGGAACACACAGATAATCCTAATCAACATACTAAGTCAACATGCTGTCCTACAGAGAGGTGAAAGTAATAAGTTAAGAAAAAAGCTGTATTCTGTAGTTTCTGAGAAGTTACCCCGGGAATTTCTAAGGCGGCTGGGTTTTAGGCTTGATAATAACAAATCGCTTACTGCTCGGGTAGTTGATTCGAAATCTGCATCTTCTACTTCTCAAGTTAGTGTCGAGCTTACAAACCATTATTTAATTTCTACTAATTTGCGATTATCTATTATATACGGACAGTACACGACTGAATGAGGGCCAGTCGAATAAACAGAATGCTTCAACTCCCACTCTAGAAACAAAGCGAGTAGCGAAGCGTAAACCAAGTGAATATTACTTCAGAGAATCTTATTACTATTTTTGCGTATTCTTAATTATGCCTGATTATTAGTGCCAAAGCTGTCTTGGAATTTCTTATGAAGTCATCTCGGATTGCTACTAATAGAGTTCTGAAAAGAAAGAGAGGAGATGAGCTAGAGAAAGAGGTTGACGAAGGGTATGTTGGTGAGAGATATATCCAGGTTCGGTATTTGAACGATACAAAGCTGAACATCTTCAAGAGATTTAAAATTTCTCATCCCGATTTCAAGATCTCTAAGTCAAAATTTATTCTCCAATTCCGAAGAACTTTAAGAAAGCGTGCAAGTAAACTGTTATGTGCGAGGTGTGCGTCGAAGGCAAGAGGAATCCCGATAATCTGCGCCGTATACAGCGAGAAATTCATAATGGTTGCACCGGAAATTGTTTCGCAGGAGAGGTAGAACTTTGTGAACGAGTAGCTACCGAAGAGGATAAAGATCGACTCGAGCAATTGAAGGAGAAAGTTGCCATATATTCTTCACGCTAGCGCTTTGTGGAAGTCGATGTTTGAGAGAAATTCCACACATTAGGATAAGAGTTAGCATTTTATTAAGATAGGTTAGTAAATAAAGAAAAGCCTATTAGAGGAAGAATAGGTTTGAGGATGATTTTTGGAAAGCAACCACAAGCGATTGTGAATCGATTGCACTAAAAATGAGAGCTCTAGGATGGATATTCGTAGAACTATTAGCTCTTGAAGTTTTTGATATAACACTAAAAGAGTTATTTTTAATGCAATCAATCCACAATCGCTTGTAGTTGTTTTCCAAGAAGTATCTTCAAAACTATTCTTCCTTTAGCAAGCTTTTCTTTATTTACTGACCTACTCTAATAAAATGGGAGTTTGATCAGACATGGCGTATTTAGATTTTGGAAAATCAGAACTCTCTGCATCAGCATTATTATTTCTTTAAAAAAATACATTATCAAGAATATATATACTCGAAATCATTTTTACGCTTCTTTGCTTTACATTTTTGGATTCGTTACAAATTATTGGTAGATAGGAGGTAAAGAGAGCGTGGGGTCAAAGAAGAAAAAATGGATTCAGGTAATCAAAATTTACACTGGAACCTAAGGGGGATATGGTTGAAGCTGGGAATGCCACCCCGCTCCCTTGGAGGTCTCCTTGACTTGCATTTCTTCATACATTTTATGGGAAAAATTCCTGGCCAGGATAAAGGTTCGGGAAAAACGATTGATTTCCTTAGAGAAGTAAATTTTAATTGCTGGTCAGCCAAAACCTTTCCTCCTTTGAGGTTCTTCTCTACCCTCAAACACTGTTGCAAACCTCTCTATCCTACTTAACTAAGTACCAGGGAGTTTAAGAGCGGATAAAAATGCCGCTAGCAAAACTGAATAGATTATAGGGATTTAGAGTAGGACCTGAAGTAAGCATCATGCTAAGAATTTGGTTATGTATTAAATATAATTAATAAATTAAAGTAAATATGGAGGTAAATATTAAGTATTAGTATTTTATTAAGGTAAGTTAGTAAATAAAGAAAAACCTATAGAGGAAGTGATAAGTTTTGGTGGTGGTTTATGGAAAGCAACTACAAGTGCTTGTGAATCGGTTAAACTAAAAATGTGAGCTCTAAGATGCCCATCTTAGAGCTCACATTTTTAATTATTAGTTCTAATTAATAAAGATTCACAGCTAAATGGTCTAACCAATCAAATTTTAAAATTCTTATTTCTATATCTCTGATTCTGTCTGATTCATTGTGGAAGCTCCCAAATGCTTTCCGAAGTAGCATCTCTTCCCCGCTTCATGCAGTGGACGCACCCCCACGCGTAAGCCCATTCGTTGAGTTATAGAACATGGGAATATATTTTCACCTCTTGTATCAAATCGGGAGGCCAATCTGGAAAATCATTTTGAAAGTAATAAGCACAAGCGAACATATTAATTCCAATAAGCAATACAATAAAAGTGTCAATTCAAATAATAAATTCTATACGAGGGGAGAGGGGAATAGGGCGGCAATGAAGACAATAAACATATCATGACGACTCTGCTTTGCGGCCAATCATATCTAACAACACCTCCATCTCCCCGCTGCGCTCGCACATCGACCGGAAGACGCCGCTCTCGTTGTGGATGAGCTCGCGGGGGGACCCCACCTCGACGATGTGGCCATGGTCCATCACAAAGACGCGATCGTAGTCAATGATGGTGCGCAGCCGATGAGCGATACAGATCAGCGTTGCGGCCGTGAACTCCTCGCGGATGGTGCGCTGGATGCGTGCATCCGTCTCATGGTCCACGGAGGCGGTTGCCTCGTCGAGGATGATAACGCGATTCTGTCGGAGAAGGGCTCGGGCCAAACCGACCAGCTGCAGGAAGAGAGGAGAGAAAGGTGGATGAGGGGACCCCTAAGCAACTCTATTCTCGGGGAGGCTTACCTGGCGCTGACCCTGGGAGAGGTTCACTCCCTGTTCGGAGACCGGGCTCTCCAGGTTGGTGAAGGGATTGATGGCGCTGTCGTTGTCGGCCGCATCTTCCTCGGAGGTGGCACCGATCAGATGCACACGTCTTAGAGCGGTATAGAGGGCGGCGTCGGTATGCTCGCCAAAAGGATCCAGGTTGTTTCTCACCGTGCCCATGAAGAGAACAGGGTCCTGGGGAATGATGGTGAGGGAGGAGCGGAGATCGCGCAGGCCTATCTTGGAAATGTCGATCCCATCGATACAAATGCTGCCCTCGAACTCCATGAAGCGGAAGAAGGCGCTGGCGAGGGTTGACTAGTAGAGTAGGGGGAGAAGGGAAAGGGGTTAGGGATCGAGAAAAATACCAAAAATATGAGAGAGAGAGAGAGCACGCGTGTATGCACGCGTGTGAATGAAAGGGAGGGGGTGAGACTTACTTTTCCGGCCCCCGTCCTTCCCACTACCGCGACCTTTTCCCCGCCTTCGATCCGGAACGTCAGCCCTCGGAGCACGGGGGGGTTCTCGGGCGCATATCGCAGGACAAGATCCTTCACCACCACTTCTCCACGGTGGGGCCAATCAGCCGGCGGCCGGTTCCCCTCGACGACGGCCGCAGGCTCCTGCTCAATGCTCAGATACTCCTCCAGCCGCTCGCACGAGTTCATGTTAATCTCGTTTTGACTGTAGAAGCGCATCAACCACAAGGCGTGGTCGGTGAAGGTGATGGAGTAGGAGAGCGACAGGCCAGCTAGACCGGGGTCGAAGCTGTCAAAGCCGAAGAGGATCACGATGGCGGCGATGAAGGCGATGGCAGCGCCAAGGATGTCGGTGCGGATCGAAAGCCAACGATTCGCCGCCCACAGATAGAAGAAGGGGCGGTTGGTGGCGTCGATGCGGTTCAGGTTCTCCGCACGGAAGCGGTGCTCCATCCCGTAGGCGCGGATGGTGGTGACGCCCATGAGAGTCTCGCCAAAATGCGAGAATATGGGGGACCTCGTCACCGACTCGATCCGCTTCAGCTCGCGAGACGTGCGCAAGTAGTACATGCACACCATCACATAGCTGAACAGGATTCCGAGGGCGAAAATCAGGAAGCTGGGTGTGATCGTGATGATAACCGCGAGGACGGTGATGCAGGCAGCGATCTCGACCAGGAAGATGCCGATGCCATTCATGACCTCCTGATCAATCGTCTGCATATCTTTCGAGAAACGATTTACTATGCGGCCAATGGGAGTGGTGTCGAAAAATCGCAGCGGGGCGTTCATGACACGGACAAGGAGTCGGTGGTGCAGGATGCGTGAGGCGTAGACCGCGCCCCAAGCTAGTAGGATGTAGCGGATGGTATAGAGCGAGATGGACATCAGGGAGATGCCGACTAAATTTGAAAGAGAAGAAACAGAGAGTGAGCATGATATGAACGATACTCCCAAGGCATCGAAGAGACGGTGTTACTCACGATACACTTTGAGATAGTAGTCCACATCCACCTCCTGGTCCGCGATATTGGACACATGCGCATCGGAGGAGCCGTAGTCACCAAGATAGGCCGACGCTTTTGCTGTCCAATCGGGCTCTACCCCAAAGTACATGGCGGGCGGAATCACAAAAGCCAGAGTGGACAAGGTGTTGACGAAGGCTTGGCCGACGGGCGAGTTATAGGCCTGGGCCCACAGTTTCAACCAATAGTCCTGGGCGAAATAGCATACCTGAGTGAAGGCCAGGAGCGAGAGCATAAAGACCCAAAATCCTGGACCCCCAACGGCTCTAAAGTAGTTGACATAGACCGACCACTTCACCTTCCCTTTGGCCCTCTCCTCCTCTTGAATCAGGCGCCCGTTACCCGTCTTGGTATCCACGTTCGTGTTGACCGAGGTGGTGGACGAGGATGCCGTATGGGCAGCTTGCACGTCCTTCCCTTTCATTTGCTGCTTTTCGAGTTGATCCTGCTGAGCGGCGTCCTTTCCTCCAGCCAAAATTTCTTCCGCGGTGACCTCGTCGGGCGTCGGCACGGAGTCCTCCTCCAAATTCTGCCGTTCCAGGAGAATATCCTCGCTTAAGACACCGGCATCCAAGAGTTCCTCAGCGGTGCCATTGGCAACGACTCTACCATTATTGACGACGACGATCTTCCTGGCTCCGGGAAGACACAGCCCGACCGCGTGGGTCACGAGAATGCAGGTGCGTCCTTTCATCAGCTCACCCTGAAGGCAGTTCTCGTAAATCCACTTGGCGGTATGCGCATCCACGGCCGACAGACAATCGTCCATGAGGACATGACCCGCGCGAGAGTACACGGCGCGAGCGAGAGAAACCCGCTGTTTCTGGCCACCCGAGAGGGTGATGCCCTTCTCGCCAATCTCAGTTTGATCACCCGCTTCCAGAATTTCGAGATCACGCTTCAAAGCACAAGCCTCGACCACTCGATCATAGCGGTCCTGCTCGAACGGCTGACCAAAGAGAATGTTATCCCTACCGTTCCATCGGAGCAGTTGCAATTAGTATTGGCTCGGCTAACCAAGAGAGAGATCATAGATTACCTTATCGTGGAATTCTGAAGCCATGCCGATTGGGCGACGTAGGCGATTCCGCTATGATACCCGGGACTCATCTTGGGATGAGGAGGGGTGCTCTTGTCTGGCAAGAAGGTCTCCCCCTTGACCACGTTCATTTCTCCCAACAGGGCCATGATCAAGCTCGTTTTTCCTGCACCCGTCGGCCCAATCACAAGCGTTAGCTCTCCAACGGGGAACTCGATGTTCAAATCCCGCAGTTCAAACAACCCCTTTGCTCCGCTGGGGCTGGCGGCGATCTCCTTGTCGCCTCCCCATCGGAAAGTTGCATCTCTAAATCCAATCGCAGGATCTTTAGCCAGATCTAAGGGGCGGCGCAATTGCCGGTATTTCTCGGTCTCCTCCTCTTGTAGAAATCCGTTCACACGATCGAGGGAGACCTTTGCGCGAACAATGTCGGCAACAACCGAAGGCAACATATTGAGGGGATCACGAAGCATGTTGAAAAGAGCCAACGCGGTAAAGAGCGTGCTGGCGGTGAGTTCGTGACCGGCAATCTTCGTGTAACAAAGGAAGGTGGAGAGAGTGACGAAGGCCGGAGTGCCCCAGTAGAGCGCCTCCCAAAATGCGAAGATGCGGAGGCGGACATACTATTGGGCAAGCAAATCAGAATCCGTTAGAGTTAAGATTCGTATGAAGCCTCTATGGGCGCTGGAGGTCGACTGACCAGCTGGGTGATCTCGGCTTGACGGGTCGCTTCGACACGCTCCATAAACTGCGACTCCCATGCAAAAAACTTAATGGTACGAATTCCTTGGAGAAGCTCGTTCATCAGGCTAGAATAAACAAAAAACACCATGAGATAGGGACAACATCGACTTCAAAATGCTCCCGCTCACTTGAGACGTTTATCTGCAGCCTTTAGCAAAGCGTTCTCCATGTTCTGATACAGCACCGTCGAGTAGTAATTAATGGGCATGAGCAAAAAGAGGACAAGAACGCCCGCCAGGGCCGACCACCCTAGAAGCTTGTACAGGAACACCACAATGACGACAATGAGGATGGGAATTTCATAGACCGTGTGCCTGAAACAATCATAGAGACATGCCAATGTAAGGACCCTAATACACCACCAAGGCTATTCGTTTTTTACTTACAGGTATGAGCAGATTTCGGATATCGAGAAGGAGTCTACAGACATCATGTTCACAATCATCCCATGGGTTGCTTTATCCTCCTCCTCTTCTTGCGGCCGACCCACGTTCTTTGAGGAGGTGGCTCCTTGACCATCTCCTTGCCGCGATGCAATGGAGGGTGCGGCGCTATTTTGCATGGAACCTGCCAAATCCCTGCGCCTCAAAGCCTTGTCGTATATCTCGCTAACGATCACGGCCCGCAACCGGATACAAATGCGGCGACCAATGAAGAGGGCTTGGGATTGGGCCATGGAGCTAAAACACATAGAAGCCAAGAGGCCAACTGCGCACCAGAATGCAAACTCGGGGGTGTTCGATTTACGATTCTCGAGGTAAAACAAGATCTGTTTCAAAAAATAGGGCCCCACCGCCTTAACGGTGGAGTTGGTGAACGACCAGAACACTTGGCTTGAAAGCTGCGGCCAGAAGTGGACCAAAATAGTAGTGGTAAGCGATTTCCTCCTCCTACGTTTTCACGAGAGGGTGAGTGAGCTTATTTAAATAGTCGCTGCTAGGCCACACTTACTTAATGTGCTTGAAGCTCTTGCTAACTGGTTTGGCCTTGTCGTCGGACCCTGTCAATAAAGAAAAAGGAATCCGTCAATTATCAATTCGAAAGTGGTTTTTAAAGTAATCCATACGCAAATCCCACACGTCCTTCTCATCGAGAGGTTTTTTCATTCCTAGAGAAAGCATGGGGTTAAGCCAGCTGAAAAGCATTCGAGATGAGATCGAAACAATGGCTTCTGGGTTAGGAGGGCGGCCCTAGAAGAGAAAGGCATGCAATAGAGATGAGCATTACAAGAACAACCACAGAGAGCTCTGGAAAAAGCCTACCAAAGGACTTTTAGGGAGCTGGCGATCCGATTTTTGGGAGGTGAATGCCAGGTAGGCTAGGATGCACGAGAATGCAAAATTAAAGCCAGCCAGGACTAGCTCAGGCTGAGTGGTTGGGTGATAGGCAAGAGAGCGGAGACGTAGATAGGCAATAGGGAAGTAGAGCAGGAAAAGGCCAGAGAGCGCAGGCGAAAAAGAGATGATCCAGCGCTGAGAACGGAACATGTGGAATATCGATGCAACGGTTGCAAAAGACTTTGAAGAAAATGGAGGTGTTAATAGAATGATTTGCCATGTTAACAAGAGCCACGACAGATACCCAAACGATAATCTCGGCTAGCGGACCAATCAATTTGTACTCTTGCTCGTGGGAGGTACTATCCCGACGAGTCAAGAAGAGGGCCAAGTTAATGGAGAGGACGCCAATAGATAGGAAGAACCTCAAGCTATCCCGGAACAAAGAGTAAGGCTTCGTAGCGGCAAAGCTTAGTCTTCTCGGCGCCTGCTGCGTGTTAGGCTCCTCTTGCACTTCATTTTCCTCTTCGCCCTCCTCCTCTTCGTCTTCCGCACTGACGATGGTGGAGGTTTGAGAATGGGTCTCATCAGTAGCAAGTGGCATGTAGCCAGCAGACGCGGGTGTACAGATTCCAAAACAACCACTAATCCATATCCACCGCAGTGTAATTACCAATATAGTTACGGCAATGTAAACGAGCGGAATTAAGCCTTCGATAATGCTGAAAAAAACAAAAGAATTTAGATTTACATTTGAAAATATCGAGAGCAGCCGATATATTCCAGTTGATATGTGTCAATACATAACTATATCAAGGAAAGGCTTAAAAGGTAAAGAAAAAAAAAATAAACTCATCGTACCTCTCACGGAAACATGGGTCCAAATCGTGGTTACTCCAGAGTGGCTCTCTGGGTTTACACCAGTACATTATCAACGAATTAAGAGCGGATTCTAGCGACGGAATGCTCACTGCGATAGTCTGTAGGGAGGGTGAACGAGATTGTTTACGGGAATTGGCCGAGGAGTTTCTATCTGCAAGGAACAAAGGTTGTCGAGGATTCTTTAAATCACAAATGTTTTGTCTAGTCTCTATTTAGCTTTAGGCAAAAAAAAAACCTAAAGCTGAATCGATGTGACGAGCAAGCCTGAGTCACTTATATTGACCAGTCTTGGTGGTGGCAAATTCGCCTGAGAAAAAAAAAGCCATTATTGTCAACAAATGGAGGGTAAAATATGACTAAACATGAACAAAGTTAATGAGATATTACCATTCTAGCGGTTTCAAAATGGAAATATTTTCATTACATTAAGGGGCTGGAAAGATTTGAAATCCAAGCATGCAATGCAAAAGCTGCGTTAATCGGGGATCTTTATTTGTATGGGAAAACTTGGTTAGAAGTTTTGTATTAGCCGGGCGGAAGCATGGTTGCGTCAATCTCTGCCTCCTCTTCTGTCTCTGCATGATCCTCCTGCGGCTCGTACCGCTCGTGTACAGGAGACCGCGGCATGGCCATCACCCCACTTCGTGCGCACTCGATAATTCCAAACGGTCGCAGCAGCTTGATGAACGAATCCACTCGAGAGGATTTGGCGCACAGCTCGGCGATCAAGCTGTCTGATGATACATCGACAACGCGTCCATCGAAGAGCCTGGTCAGCTCGGTGATGGCGCGCAGGTGTGAGAAAGTCTGGTGAAGCACCTCGCTTGGAGCCTGCGTCTTCATCTCCTTCTCCCACTCGTGCTGCGACGCCATGTCGGGGTTCTCCTCTTGTGAGGAGGTAGGAAGGTGCTGGTCACCCATTTGCTCGTGGAGATACTCGGGCCCGAGAATAGATACCTTGATGAGCAGCAGTTCCTAGAGGAGAAAAACACGGCTTAGTCAGAGGCAAATCCACGGCCCTGCAGTCCTATTCATGATCCTAACCCTCTCAACAAGTTTAGTGCGGCTGTAGTCCAGAACGGCCCACACGGGGACCAGATCCTCCAGCTGTCTCCGTGCCTGCTCCACTATCCCGCCCTTTCCGTTCAACACGATCGTCATCCTCGACAGCTGCTTCACCTCGGTGTTTGCAACCACCAAGCTGTCGATATTGAAGCCTCTCGCGGCGAGAACCCCCGAAACACGGCTGAGCACGCCTGGTTCGTTCTCCACGAGACAGTTGAGGACATGGCGCGACTCAACTTCGGTTTGTGTCGGAGTATTGTAGAGGATGTTGTTGACAGCCTCTTCAGCAGAGGGTGTTTTAAGCCAACTATGTAGCGGGAGATGGCGCTTGCGACTTCGCCTAGCAGGGGTGTCTTGATTAAGGGAACAGGGGGAGATGGAGAATGCCCGGGAGAGGAGGGGAAGAGAAGTATGATGCTTAAGCCATGGCTTTGGGACAACCTGGTTATAAGAATCAAGAGCTCATGTAAGCTACGAGTGGAATCTTTTCCGAGGCGATTCAGAAGCGGAGAGACCATGCTTGCAGCATGTCCGCCTCGCCTCGGCATCTGAGAAGCAAAGAGCAGTATATTACCCATTGGCGGGGAATGCGTAGCGCGCTTGAAGTTAGCATGAAAGAGCAGAATGGAATAAGCAGCTGCTTAAGCTTTTCGACGCTTCTTATCTACCGGCACAGCAAATGCTTGTGTGTGCGGGGTGCGAAATAAAAGCCAACAAAAGAGATACACCATGAGCAACGATGAAAAACGATGAAATCAAATCCATAAATCGGCCAATCAGGGCGCTTGATCTCGGTTAGTCACGTGTAAACGCTTTCTTATCTGGGGACTGATTCGAATGAAATAAAAAGAGGGAGAAAGTATGAAAATCGAACAAAAAAAAATCCAAGACGCTTGTTTCTGTACTGTTTACATTCTAGCTTTGCTCTATCCCTACTCATTTCTTCCTCTCGAAAGACCCTTGTTTTCTACTCTATTATCTCCCACTTTGATTCAAACATCTCTTCCAAAATGGCAGCATCTCGCTTTTTCCTTCGAGCTCTCTCTCGCAATGTCACCCGCCAGCCTTTTATTCGCCCTTCTTTTGCCGCCCTGGCAATGAACACTTCACGCACATATTCGCCTCGCATTATGGTGGGGTTTCCCTCGTCCCATCGATCCATTTCAGTTCAAGTCCTAATGGTGCTTTTATTTCTCTTTAGGCTGCCCCTATTCAATCTCAGGTTCGAGGCTACCGTACCCTTGATTTTGGAGGCGAGAAAGAGACTGTTTACGAGCGGTCCGATGTCCCAAAGGACAAACTCCTAGAGACCTTCAAAAACGACACCTTTGCTGTGCTCGGCTATGGTCCGCAGGGTCGAGGACAAAGCTTGAATATGCGTGACAATGGCCTCAATGTTGTTATCGGTCTGCGTCCTGGCCGCAGCTGGGACAAGGCCGTTGAGGATGGTTGGACTCCCGGAAAGAACCTCTTCTCTATTGATGAGGCTTGTGCTAAGGGCACCGTGATTATGAACTTGCTCTCCGATGCCTCACAAAAGACGCTCTGGGGTGATGTGAGCAAACATCTCACCAAGGGCAAAACTCTCTACTTCTCGCACGGATTCTCGGTCATTTATCACAAGGATACCGGCGTTGTGCCACCAAAGGATATCGACGTGATTCTCGTTGCTCCCAAAGGGTATTGTCACGCCCTCTATTTGTTGGGGCTAACTGGATCCATGGACTGATCGGTTTCTGTTCTTGATATATAGATCTGGGCTGACGGTGCGAACCCTCTTCCAGAATGGCCGTGGCATTAACTCGTCCTTTGCCGTGTATCAAGATGCCTCTGGAAAGGCCAAGGAACGCGCTATTGCCCTTGGCGTCGGAATTGGCTCTGGATACTTGTACGAGACCACATTTGAAAAGGAGGTGTATTCGGACCTGTATGGTGAGCGCGGTGTGCTCATGGGCGCCATCCAGGGTCTCTTCCTAGCACAATACGAAGTTCTAAGAGAGAATGGTATAGTCCCCCCCCCCCCTGTGATGTACTCCCCTTGGCTGAACCTGTTGTATAACCTCTGGTATTTGGTTAGGTCACTCTGCTAGCGAGGCTTTCAATGAATGTGTTGAAGAAGCCACCCAGTCCCTCTACCCTCTCATCGGCGAAAACGGAATGGATTGGATGTACAGCAACTGCTCTACAACAGCCCAGCGTGGTGCTCTTGATTGGTACCCACGCTTCCACAAGGCCAACAAGCCTCTCTTTAGGGAGCTGTACGAAAAAGTCAAGGACGGCTCGGAAGCCCGTCGCTCGCTCGAGAAGAACTCCACCCCCACTTATCGCGAGGAGCTCGAGGAGGAGCTGCGCCAGATCCGCGAGTCGGAGATCTGGAGAGCAGGAAAGACGGTGCGCTCTCTCCGTCCGGAGAACCAGCCCATCAACTAAGCGTGGGGCGTCTCCGTGCAAGGGTTCAAAAATTCATTTAAAATGTTGGAAATTTTCATGTCATCCATGCTTGTTTATCATAATAAAGAAAGGTTCGTTACGAAAGTGAGCACGCCTATATTGCCACATGAATATCCTTGACTGAAAGCAAACGGGTCTTCTTTTATGAAAAGAAAAAAATGGAGAGAAAACAAAAAAAGTCTAGGGGTCGGGAATGAGGAGAGGATGGAGGATAAGGGAGTTAACTATTAGCTCTTTCTTTACTAGTAAACCAAAAACAGGAGATAAAATTCTAAACGAGAAATATATGTAATTTATATATGTATATATATAAGAAGAGGTCACTGGCTTCAAATCGACGTTTTGCTGAGGCGTTCAGCGAGGTCATCGAATATCTCCTTGATATCTTCAGGTCTCTTGCCTTGTTTTGGTAGGGCTCCCTCCTTTTCTTCCTCCTCCTCCTCCTCTTCTCTCTCTCTCTCTCTCTCTCTCTCTCTCTACTCTACTACTACTACTACTACTACTACTA
>NW_027192191.1:1052337-1352898 GCF_041956535.1 Calcarisporiella thermophila
CTCCCTCCTTTTCTTCCTCCTCCTCCTCCTCTTCCTTCTCCTCCTCCTCTTCTTCTTCCTCTTCATCTTCGTCCTAAAGTATAAATAACTCATTAATCACAAGAGTCAAACGGAAAGCTACGTATCAGACAATAAACAAACCTCTTCTTCCTCAATGTCCATATCATCAAGTTCATCGAGGGCATCGCCATGTCCATGTTTTTCAAGGGCTTCGATCACGGCAAGGATCGACTTGTGCTCCGGCTCAAAACAGTTCCCGTTCAATTCAAGCGATGTGAGCTCCACCAAATGCAGACGGATAGCCTCCGCAATGACCGCTACCGCATCAGCCTTGATCTCGTTATAGGAGAGATTCATGTGCGCGAGAGCTGCGTTCCTTCCTTTTGCGAGAGCCTGCGCAATGGCGAGACCACCGGGGGCAGAGAGTAGACAATCGCCGAGATTCAATTTTCGCAGGCGGGGCCAGCTTGGGAGTGCTTCCGCAATGGCTTGAGAACCGATTTCAGTGCAAGTATTGTCTTGGAAGTCGAGCACTTCAAGCTCTGTGCACTTGGCAAGTCCACGAGCCAAGTTACTGATACCCTCGGGGCGGATACCATTCTGCGGCATGACCACCTCAACTAGAGTGCCATGTGCGGCAAAAGCATCGGCCAGGAGCTGGCTTGATCCGTTCTCCAGACGGTTGCGGCCACAAACAATGGTGCGCAGAGATGACCGCCTTCCCTCAGACGCATTTTTTTCCGCGGCAGCAAGAAGAGCACGAGCAATCATGGTTCCACCGCCAACGCCGAGACCGTTGTTATTCAGCCGTAGTGTTTGAAGTGAGCGCTGGTTGGTGAGGAAATCGACGAGAGGCTCTGCTCCAGCGGGACCAAAGGCGTTATCGCTCAGATTGAGCTCGACGAGGTGCTCTTTGTCCACCAGTGCGTCACAGATAGCCTTGAGTGCTGGAGGAATCTCTTCACGGAGACGGCCAGTGAAAACATCAGACAAGTTCACCACCTGCGTTACTAAGAAGCAGTTAACATTAGCCAGGTTTGGCAGATCATTTAGTCCCGTGTAGAAAATCTAGTCGGGGAACAAAATGCTCTTTATTCCAAATCATTATTGAAACGTGGCCCACCTTGATGTGCTTTTTGTGCTTAAGAGCGCCTGCAAGCGCCTCGGCAGCCTCGACTCCAATGGTATTTCCACTCAAGCGGATCTCCTCCACATCCTGCTGCATCAGCTGTTCAACGAATTCACGCACGTCCTCCGCAGTATTGAGCTTGAGGCCGCGTCCCTCAAGACTGAATACAGTGTCAGATGAACCCATGATGTTAAAAAAACTAATAAAGAAAGAGTATTAAAAGAGTAAACACAAAGACACTGGTTATTTTCAGTTTTTAGATTTTTTTTTCCAACGTAACAGCATTTGATTCAGATCAGTGCTGAGCCACGAGTCAAGTTTCTAAATTGAAATATGAGCTAGGAGAGCATTGGGCTGGTGCTGTTATAACCAAAACCATTATGCGAGACTACGAGTACGAGCATGTTGGAATTAATTATGCCCTGATCTTGGAGAAGCACAGGCAGTATGCGACGCTTGCAAACTGCTGAACCAGCAGATTACTCAATCAATTGCAGGTGGAAAACGAATTGGGAAATATTGTTTATCTGCATTCATGCCGACTCTTTGACAATACACATTCCAGTATCTCGGATCAAAGTGGTATGCAGCAAGAGCACAACTGCTATTAATGTGGTCGACTCTTCCGAATAAAAAGGAACAGTGTAGAAAGGGAGATCAATATAAGTCATAAGGGTCTTGACCCTAACTAATCATTGGGAAGGGAGCATCAATACAAGGACAAGCAATCAGTCTTCTCAGTAGCAGGGGAAGAAGTGGTCCGTGGCTCCTCAGCACTCTGGATTCAGTAGGCTGAAAATTTGTCAGAGATCGTTTTATTTCGGATAAACGAGTGTTTCAATATGGGGAGACTGAAATACCCTTATGCTTTAAAGGAGACGAGTGAAAACTTTACCTTGAGGATATAGGAGCTTGTCCACATCAACATATATCTGATGCTTGTCAACATCCCAAATATTACACCCACCCAGCTCTTGCCGTTCCCTTTTGAAACACCTGGATTAAATTCTGCGACTGTGTTTATCCTGCACACAGTCTTAAAGATGCCAGGCACCAACTCTTCTCGAGGGAAAGGCAGAGCCTAGCAAGCACCCATGCTATGCAGCGCAAGTCTCCTCCGGCTGTGCGGGCGCTAGCCTATTATCGCTGGCCACATTTGCTGCGGATTGGTCCCATAGGAGACGCCCCTGCGGCTGTGATTCCTTCCCGAGAGTAGCCAAATTCCGCTGACATACCAGTTTTAGGTCGGACCTTTTTTTAGCTTGCTACACAGATAATTCAAGGGCTCCAAAAGGAATAACCATTAAAATAAAGAGAATAAATACAGCCTCTCATAAGCCAAAAGCATCCAAAGTTCAGTGATCTTTATTTTTATCTCCTGTTTCTGCTTTGACATCTTATTTATATTTTCCTTAATCTGACATTCCTTATATCCCATTCCCGCTCAAATTCAAAGAACTCAACATGCCATCTCAACGAGATGCTCCTAGGACACGGCGGTCGAATGAATTCGATTCACCCGTAAAGCTGCGCTCTCTGGAAGAACAGCAAACCCACCTCCCTGTCCCGTCACAGCGCAACACCCTCTTCCGTGGAACTCGCCGTGTATATCTTGGACTTGCTTTCATTGCGATTACCCTCCTCATCCTTTTGAATATCCCTAATCATAAGGGGATGATGCGATCCTCCCTTAATGAACAGCAACCTGACAGCAATCTGCAAGATTTTCACAATCATGGAAGCATAGATGAGACGGCCGATCGCGGGCTTTTCGAATCAGAGGGCCATCACACCCTCTTCGTCCTCGTTAACAGCACTATGAGTGAAATCTCGCGGCGTATGCTGATTCGAAAGCATCTGTTTGATAACTATGATAACCTGGTTCCTTGCCGACGATACAATACCGAGGTACATTACAAGTTTTTGGTAAGAAAGGAGCAGAAAATCACTCCTGAATTGCGTCGTCAATACGTGGCAGAAAAAATTGAATACGATGATATTGTTGAGCTGCCAGGGAGCCGCCAACAAGACTTCTTAGAATGGGTAATGATCCATCTCTGCGAGATATTTGTCATCCTATTTAAACATTTTGTTTTTTTTTCCAAGGCTCGTTCGCTGACCACCGAATCCGACAATACATTCAACTTCGATTATCTGCTCATCATGGATGAACACGCCGTGGTTCGCGTGGACCGTGTCCTAGATGAACTAAAAAAGAAAATCATTGGTGGTGGCAACTTCAAGAGCACATCCATCGATCTGCACAACCCTAAGCTCCTCGTATGGGGCGGATTTGATAATAAGGGGAATGATGATAAGTTTGTGGTTATGGGTATGGATGCAATTTCCATGCTGCTCGACTCGAAGGACACCATTGGCAACCAAGGTCCAAATATTATCACATCAGCTTACAACCATTTTGCAGAGAATCCCGACGGATCCCCTTTCCTGTTCGTCGAGGATGACCAGCGTATCATACCGTGGACAAATCAGATCGGGGCAGTGCAGGGAGATGAGATTGCGGTTTTCAACGCCTTTATTGATGACGAGTTCCATGCTTTGATGGGCAAAATGAACATCCACCCGGTCAACGTATGCAGTCGTGTCCCTGCACAAGACGCCAATTCTCCCAAGAAGCCCAACATTGTTGTGTTGACCTCTTCGTTTGTGTACCCGGATAATTGCATGCTGACGGCTGCCGACATCGCGGCAGACAATAAGCGCAAATACGCTAAGAAGCATGGCTATGCGTTCGTTGCCCGCTCGAAAGAATTTGCTGAGCAAATCTTCCTCAAGCGGAAAACGGTATGGGGCAAAGTGGATGCAGTCGAGAAAGTCCTTGTAAATTATGATTGGATGCTGTGGCTAGATATGGATGCGGTTATCTTCAACCCTACGGTGACGGTGGAGGGTTTGTTGGAGAAATTCAAGGACATGACCGACAACCTAGACAATAAGCACCTGATTGTGGCCAAACCGCGGGGCGATTCCATGATAAACGCCGGGGTCTTCTTGATCCGCAACTCAGAATGGAGTAGGAAGTACTTGCGCGCTGTTCAGGAGCAAACCACCGACTATTTCGGCAAATTCTATGAGCAGCATGCCATGTGGGTTGTGATGCAGCAGGATGAGTGGAAAGAAGGGGTACATAGACCACGATTGAATGGTTTGATGACGGCATGCTGATGTATCATTTTCTCTTCATTTAGGCGCTCTTACTGGACGGTGACGACCACACCTTCAACACTTTCCCAAACCGCTACAAACCTGGAGACTTTGTTGTGCACTATGCGCCCGATGCTTGCCCCGCAAAACAGGTCATCGATGGAGTCCAGATGGCGGATAGGCTGGAGGAAGAGGGGGAGTTAGCTAACAGTACCTCCTAAAAAATAACAAAGGTTAACCACGGACTCTTTTGCTCTTGATTTTTTTTTCTCTACCCTCCTATATCATTTTCTCATTTGCTCCAGAGCATATTCAGATGCATATGCTCGCGAAATTATTATATTCATTATAATCTATTTATCGAACGACTTCCATCTTTTAAAATCTATTATATCTATATACATTTTATTCCTTTATTTTATGTTTTCCTTTATTGCTTCGGTATAGAATAACAGTTGGGATGATAACAGAGTGAATAGCAGGAGAGGCGATAAATACATATATCTGTTATTGCTTTTCCCGTTAAAAAATGACTTACAAAAAAAAAGTTGGCGATAGGTCAACACTCTTGTATCTATCATTAAAGGAGCTATGATAATGTTTCTACGTGACTTAACGGATAAATAATATAAGTGCGTTTAATCCCAGCACGAGTCTTTAAACCGCAACCCCACGGGCGCAACTGCACTGATTTTGCTTACACTCGCTCTCACAGCACTCCGCCAATGCTCGCATCTGTCGCTGCAAGAATTCGACCTCGCTCTTCACGATGAGTGGCACACTGCGACAGCTGCAGTCATCACACCCTGCTGTGGCCGCGGTCACCGGGGGATCTGGGCTCGCTCCTCCTTCGAGCTCACCCAAGTGCATCACACGGCTAACCTGTCGAAGCAACAAGTCCGGTACGATGCCAGGGGGCAATAACTTATGCAGAGGAAGGGAGTAGAAGAAGAGGGTCAAGAACGCCAACTTCTCCCGACTCGCTGCGCTCGACTCCTCGGCAGACTTCTTGAGAAGCTCGAAGAGAGGGGTTCGTTCGGTGGCGCTCAAAAGCGTCTCCAATTTATCGCGGTACTCCATCTCGTCCTTCTGAGCCATTGTCGCATCCAATTGAGATTCTGAATCTTTGATGTTGGAGGGATCGGGTATATCAAAGCGGCGTGATTCAACAATAGTCTCGAACTCAGGAGGAAGGAAGGAAACCAACAAGCGCACGACATCGAGTGCATTGGAAGGCTTGGCTGTGCCAAGCAAAGTCGGAAATGCTTCGAAGAGCTGGCTAGAAAGGCGGTTCCAAGAGTTTTTATTCAGAGCGAGATGCACCAAACCTTTGTCAGATTGCTGCTTGCATAGGATTGAGAAGCCTCTGCAAAAATGCATCTTTAGCTCGTTAATAATAAATTGAAAAAAGAGGGCAGCCCAGCTTACCTAGGAAGGCCTGTTTCGGAATCGCAAGGGAATAATGACTCCCAGAGTAAATCAAAATCGACCCAGTAAGAGCCATACTGGACAAGAGATTGAGTTAGTATTGTACAATAATTGATTCCATAAAAATGGGGGCATACCTTGAATCTCGCAGTGTCAAGAATTAGCACCATCTTTTCACTCTCGCAAAACCCGGCAACTGGCTATGAAGATATCCATAAGTTACAGAGAAGTTCAAACACGTAGCTTTTGGAAATATTCTATTACCGAAAAATGGCCATCCCCTGTCTGACCCAACGTCTTACGACTGTAGGATACGACCATGCACGAATTGGAGCTTCTCATGATCTGCTTGATTTCCGATAAAAACATCTCTTTCGTTCTAAAAAAAAGGAGGATAAGAAAGAGAGCGCTATAATAACTAATGAGAAGCGACATAATACAGACGTTTGATCTGCACGGTATGTACGTTCTGATAGACCATTACAGCGCGCTAAACAGCCGAATTCTGGAAGGGTAACGCCTTTCAGCCGAACATGCTATATGCAACAAAGACGTCAGCATATTTTGAAGCTGAATTAGAAACTGTCGAAAAATTCCTATGAACTCACCTCCAAGGGTCTACAACAATCGAGGAGTTCATCATGATACCAACGCCAGACACCTTTCCATTTTGCTTTTGGGTCGATTTCTAGCGCATTTAGCACCGTAGTAAGCGAAGAGAGAGCACAGAATGCTGGATCGCTCTGGGTGGTATACTGCTGTGCCAGTAAAAAGTAATTCTCCAAGTAGCCTTCCTGTAGTGCTTTCTTGAAGAGGGATTTGCCTTCTGGCGAGGAAAACGAGACAAGGTGGTCTGGAAGTTGCCGCTTATAAAAGGAGGCGAGAGGAGGAGTGATCATGTTGGAGGGTATAGGAATGCGAGGACGGGTAGTTGCAAGGAGTATCGGTGAGAATAGACGAGGAAAACGATTCATCAAAAGAAAAGAAATAAAGAAGGTGGAGATGGAGCACGATCTATCCAGAAAGAGAATACCGTATGATATGATCGAGAGGTGCCGAGAGCTCTAAATAGTCAAAAGTTTGTTGTTCATATGTAATAATTAACTCTGAGATGTATTTAAAAGCATTCAGAAGGTCTGAAAGAGCAAATCCCACCGAGCCAATGAAGGGCTCCCACACTCAAAGCTCCTTTTTTCTTGCAAACGCGGAGACCTTGCTAAAGTGTATTGAAGCTTTTCTAATCATTCCCTACTAAAGTCTCAGGAAATAATAATGTCAAGAATCAAATCGCCATCAATTCTTGGCTTATTCGCCTTTATGCTCGCGCTGTGCGCATGCGTCTCTGCATACACTATGGTCATCGATCCCAGCAGCACAGAATGCTTTTACGAGAATTTATCGAAAGATGATCACCTAATGATTACCTTTCAAGTCGGGGAGGGCGGACATTTGGATATAGATTTCTGGGTAGGTTTGGGTTTTCTTCGCGCCTTGGAAGGATTCTATAGGCCATGTGGATGCTGATGCTGCCTATATTGCTGAAAACAAAAGCTAATCTTCGAATAATATAATTGTCTCCTAATTTCCTGTAGATTACGGATCCCTCTGACCGCTTTGTACAACAGCGTGTACGCGAATCTACAGGCACCTACTCTATTATTGCAGAGCGCTCTGGACGGTACACTTACTGCTTTAGCAATGACATGTCCACCGTGAGCGAGAAGACTGTGACCTTCTATGTGCATGGTTTTCAGAAGTCAGATGCAGATGCAGAGCACCTCGACCCCCTCGATCGCGAAATTCGTGAGCTGCGGGACAGCTTGTCTGCGATTAAGGATGAGCAGGAGTACATGGTTTTGAGAGAGAAGAGACATTACCAGACTTGCGATTCCACTAATTCTCGTGTGCTATGGTGGAGCATGTTCCAGACTGGAGTGCTCGCCGCAGTCTGCTTCTGGCAGGTGTACTATTTGAAGCGATTCTTTGAGGTAAAACGCATGGTGTAGGAATATCACTGGGCAAAAATTCATGGCCGCTCTTTGGTTTGGATAATATGGCTAGTTTGGATGAAGATATATTATATTTTTATAATGTTGTCACGAAAAACAAAATAAAAAAAAATATCATAAATTAATGCGAGAGTACGTGCAAAAAAAAAACACCAGACATCATTTCCTGTAAAATTGTCTCTTGAATCGGAACCACAGTTGCAGAACGCCCCGGTCAAAGCTGGACCGGAATCCCTTCTTGTGAGAATATTCCCATTCGCGCTTGATAATACGGAACGCCACATCCTCGTAGGGAGGGCCCGCGATGAAACGCAGGATGACGGTCTCATCGCTCGTCGGGTCTTTCTCGATCCGATAGGTCGGCGCTTTGCTTTTGTCGATGAGATCAGGGTAAAATATATTGAACCTAACGAGCAAAGGGGGTGAATACTCGTAAAGAAATTCCATGATTTCGTCCTATGAGCTTACTTGTATCCTTGCACTGTCTTCGGGGGTGGGTTAGATTCGGAATCATAATGGGTCTGGTTGTACTTGTTCCACTCGTATCCGGTATGCACACGGTTGAAATAGCGTGGTTTGCGCGGTCGATATTTATCCTGCCACATGTAAGTCTGGTTCTGAATGGCTGCCTCGACGTTGAAGAACTCCTCGTCCTCCTCAAAGTCTTGTGCAGCTTCTCTGGCATACATGATTTGATCATACTAAAATAAAAGAAAAAGTAGAAGTAATAAAAAAAACCAGAAATAGTGAGCTTTGGGGTGTTCTTAATATCTATAAGGATAAACCTACGGAGATCTCGGGCTCTTCAGTAGCCCCTTCGGGCTGGTCTAGTTTCTTCTTGATTGCTTTCTGCTTAAGTGCATAATATTGGTTCTGCAAGATTTCCCGCCGCTTCTCCCTCTGTAGATGGAAAGCGAGGTTAGAAAAGTTCAATTTGTTGATGAGGAATGAATTATATTTACCAATTGTTTCATATCTTCTTCGGGAGTTATTACAGGTAGTTCTCTATCATCCCGAGGCAAGCGCTCCATTGGCTCAGGACTCATTGAACGATCGTATTCTTCAATTTGAATCTCTTCCAAATTCTGCTTGCTTGACGCATCTTCTTCGGCACCATTATCTGCTTGCGCGTGCTGTGGCTCTTCATCCAAGATGGCCATGGTAAGCTCCTCCTGAACTTTCAAGGCTTCTTCGCGCTGCCGTGTCCTTAGTTGGTCAAGGCGTTTGGCAAGCAAATCCTCGTGCAACGCCTTTAATTTAGCCTGGACGTAATGCGCATAGAGTGAATTCATTTGATTATACCAAAAAAAAGTTTTAAGATGAGCTTACCCTTGCTTTCCAAACCGTGAGCGACTTTAGCAAATGCTCCCAAAACTCAATGTCGACCGGCTCGTCTCCCATGAGTTTGCGCTGGATCTGGCCTTGCATCACCGTGAGCTCCTCGAATGATTTACCCCGCAGCAACCCCTCAATGTCTTCGTTTACAGGTTCAGCAATGCCACCCTCGGCAATCCGCCGTGCATCGGCCTTCATTTTTCCAAGTTTGTCGTCTGCCACCACAATTAAAGCACGCCAGAATTCCAGAGACTCCGGGCTTTTCTCCAGGTCGAGATACATCAGTATATCTTGGTGCAATTCCTCCACCTCCTCTACACTCAAACCGTCAAAAATGGTGTAAGGCTCCTCCAAATCCACCTCCAAGTCTGGGTCTTCCACAGCATCCGCCTCGTAGGCTAGGCGGATGTTCATCGCGAGAATGTCGATGGGTTTGGCACGATTTTCACGAATGCGTATCTCTGCGCGCCTCTTGGCCTGTTCTAGGTGGAAGTCCCCCTCTCGGGCATGCCAGTCACCCATCGACGCTAATTCCGCCTCCATTTGCTTGCGACGTCTCTCCTCTTCGGCCGCAATGCGCTCTTGTTCTCGCTCAGCACGACGCCTGTTCAATTTGTCCAATTCGGATATTGCCTCCTCTTTCCGCAGTTTTTCCCGGCGCGCGGCCTCCTCCGGTGTTATCCCCAACTTTGCATCCCGTTGCTTCTTCTTCACCCACACGAATTTTTGGCCCAGATTCTCGTCATTAAACGGATTGTCTTTGTCAGTATAGCCAAATGCATTACTCAATCGCTGGCGCTCAAGCTCCTCTTCCTCCTCTCGTCGCTCTTTTTCTTTGTCACGCTCTCGGCGTTCTTTTTTCTTCTTTTTGCTCTTGCGCTTTTTATACTCGTCTTCAGAATCTGATGGTGAGCGCTCTTTGCGGTGATCTCGGTGCTTTCGTCGACGACGATGCCGATCTTCTTCAGAGGATGGTGTAGGTGATCTAGTTCGTCGTCTAACGTGCCGATCCTCTTGGCGGTGGTGGGAAGAGCCGCTGCGATTATCCTCGTGGCGGTCGTGACGTTTTGAATTTCTGGAATGGGTAGGAGAGCGGGAGCGAGAACGAGAATGTCGGCGTTTAGATCGACGATCTTCAGATCGATACGAAGGCGATCGCGATCTCGAACGATGGGGCATTAGCAGAGAAAGTTTTCTACAATATGAGAATGCTAAGAAAATGCAGCAAATTCAATGTCAAGTATTTGTGGCTTGAAATTTTCTAGAAGTGAGAGGGGAATTTTTATAGGTCGAGTGTTGACCCCGCCTTCTCTTATTTCTTCGTAGCATTCCTTCTTGTTGAATAACAGTAAAAAAAAAAGACGCGTCCAATGTCAAACTATACCAAGAGTAATATGTCCCACTCCCTTAGCATACATGAGAGCGTATACCCACTTATCGGAATGATTTTTCATTATAGAACACCTTTTTGCACCACTTCCCCAAACAACACGAGGTCAATCCGTTCAACTTGGCGGGGATCCCAAAGGAAAACATATTCTGTACACCAACGGCAAGTCTGTCTATGTTCGTGATATTACAGTAGGTGTCCAGGAAATGCCAGGAAATGTCTCTCCACGATTCATTCTGATACATTACTGGTTAGAATCCAACTATCGCGACCGAGTATGTGGGGCATACCGCGACAGCCACCGTCGCACGATATAGCCCAAGTGGATACTATATTGCATCTGCAGGTGATAATCGGGTATCTCCTTTCTGGCACAGGATACCTCTTATTTCTTATATCGTTGGTAGATGTGAATGGTAATGTCCATGTGTGGGATGCTGTGGGCGAGGATCGGGTCCTAAAGTCTCAGTTCCGGGTCCTATCCGGTCGGATTAACGATCTTTCCTGGGATGGAGAGTCGATGCGCATTATTGCAGTGGGTGATGGGCGAGAGAAATTCGGGCATGCTTTTCAATTCGATTCCGGCTCATCCTCCGGCGAGATTAGTGGCCACAGCAAGGTGGTGAACAGCGTCTCTATGAGAATGGGTCGGCCGTTTAGAGCCGTAACGGCGTCTGACGACATGACAGTCGTGTTCCATACCGGAGCACCGTACAAGTATGCGCGAACAATCAGGGATCACACGAGGTTTGTGCAGTGTGTAAGGTTTGCGCCTGACGGGGAGACATTTGTAAGTGCGGGGGCGGATGGAAAGGTAAGTTCCTTCCCCCCTCTGATGGAATGGGGCTTGGGCCAAGCTGAGTCGTTGTTTGCCGAGGTTAGCTCTTCCTATACGACGGCAAGACGGGGGACAAAATCTCGGAGCTTTCTTCCCCACAAAGCCACACCGGCGGTATCTTCTCGGTGTCTTGGGCGGCAGACAGCCAACAACTGCTCACCGCGTCTGCAGACATGACGGCCAAGATCTGGGACGTCAAGGCGGGCACCGTGACGCAAACATTCACCTTCTCCACCAATGCGCAGAATTTCGAAGCTCAGCAGGTTGGCTGCTTGTGGCAGGGAGACCATCTCGTCTCGCTGTCGCTGGGCGGGCAGCTTAACTACCTGGATCCCCACAGCGGAGGGGTGGTGCGGGTGGTCGATGGACACTCGAAGGCGATAACCGCCCTGTCCTATGCGGAGCATTTCAAGACGCTGTTCACGGGCAGCTACGATGGCCGGGTGTGCGCGTGGGAGAATGTGGAGGGCAACGCGCGGCCGCTTGAAAATGGGCACACCAACCAAGTCACGGCCATGTGCGTGCGGGAGGACGCCGTGCTTACGGTTGGGATGGACGACACCCTGAAGAGGATTCGGGACTTGAAGTTCGAGAACACTGAGATCACGACCGGATCCGTGCCAAAATCGGTCTCAGCCGCCAAGGACCGTGTGGTGGTTGCATCCACGCTGGGCGTGGGGATCTCCATTGGTGGAAAGCGCACGGCCTTTCCTCTCGAATTCGCTGCCACCGTGGCGGCGATCTCACCCGATGGCGCGCTGGTGGCCGTGGGCGGCGACGACGCCAAGGTCCGCCTCTACAAGCTGGAAGGCTCCACGCCGGGTGAGCTGGAGATCACGCTGCTCCATACACTGACCTCCAACCGCGGCAGCGTCTCGGCCCTCGCCTTCACCCCCGATTCACAGGCCCTCGCCGCGGGTGACTCGCAGGGCAAGATCTACGTGTACTCCGCGTCCAGCGGGGAGCCCCTCATCTCGCACTGGGTGTTCCATACTGCGAGGATCAACGCGATTGCATGGAGCGCCGACGGCAAGTGGGCGGTGAGTGGCTCGCTCGACCAACACGTGTACATGTGGAGTCGCGAGAAGCCGATGCGAAAGATCGCGATCAGAAGCGCGCATGTGGGTGGGGTGACAGGCGTCGCCTTCCTGGAATGTAAAGCCGACCGGGCGGAGATCGTGAGCGCCGGACAGGATGCATGTGTTAAGGTGTGGGAGGCACAATATCCTTAATACTAAATAGAGTTTTGCCCTGTGCTTTGCTCCCCCCACCGGAGATTTTCGTTAGAGTTTTTTCCGGCGAGAGAGTACTGAACCTAACATGAATTTTAACCCGTTTGTGTTTTTGAACTATGACTTGTATATTGGCCCAGCGACCGAAAACAACGAAATATATATAGATAAAGGAGAAAGGGGAAAACAAAGAGAGGGAGAATAAAGAAACTAGAAAATAGAACAGAGAAACGGAGTCATAGAAAGAATAGAGAGAAAGAGTAAGAAAGGCGAAGCATCTAAAAAATAAATGTAAAGTACAAAATAAAGAATATATTCCCACAGAGTAATAGAGAGAAAGAAGTCAAAGCCGTCCCAAATAATAGAGGAAAAAAAAAAGATAACCCAAATCTAAATTCAGAATAAGAAACGCAATCGATTGTAAAAGAGAAGAAGGAGAAAGGAAATCACGGCAGTGCTCTGATGGATCAATGTTCTTGTCTTTTTTTTAGTTCACCAAGGGCGCCTGTGCAAAGGTTCGCTTTTTCCACCGCTCATTGAGGTGGGGTGCACCATAGTGCCTTGGGGAGAGGCAGAGGACATGGGACCCGGCCCCCCTCCAATAGGAGGCAGGACACTGGGTAGGGCATTCCCGGACTGATTCCAGCTCCCCAGCGGGGGAAGAACGGGCGCCTGAGTTTCGCTAGCGCTATGGATCGTGGTTATGGGAGGTACCGAGGAATAGGTGGTGTGCGGGTTCGCGGGGGTGTAGCTCGAATGGGCCTCGTGTGGAGGCCGGCCGGTGCCATTGGCATTATAGGGGGGGAGAGAAGGGGGAGGGAGCGGGGCGTGATGATGGTGGTGGTGATGGGTGTTCGCGTGATGGTGGTGGTGTTGTGAAGCTGAAGGGCCGATGTGAGAATGAGGATGAGAATGTGCATGCACATGCGCGGGAGATTGATGATGGTAGTGGTGATGATGCATAGGCGGTTGCTCATAGCTATCATACGGGCCTCCCCCGGTTGCACCACGCGGATGCCCGCCGCCAATGGGTGCAGGGGCAGGAGAGGAATGCGGGGGCAAATTCTGGCTCCTCTCGGTGAAGACGGCCGGGGTGCGTGTTGCTAGCGGGGGAGATCTAAAGATCGCGCTGGGGGGTGGGAGGGTTACCGAGCGAGAGGGCGAGCCTGAGGCTGCGTTGCTCGCGGGCGGATTAGATTGGGCCATTCCCATGCTAGGCGGCGGGGGCGTCTGCTGCTGATACTGGGGCGGGGGGTGTCGTGCGGGGTGGGATGAGTAGTACTCGCCGGGCGGACGCGAATCCATTGGAGCGGCCGGGGCTACTGAGAGGGGAGCCAGAGGCTTTATCTCGTTAAGCGGCGCGCGATGACGGTCGTCGCTCGCAGCGTGGGGGGGCGGAGGTAGATTGGACTCCCGTGCTGAGGCTTGAGGGGGTATTCCGTCACGCGTCGCTAGACCTGGCTCGTTTCGATGCACAGGAGGCTGTTGCGAGGAGAGCGTTAGCAAGTCGGAGACCAGACTTCGATAAAGGGGCAGGGAATAAGTTACCGTGGAGGAATCTTGCATAATTGTGGAGGATTGCCTCTTCATCTGGTCCTGGTGGATCAGGTACGAAATATAGGCGTGCGTTGCATTTCTCTTAATCCGTGGATCAAACCGCACATTCTGATATTTGCGCTGGAACGCGCCCACCTCCTGCCGGCCACCTTTTCCCTCGTCCATAACCGCTCCCCCCACCATCCCTACACCCACGCCTGCCATGCCCCCGTAATAGCCGCTGTATCCATGCCCATTGGCGTAGCTTTGGGGATGCATGGGAGGCTGCTGTTGCTGCTGCGGATGGGGAGGCGGCTGTGGAGGAGGGATCGAGCTTGGGCCTAAGCTCGACGGGCGATGACTTGGGGGAGTCCCATGGGGGATATCCGCGGGGCCCTATTGATAAAGCGACGAGTGAGATAGGCTGCGTAGAGAGGGAGAACACAGGAAAAGAGGATAAGTAACCTGCAGGGGCCATCCGCGCTCATTAGCGTGTTGCTCGCCGATACTGAGCCGCTGTACGGCTGCAGCCGAAGAACGCTCCATCTCAGGGGAGGAGGAGTTGGTCTGGTAGCCATTTTGTACGGGAGGATATCTCGACGCTGCGGAAGAGGGCGGGGGCTGGAGAGGAGGAAGCGAAGGCCCGCCGATAGGCTTTGCGGCGATATAGTCTGGCGCCGAGTTGGCCTGGAGGTGGGCTGGAGCAGTAGACGGGCCGTGCAGATGATGCCCATGATGGTAATGCGGTGATGGGTACTCACCCGGTGTGTACTGCTGGGGATATTCTTGTACATTATTTGCAGAGTAAGAATGTGCGATCTTGGGTTTTGTTGGTTGGTAGGCTTCAAGCTTGTCAGCCGATTTGCGTTTTGCTGAATTCTGTTTAGAAAAAAAGGTTAAGTTATACTAGATTGTTGAATTGCTAAGCAATAAAGCATTCGGGCGCTACCGTGATGAAGGAGGGTCGACGCGAGCGCAGATCGTCAGGCGTCTGCTCCCTTGACGACGGGCCGCTTTTTTCTTCGGCCATTAACGACGAGATCGACATAAATCCGCTTGATTTAGGAGGCTGAAAATCGAACATCTTCCCAATTAATAATGGCTCAGGGTGAGCAGCAATGAATCATGATTACCATATTTTCCTCTGGCCCTGCTGCGGGCGGGGGCAGATGCGGGCGAGAGAGCGAGGAGATGGCCGCTGCCGCCTCCACAACCGACAACTGCTGGTTCCACTGGTCTGATCCGCTGGCGGTGGGGGGGGGATTGGCGGGGGAATTCGAGTCTTGAGAAGAGCTCAACCCTTGGTTGGCAAGAAAACCCGCGGCGGCCGCTAATGCCGTCAGGCCCTGGGGCTCATCAGAGCGGGAGGTGTAGGCGGAGGGATGAGAGCGGTTGGGCTCGGATAAGGGCGGGGGAGGGGTCGGGGTGTGGGGGGGTTGCAGTTGCTGTGGGGGGGGTGCGTTGCTATCTGTTCTTCGTCGGCGAGGCATTTCACGGCGAGGAGGGAGGGGGGCACTGATTGCTGGTGAATTTTGGGAAGGTCGATCGTGGGTTGGTTTTTAGAGAGGAGCAGAAAATGGTGTCAGGGAAGGAGATAAGAGGGGAGAAGGTGACGAAAAAAAAAAATGGAAGTGGGAGGTGCAGGGAGGTGCAAACAAAAAAGCCAGAAACTGCAAACACTATATACTGTGTAACCTAATTTTTTATTTTAACTAAGAAAAGAACCTCATTATGAAAAAGAAGCTCATGCTTCCTATTTTAAAATAATATTCTGTGTACGCCCGTTCGGATTCAGACGTTCTGAAGGGTCATTTATTTTCGTTGTTTATTTGTGACTGCGGTCGGAATAGCTTTTGGGTTCGGCATCATCGCCCCTCCTTTGCGCTTCCTACTCAATCGCATTCACTCCCCCCCCCCCCAATGGCACAACCCCACCCAAACAAAGTGGCATTCACAGAGGGCGTCAAGCTACTGTTCCGGACATGGACTGCCCTCCGATTAGCCGTGGAGAACGAGTGGGGCGGGTACGACTCCGCAGAGAAGAGAGATTGGATGGTGGACGTGGTCGTGGACTACTTCGAGAAGAGTAAGCATAATCGATGCGGAAATTGCAAGCGAACCCATTGATGTAATCCCATGTCTTCTTCCTATTGTTAGAGGGAAAGAAGGTGGAGCCCGATGAACTGGAGGAGATTCTTTTGCAGATCATGAACGACGAATTCACCGTGGCATTGGAGGACGATTCTGCCTATCAGGTAGTTGGGATGTGCTGTTGAATTTTACTTCCTCTCTAATCTGCTCTCCCAACCCTAGATTGGAAAAGATCTCGTAAAGCTCTACAATGAATGCATCACTGGCAATCACTCGAGAGTACAACGGCTTAGGGAGCAGACACAAAAAACACCTCTCCCCGCAGCAGCCCCGCAGCAGCAAGCAGACGACTCAAGCGAGGACGAGGGTGGAAATGAAGATGAAGACGAAGAATCCATGGATACAACGGGCTAAACTGGAGTTTGTCCTTTTTTTTTATATAACTTAATTCCTGTTGTTCTTCTTGCTCATTCCATTTACATCATTCTTAATAAAACAACGGCACTCAAACCTCGTTCCTCTCTCCGCCATCTCTTTTCTTTAAATACAGCAATACGTCCATCTTCGTCACCACATACTTGGCCCGTCGATCCCCCTTCTTCGCAACCACCACGGCCGCAGGGTGCTTCTCGAAAAACGGTACCAGTTCGCTCAGCGGGGTATCCTCGGTAACATCCATGGCGTGTTGCGATCGATCAATCCGATACTTCACCTTGCCAACTTCTTCCCCGGAGGTCACGTAGTGATTCGAGATACGCTCGATCACATTCCCTAGACTCACAAAGCCAACCAATTCCTCCGACGGGCCCGCAACGAGTATTGATCGATCGAGCCCCTTTTGTCGCATCAAATCAATGGCGTCTCTGCAAGGCACCCCTTCGTCAATAGAGGGGAGGTCGGGCAACTTCAGATCCTTTACCACCGCTCCCCCATACTGCTTCACCCGCCTGGTCTCCTCTCTCTCAACATTCTTATCGGTATAACGGTTGCATTTCATCCATTCGTCGTCCATGAACTTGCTAAAATAATTGCGCACCCCATCCGCCAATAATGTCACGCACTTCTGCCCCGGGCCAAGCTCTCTAGCAGCTTCAATGGCGGCGACCATGACTGAGCCGGAAGAACCCCCGCACAACAAGCCTTCCTCTCTAATGAGACGGCGTGTCATCTGGAAAGCCGCCTCGTCATCCGTCTTGATCCATTTGTCGACGAGCGACCGATCAAGCGCACGCGGAATGAAATCGCGGCCGATGCCTTCGACCGTATAGCTCTTCACGCTATCGTTGAGCGAGTCGGGCTGAGCGAGGATGGAGCCGTGAGGGTCTACTCCCACAATCTTGACATTGGGGCATTTCTCCTTCAGCTTGCGCGCCACTCCCGTCAGGGTGCCTCCCGTGCCAGCCCCCGCCACAAACATATCCACCTTCCCACCGCAAGCGCGCAGGATCTCCTCGGCCGTGGTGTCGTAGTGAGCGATGGGATTGTATGGGTTGCTGTACTGGTCGAAAACCACCGAGTCTTTGATTTCCTCGTTTAAGCGTTTGGCAACACTAATATAGGATTCGGGAGCGTCCCGTGCGGCCTCCGTAGGCGTGCGGACAATCTCGGCCCCCAGCGCCTTTAGAACGACAATCTTGTCCCACGATATATTCTCGGTCAATGTGAAAATGGTGCGGTATCCCTTGACGGCGGCAGCCATTGCCAGCCCTATGCCAGTGTTTCCAGAGGTAGGCTCAATAATGGTGCCACCGGGTTTGAGAAGACCAGACCTTTCTGCCTCCTCTATCATGCGCTTGGCGATACGATCCTTGACAGAACCGCCGGCATTGAGGAATTCGCACTTGGCCACTAGTATTGGGTGAGGGTGAGGCTGTCAGTAAGTACTCCAAGAAAAGCCAATGCTCATAAGCATACGAAGGTCGCATTCCAGTCCCTCCGACTTGGCAATCTTGTCCACGCGAACCATGGGCGTGTTCCCAACATGCTCAAGAATGCTGTTGAGGATAAGCGGTCGCTGGGTTTCTTCCCTATTTAGAGAATGAGACAATGGAACAAGCATTCGCGTTTGGGAATTTAGAAATTACATTTCCATGTGATGGTAGCTGTGCCTTGCAGGATCCCAAGAGGGGTCATCGGCGGTAATTGGGATCTTCATGCCAATAGGAATAATTGGTTGACGACGGGAGCTCTCACGGGGAGAAACGAAGGTGTTTAGGGATATCGCTAGTTTATATAGGATGCATTTGACAACTTTTTAATTCTTTCCTCTTTTGAAGAGGGGCGGAGGGAGGGAATTCTTTCGCATCGTTTCGGCTGTACTTTCAGGCCCCCCTCCCCCATAGAGCCCAATCATGGCCCTCCGACCGAGCCCAGGGCTCACGGGAGAGAGGTTGGAACGTTCTTTGTTTTGCACGTTCGACTTCTAAGCGGCACGTCATGTGGCTCTTATCATGCTAGGGGAGATAGTTCGCCTCGTGAGGATAAGATTGTACCAGCGAATGCATATTACGTGGGTATTTTCACTCTGAGAGAGTTTGCAAAGTTGAGCCTGCAAACTGCCAAGCGAGTTATTCATTTAGGAAGATCCGAAGCAAAGCCTGCAGGGAGCTCATGGAAAGGAGCTCGGAAGGAAGACTTTTCCGGGGTGGGGTTCAACTGACACCATCCTCATCCCTCTCGTCATGGAGGAAACAAGCCTAAAGAGGCTAGAGGAGCCTTGCCCGCTCCTCGGGCTAGAATTTCATCGTGTCACAGCGAGATAATCATGCGACGCTTGAATTTTAGGTGCAGGACAGGGGGATAGAAGAGGAAATGAGTTGAGAGTTTATTATATATTTAATACGTAGTCTATAGGATAGGGTGGCATGTATGATAAATAACAACACAAGCTACTTTCTTTTTTTTTTTACATCCGCTTGACCAGGTATTGCAGGATATCCACCTTGGTCACCACGTGCTTCACCCGCCATTCACTCTTGCCCTCGGTCACCACGGCCGCTGAGTTCTTCTCGAAGAACTGGGCCAGCTCGCTGAGGGGAGTTTCTTCGGTGATTTCAACAAAGCCGTTGGAACGCTCGAACTTGAACATCACCTTGGCAACCTCGTCCTCAGGCACGGCGCGACCGCTTGAGATGCGCGACAACAAGTTGCCGAGCGTCACCAGGCCGACCAGATTCTGCGATGGGCCCGAAACCACTGGCAGTTGGTCGAATCCGTTCTTCTGAAGAACATCGATGGCATTTCGGCATGACACGCTCTTGTCCACAGTGACGGCAACAGGCAATCCAAGATCTTTGACCTTGGCGCCTCCATACTGCTCCACCCGCTTCGTTTCCTCCCGCTCGAACTCCTCGTCGGTAAACTTGTTGTGCTTCATCCAGCCATCGTTCAAGAATTTAGTCATGTAGTTGCGCACTCCGTCGGCCAACAACACCACGCATTTTTGTCCGGGCCCAAGTTCCTTGGCAACTTCAATGGCGGCGGCCATGGCGGAGCCGGAAGATCCACCACACAACAAGCCTTCCTCTTTAATGAGGCGGCGTGACATGCGGAATGAGGTCTTGTCATCACTCTTGATCCATTTGTCAACGAGCGACCGATCAAGCGCACGTGGAATGAAGTCGTAGCCGATGCCTTCGACCGCATAGCTCTTCACGCTATCGTTGAGCGAGTCGGGCTGAGCGAGGATGGAGCCGTGAGGATCCACTCCCACAATCTTGACATTGGGGCATTTCTCCTTCAGCTTGCGCGCCACTCCCGTCAGGGTGCCTCCCGTGCCAGCCCCCGCCACAAACATATCCACCTTCCCACCGCAAGCGCGCAGGATCTCCTCGGCCGTGGTGTCGTAGTGAGCGATGGGGTTGTATGGGTTGTTATACTGGTCCAAAATCACAGAGTCTTTGATCTCCTCATTCAGTTTTTTGGCAACACCGATATGAGATTCGGGAGCGTCCCAGGCGGCCTCCGTAGGCGTGCGGATAATCTCGGCCCCCAGCGCCTTCAAAACATCGACCTTCTCCTGAGACATCTTCTCAGGCAATGTGATAATGGTGCGGTATCCCTTGACAGCGGCAGCAAGCGCCAATCCAATGCCGGTATTTCCCGAAGTGGGTTCAATGATAGTGCTTCCGGGCTTAAGAATGCCTTGCTTCTCAGCCTCCTCGATCATGCGCTTACCGATACGATCCTTGACGGAGCCACCTGCATTGAAGAATTCGCACTTGGCAACTATAGGCAATACAAAAGGCAGTTAGCGCTGTGAGATCCCCGGCCGATCGAGGCATTGTTTACAAACTTACGCAGATCACATTTGAGTCCCTCCGACTTGGCGATTTTGTCCACACGAACAAGAGGGGTATTTCCAACATGATCAAGAATGGTATTCAGTATAAGCGGCTCTGGTACACTGAATGAAGACAGAAAAGGGGGAGATCCATGAACACTCAAAACATACACACAATGCAACATGGCAACAGGAAGGTCAGATCAGAGGACATACCTGTTAACATGATTATAATCATCGCTCACGGTTGGATCCCAGCAAGGGTTATCGAGGTAAGCAGGATTTGTCTTGTCAATGGAGTTGGTCATTTTTTGGCTTGGTCTGAAGTTGGATGGGAAACAATAAATCAAGACCCCTTTCTCTTTATTTTACTTTGTAATGGTCGGATATAAACGAACGGTCCTCCAATCGTGAGAAATTGGGCGGCCATGAACGTCACATTGTGACGTGAAAGGTCTTAAAATTATACCCAGGGGGACCTGGTTCAAAGCAAAATGCACAGTATATTACTTATAGTATTTATTGATTTATGATTACAACAATGAAAGTGGTGGCTGTCCGCTAAAGGATCATGACGCATACCTGTGTGGGAGGGGAGGGGAGGAAAGTGAATTCAATGCTTTGCGAGTTTAAGAATCAGAAAGCTCTTTGATGTTTACCGCTTGGTCCACTCGCGGGCAATACGATCGTGCTCCTCGCGATCTCCCAAATACTGGTGCGCAATTTCCGTAACAAGCGGGTCAACTATGTCATTGGAGGAGGTAGTTAGCACAAATTAAGGGAAATGATATGAAAATTGAACATAGGAGTGAAAAAGAGAGTGTACATGGATTGGCATCCGTCAGCAGCGCACAGATCGAGAGCAGCACTTTTGCGGTAGTAAGCAGCGGGGACCAATTGTCCTTCAATACATCGAGACAAATCTGGCCCTGATTATTGATGTTGCAATGATATATACGAGTCCGAAACACAATCTTATGGGCACGAGTTAGAATCCACATGCACGAGGAAGAGCGCAGAGACGGCACAGTTGTGCCGCACCAAATAAGAAAACTTCAAGGCAACCTTACCTTGGGAGGTTTGAAAGGATAGTCTTGTGGAAACTTCACGTCCAAGAAGAATTTGCCACCGGCGTAAGGAGTATCGGCGGGGCCAGTTATAATAGCACTCCACTCGAACAGGTTGTCGCCCTTGGGCGAAGCGCTATTCCAACAGCAACATTGAATACTAGAGTCAAGCAGAGCGGTAGCAAACAGACACTCACATAACGTTTGGGGGCGGGTCCAAATTCATCTCCGCAAGCTCTTTCTTAATTCGTCTTGCGCTAACGCTCTTGCCGGAGCATGTGGGCGCGTTCAATTTCGCCTTCTTCGCTAAATCAGTGGAAGACGGGGAATTGGTATCGGAGGAAGATAGGTGGGAGGAGTCGGGTGTGGAAGAACGGCGGCTTTCTAGGGTTTTCGCTGTGGTGGCGGTGGTAGTAGAAGAGTGGGTCTCCGTGGACGGGTCGATACGGGCCGACATATTGGTCACTTTGGGTTGGCAAAGAAAACGAAAAGAAAAAGTAAACTTTTGAGAACAATGGAGTTTGAAATGAGATGGGTCGTGGAAGAAGTGCCGTTATGCGTTTTCTTTGCGAGAAAGAAAAAAAGGGGGTGTCGAAACGCGAAAAAAAAAAAATCATATTAAATTTAACGTCACCCATCCGTGACGAAGTAGTTCAGGAGTTCCAAAACGCGTCTTTTATTTAGTGAGCCTTCATTGTATTTCGCGTCTGTTCTCTCTACCGAGGGTTGCATATGGATGGTTACCATTCATAGTTTTAAATCCATTGTTCAGTCGCCTGCTCCCTACTCTCTCTCCCTTGCCCCTATTTTTTTTTCTCGGTCCACGTTATATTTCGATAATTCCCCTTTTCTCCCCATCATTATATCTCTTATCCAATGTCTTATCCATCGCGACCTCCTCCCGCTTCCTCTTCCTCTTCCCAAAACTTCCGCCCCAATACTTCTGGCCACGGCTTCTTTAGCTCCATTCAACAATACCTCACCCAAGCACACAAATACGCGTCTGCAGAATACGACAAATTATGCCAGAACCTTGGCTCATTGTTTGGAAAGGCGGCTAAAAAGGGGCGAAGAAGAAGAGGCCAAGGGAGAGAGCGGGTAGAAAAACGAAGTATTGGTCGATCACCGAGAATGTACTACTCTGTGAAAGAAGCTAAAACAATAGGGGGCGACCCTAGCACTAGCCAGGCTGAGACGATTTCACGAGTTGGCAGGCACCAACGAGGTATATACTCACTGGTGAAAAGTAGATTGGAGTAGAATGTGCTGAGATTCTTCCTATGTTTCAGTAGAGGATGAGCAATGGGAGGACTACGAAGACACCATTGATAGCTCTTATACCCAATCACACTATCTTAATTCAACTTTTATCAGCGATACTTCGCGGGAAGATCACGACAAACAGATTAAAGCACTCTTGTCTCGCATGATCTCCACTGAACGAGAACTCGAGCGCCGTAAGACTTTTGCGCGTAGCTATGGTGCATTTACAAGTCGCCTGTTTGACACGGTCGCTAGTCCTCCTTCCAAAAAACGTGCGGACGAAGAAGAGGACCGAAGAAGAATCCGGGAGTTAGAGCAGGAGCTCACAAGCATCAAGCAGCGCCTAGAAAATCAGGTTGCGATATCGCGGAGAGAAGCCGTTGAAGCGGGGGAAGAGTCGAGGGGCACTGCCCGACCGGCGGAACAGAGATCTCTTCCGTCTCGTCCAATGCCTCCACCATCCTCGCCTCCCAGAAGGATGCTGCACCGCCATGTTGCTTCCTCGTCGAAAATTCATGTAACCTCATTTTGCTTTTCCTCGAATGGAGACGTGTTGACTTACAATGACCTCTTTCTACCATTCATAGACGCCAGGAGGTAGACAAGGCCCCAAAAGACCCAACGGCTTCTTTCACAGAGTGATCAAAGATATCGGACATAAAAAGCCAAAAACGTCCACCCTCTACTCGTGAGCACTGCTCTTTGATCTACTTCCATTCCGTTTATTGATACTATCCTCTGCCATTCCGTAGGACTCCAAACATATCCATTCTTCACAAATCAAATGCTGTTCCCGCACTCGAGTCGCACGAGACGCCAGCCCGGCCCGCACCCACCTCTGCATACCAAGTCGCCCGCCACACCGATATTCCCGCCTCAAAAATGGGCAGTGGCAGGCTTCCCAGCAGCACTCTTGCCCGTGTTGAGCCGCCGCGTACAGTGATGGTTTCGAGGCGATTTGAAACCTATCCCGGTGCCACGGCTGGGACTCGGAGGCCTCTGTACAATATTGAGAGAAGAGGGCTAGAGCCTGGCGAAAAAACGGTGCGCAGAAGCAGGGTGTTGGAGCTGGCTGCCGCTTTGGATGAAGCTCACCGAATCAAGACGGCTGAGGTAGGCTTCGGTTCTATGATTCGATGCATTCAAGTATTTACCATGCATGTGTTTTTCCTTGACAGATCCGACCGCTTAACCGGAAAACCCCCTCCGCCGCCCGTGGCATCGCTCGCTTCCATTCAGCACACAACCTTGGCGAATATTCGCACGATGAGCCGCGGGGCACCCGCAACTCTTCAGCAAGAAAGCCACTGCAGTCTGATACAGAGAGGCAGGTGAGCACCCCGCGGATAAGATCAGGCTCTAGCGCTGGAGAAAGGCATATGACTGAACAAAGTAAAATCTAAATGTACATTTTTTTTTTCTTCCTTTTACGATTTCATTTGCTTGGTTGTTTTTTTTTTTTCATTGCTCTAAAGTCCTGTTCACATTTATATTTTTTTTTCTTTGTACTTGTTTTATAATTTATTAATGTTTTAATTTTATTTCTATTCTTTGTGCATTACCCTTCAGCCTCCATTTTGTCGCACTTTCTCGTGCAAAGACGCCCTCAAAAACAATTTCAGCAGGTCATGCGGACTAAGCGGTATTCCGCCTTACCCGTCCGCAACACGCATACCATCCCGTCCACCAAATCCTCGCTCGACAGGCGGTGCATAGGATCCTCGACGCGGCGGTTGTTAAGATAAAACCCATTGGCCCGCACCAGCTTCTGTGCTTCGGCTACCACGGAAGGAAACGAAATTAAGCCCATGAAAGACCAGTTTTTCACTGCAACCGCAAACGCAATCACACATAAAACATAACCAAATCCCCCTTGTCTTACTTACATCGTGACCGGCATGCGCCTGCCAACACGGCCACTCGCCCCACCTCCTGCCCGATCACCTGATCGGCGGGGAGTGAGATCATTCGTTGGTCGTGCTCGAAGGCGGCCACCAAGTCCGTCCCCCGCACCTTCTCGAGAGATGAGCCGAAGAGGACCTCGGTTGCTAGACGCGCCTTTGCAACGCCCTCCTCTACGGACAAGCAATTGGCAAGGAGTTAGCGAAGCGAACCACGTAGACAAAGAATACAAAGCGGGGGCCTTACTGCCGTGCACGAGTTCGCACGCCTCGTCGGCGAGAAGACGCTGCGCAATCCTGTGCTCCGGGCTCGCCTATTCAAGTCAAACGGGAGGTCACTTCTACACGTAAACATCACCCGGGCAAGATGGAGGCTCATACCCTATGCTCTTGCATCACCTCCGCCACCGTCTCCATCGGCAAAAACGTGAAATATCGGATGTATTTTTCCACATCCGCGTCCGCCGCCCGCATAAAGAATTGGTAAAAGTCGTAGTACGACGTCATTTTTTCATCCACCCAAATGGCATTGCCGGCGCTCTTGCCGAATTTCTCTCCGGTGGAAGTGGTGAGGAGCGGGATGGTGAAGCCAAAGGCGGCAGCCTCCGATTCTTCGTCCGGCGCCTCGGGAGATAAGGAAAGGGCGTCGGCTGGCTTCTTTTTACTGATAAGATCGATGCCTGCGGTGATATTACCCCACTGGTCGCTCCCACCCAGCTAATGGGGGAGTACAGGAGAGCGAGGTGAAAAAAAAAATGAAGAACCGCCTTGTTAACGAAGGGAAATCCAGGTCAAGTTTCGAGTCTTTTCAGCGATCCTCACCTGGACTTGACACCCCTTTTCGTGATACAGATGCCAAAAATCATATGCCTGTAGTAGCTGGTATGAAAACTCGGTGAAGCTGATGCCCTGCGTCGACTCCATCCGCGATTTGACGCTATAGAGTTCAAAGGGGGGACACGGGTTTACTTCTCTCTGCTAGTCAACTCGATCTCATCCAACTCACAAACCTCTCCTTGGCTAGCATGTTTCCCACTCTCATAAACCGCCCGATATCCCCCAGAAAATCGAGCACGCCCATGCTACGATACCACTCTGCATTGTTCAGGATCCAGGGCTGCCGAATGACTCCAGGGTTCCCGCCGCGTGCGCGAAAGTACTCTTCTCCATTCTTAAAGAAACGGTGAAGTTGGGCCTCGATCCGGGCGATGTTATGCTGAAGCGTCTCGGGGGAGAGTGGCACACGCTCGGTACGGCGGCCTGACGGATCGCCGATGGTGCCCGTGGCGCCGCCGAGCTGCCGATTGTGGAGAGAGTGAGTGTGAGAGAACACGAGACCAACACCTCCATTCCATGGGAGTCCATGTCGCCCCCTTTTGATTCGTGAATAAACGGACTTACCAGCGCTATAACTTGATGTCCTCGTACATGGAAGTGCAAGAGTCCTAACAGTGTGACGAGATTTCCAATGTGTAATGACGGCGCTGTCGGGTCCACGCCACAATATACCGTTGTAGGAGATTGGGTGCGCTCGGTGAGGTGAGGACTCGTAATGGCCTGGATGAGTCCCCGCTCGGTCATAGCAGTTATGACATTCTGGGTGGGTATAGTGGATATGGCACGCGTACCATGGCCAGAGATGAATGGCGCCACTCGTCTAAGAAGAGGGAGCATTCTTTGCTGCATCATCTCCAAACCTGAGAGTAAACCAAACCTTTGCAGTGTTTCCCGGTGAAGTGAAGTGTGACTGAAATTTGTGACTCTGCTTGTATCCATGGCAATACTTCCACTAGTTTTCCCATTCCGCGCAGAGTTCGCCTACGACAATGCCTACGTCGGAGAAAGGGCTCTGCTGCGGGCCACCAGGGGCTGCACAGTCAGCAAGCAAGCACATTCGTGTCAACTTACTCATTTTTCTTTTACAATCCACACTCCGGGGGCGAGTCGTGAAAGTAAAAAAGATTCCTTTATATATATAGCTTAAATATATATATATAAATACTACAAGAAATACGGAAGAAAGATGAACAATGAACAAAGAACCGGTTGGGTGACACAGTGGAAGCTTGGCTGAGAAGAAAAATCAGAGAAAAAACAACTGAAAAAAAAAAGTAAAAGGCGTCAGACAAAAACTTTGGAATCTTTAATACATTTCTGTACATGAAAATAGGGGAGGGGAGAGAATAAAAAGTATATCCGCTAGAAACAAGAGTGAACAACCGAATATAAAAAAATACTCGCACAATAATAAAATTGCTCTCAGTACCTTACAAGAGTGAAGTCATAAAACGCTATGATTAAAAGAAAAATCTGTGCCGGCCAAACACTAGGAAAAAAAAAGTATTGCTGTCATTATGGAACATTGCGACGAATGAAGTTAGAAAAAAAAAAAATGCGAAAAAAAGAGAGGGAAGCATGCGAGAAGAGTGGATTGCAGATGGGAAGGGGGTTTGTTTTTTTTTCTATCGCAAACACAGTCAAGAAGGGAATAAGAAAACAAAAATCCGGTATTGTTATGGGGTCCTGAACTGAGCCAGTGGATGCTGCTGTGGGTGATGTGCAGGGGTGCCATATGCAAACTGGGGCGGGTATGGAGCGGCAGAAGGAGACACCAAGCCGCTCAGGGGGTGATAGTAGTGGGAGTAGTATGAGGTCCAGTAGGGGTGATGGTGGCGATAGGAGGGGGGGCACGCGCCGGCGCTCGCTCTGCGGGGATGGAGGGAGGCGGCGGAGGAGGCAGAGGAGGCGCGGCCGGGGGGGCGGGCGCGGAGTGTCGCGCGCCGCCTCGTTGATTGTCCAGTAGCCGCCCTTGCCGGACTCGGTGGTGGGCCGCGCATCGCGGACGAAGATGCGCTTTGTGGTGAGGTTGTGGCGGACCGAGTTCTAAGGCAAGACGAGTTAGTCCACCCGGGGCGGGAGCCGCTGGGCAAGGCCTGCGAGGCTTACCTTCCAGGTGCACTTTGCGGTGCGGAAGTACTTGTAGTGGGTGAGGATCCATTCGTAGATCTCGCTCACCGTCATCCGCTTTTGCGGGCTCGACTCGATCGCGCTTGTGATCATGGTAGCGTAGGAGAGGGAGGGCCGGCCGTCGGGGGTCTCGCCGGGGGCGAGCCGTTGGAGGTCGGGGTCGCCGCTTGCATCGTCGACCTTGCCGTCGCCTGCCTCCCCCTCCTCGCCGTCGTCCGTGAGCTCCGACCCCATGCTGCGGAGCAGCAGAGGGGCGGGGGCACGGGGGGCGGCGCCGGCGAGGGGGGCCTCGGCGGGCTCGTCGCTGACGGCCTGGTGCCGGTCGTCCACCAGCACGGGCGGCTCCAGCATGTCGGCGCTCGACTCCAAGTCCGGGACGTCGGCCTGGATGGGCGAGGAGAGGAGGGCGTGGAAGCCCTCCTCGGGGTAGCCTGCGCCGTAGAAGTCGGCGGGGTAGCTATGGACATAGCTCCACCCGCCGCCCATCAGCGGGGTGGCGGGCTGCGGGGCGGGGGCGGGCGGCTGGGGGTTGTTGACGACCATCGCCGACAGGCTTTCGAAGCCCGAGGAGAAGAAGAGGTGCGGATGGGTATAGGCGTAGGGATCGGCGGCGGCGTCATAGTCCATCGACGGGACGGAAGGAGCGTTGCTTAGCTCATAGTCCTTCATTTTGGCTGTTAACGAGTCGGTGTGGGCTTATCCTAAGAGAAGGTCCTGGGGGAAGGGTGCAGTTGAAGGTTGCGTTGTTGTTGTTGTTGTTGTTGTTGTTGTTGTGTTGTTGTGTTGTTGTTGTTGTTGCTGTTGTGTAGGGGACGGGCCAGAAAGACAGGGAAGAAAACCAGAAAATCCTGTTGTTCCCGCTCGCGGCCTCTTGTTTTAGATCTTTATATACGGAGGGGGGGGAGATGGGGCGATGGAGCCGTAGAGTTAAAGTGGGAGCAAAAAAAAACCGGTTGACAGAATGCAGGTCCGAAGAAGGCACGGCGCAGAAAGGAAAAACGAGCTGGGTGAAAAAAACGGGGAGGCGACGGGAGCCGAATTTAAGAGAGTTGCTCGGCCCTCGCATCAGCATCAGGCTCTTCGCTCTTTAACATTATTTTTGGAGTAAGGTTTCTCTGAATGGAGAAGCTTGTTTGTGGCAAACAGTACAGCGATGATTGATTTCTCGGGCGGGGTAGGAAAAGAGGGTGCAGAGATGGCAAACCGCGCGGTTTCTCAGCCGATAATGCGCACACGCCTCTCCCGCGATTACGATCCATCCTGCGCCCGCCGTGATGGGGCCGCGCGCGGAGCAATTAATCAGGCTTGCTTGATCAATTTAGCCAAACCGGTTTGGCCCTTGTGCGGATGCTCTTTAGCGTTAGGTTTAATAGAGCAGCGTTGGGCGGCCCGGGTGTGTGGAGGAGGAGGCGGGCGGCCTATGCAGGGAGAAAAATGACGCGAGAATCTGCGGGCTCGGGCGGTGCTTATTCGCTGGCTCCCACCCCCCCCCCCCCCTCTGCTCTCCCAATGCCCAGGCGTGGTCGCAAAGCTCCCGCCATGACGCCGGCGTTGAGCGATTTTCCGCCACTTCTCCCCCAATCCGTGAGAGAGGAGAGGGCGGCCCATTGGCTGGCAGGGGGGATGAGATGCATAAGATGCGGCCCTCCCTTTGTTTGTTTTCTCCTTGTGTATTCGTTCGGGCCCGCCAATCGCGCCGCGCGACAGGCTTCGGAATCCAGATCAGCTGCGAACAGATAACGCGGCGGCGCTGATTGGCCGATGCGCCTTGCCTATCCGGGGGCGACTCGCGAGCGGCCCTCTTGCTGCCTCGGCTGCCGCCTGGATTCGCATTGCCTCGAATGGCAGGCACAGCTCGGCCAGGTTGGCATAGGGTTTTTCGGTCCGAGAGGCCAGCTCTGAGGAAACCTTGCGCGGCCCACTCCTGATCTTTCATCCGAAAACGGGGGCTCTTTGCGGGGCACAGAAAGCCTAGCGCAACAAGGTTTGCCCAATCCCCGCGCTGTGCCACCCGTTAGATCTGCCTGGCGGGAATAGCGATTTGTCACTTCATTAGCGACAAAGACAGGTTCGAGGCGGCCCGCGTCTGATTCGCCGGCACCCTCGCTTGTGCAAGGGCACATGAACGCTACTCTTGGTGCTAGCATCTCTAGTGCGGTTAATGATCGCGCTCAAGGAGGAACCCCGCGCGGCTGCGGAATTGGCTGAGGGCCGAGTGGAGGGCAGGTTTCGTGGAGCAGCCGCCTCTGCGCTCGCCGACTTTTTCGTTAGGCCGCTGCATCTCTCGGCCACCGGCGCGCGCGCCGCCATTGGCTACCGCTTCATGAGTAATCGGGCCCTCGCGCAATAAACCAAGAAAACCGGATAAGAGCTGGGAACTTTTTCGCACCTCCCGCTGCAGATGCAAGAAAACAACCTTAATCTAAATCCAAGCTGTGGATAAGCCGGGCCTGAGGAGTGGGAAAAACCCATGGAGGAAGCGTTTCCTTTAAAATCTAGCCTTCCTCTGCCGCTGCCTTTTTTTTTTCCCACTGCAGCTCTGAGAAGAACCATAATCTGGGTAGGCTTTATTGTCTTAATGGAGGCTCCATGGCGCGCCGTTTGACTTTAGCGTTGAGATTGACAGAGCCTCGTTGACGAGACGACTGACTTGCGTCAAATCCAAAAGCTAATCCCCCATGTGGCCGCCCGCCGGCCCGCCGCCGCCACGCACCTGTCTCCCGCCGCAAGGTAGCCGCATGCGGCCACCGTAGGCTGCGGCCCCTTGGCCAAAGCCACGCGCTGCGTTCTTCTAGAATGCGTCCTGCTCCGCTCACTTAAGCTTACAGACGCATTTCCCTCCCCGTGGCTTTGAACTCCCAATTTTCGATTTTAAGGTTGAAGAAGCTTACATAATCAGGGTTGTTTTATCGTGGATTCGTCTTGGAAAAAAAAAAGTATCATGGAAAGAGAGGAGTGGGAAAAGAAAATATCGAGCCAAAAAACAACAACGTTTTGAAGGGGAAAAAAAAAAAGAGATAATACAGGGATTTGGTCAGATTGCAGTCGTGTCATGTCAAATGTCTAAAAAAGACCACAAAAAAAAAAGAAAATAGTAACAAATAATACCATCTAATATCAGTGAATATACAGAAGCAGTCGAAAGAAGAAAAGAGTAAAAGAAAAAACGCAAATATAAGGGGATTTTTAACGAAAATTCAGCATACCTTTGCATATAAACAAGGAAGGGAGTATTCCCCTAAAGCTACTTTATATTTACACGGAATGTCGCGAAGAAAACGGAGACTCTATCCCCCCCTGAGGATCAAAACCGTCCCTGGCCCCCTGCTCACCCTCACCACCGCATTCGTGCGGCGTTTTGGCATCGGGTGCCTGAATCAAACTGGGTGTGGGAGAGGCGACCGAGTGCCTGCGCTGCCGCTTAGTCAGGGCAGGGGCGTTCATGCGAGAGCAATAGGTGCCTATCGGGGACGCAAGAGCTCTTGCGTTAGCCATCGTCTAACAAGGAGAAGGCAAGCTGGAGGAAGAAAAAGGGGAGACTCACAAAGAAGATTGCCATCGACACTCTGGCGCCAAAAAATGGAATCCTTGCGCCCGCACCGTTCGCATGCCGTGACCTGGCGGGGAGTGGATCGAGCCACCTTGACACTACCATCGTTGGCTTTGTACCAGGGTCGAGGCCGGCCGTGGATCTTTTGGCTATCAAGGACGGGGAGAGAGGGCGTCAGTCAATTCTTCTAGGGGAGGGAGAGAAAGGGCGTCCGCCCCCCCCAGCTCACTCACTAGAGGCCGCAGGCATTGCACAGAAGCTGCTTCCCGTCTGGACAACGGCGCCAGCTCGGAGTCTCCGTCGCGAGGCAATTGGCGCATTCACGGCGGGTCACCAGCTTCGACAGCGCTCTCTCTTTCTTCTTTTTGGTCACCAGAGAAAAGCTCCTAGCAGTGGCTGCATAAGTAGTAGTGGGGGAAGAGGAAGAGGCTATTAGAATGGGGCTGAGGATAAATCTTCCGGGTTGAGCAGACGGGCGGACACAGAGGAATAGTAAAACAAAAAAAAAAGGCAGGATAGAGTAGATGGAAATAGATTACCCATGATCGAGCCTGGGAAGCACTGGGATATCATGTCTTCATTTCCATGCTCCCCCACCCATTGCCTCACCAAGGTCGTCCACCGATCCTCCTCCTCCTCCTCCCCTTCCTGTCCCTCCGCATCCTCGCCTCCCGCCCCGGGGTGGAATTCATACGTCTCCATCCCGGTCTGCGCAAAAGGCGAGGAGGGGGTGACCGGCTCGGATACCGAGTGGAAGAGAGGGCCCGACCAATTGGGCCCCTCCATGGCCGGCGGATGGCCTGGGTTGATCAGGGATGCCGTAGAGAGGTTCCACGGTAGATGGAGGAGTTCTCCCTGCGGCAGGGTGGAAGATGGCCAGGTAGAGGAGATGTCGGCTGTGGGCGTAGTTTGTGTGGGTGAGGAGCAAGGGGGGAGCGCGGAGAGATAGGATAAAGGGGTCAACTGCGAGAGTGGCTGTGAGGAGGAAGAGGAAGAGGGGGGGCTCCAAAGAGAGGAGGCGGGGTTCATATCATCCTGGGAGCGTCCGCCAAAGGAATACATGAGCCCACTATGGATGGAGGAAATGTCCTGCGGAGCTTGCGGGGACGGTAGAGGAACCTGCACCTGCTCTCGAAGGAAGATCGAGATCTCGTTCAAGGTTTCGCTGGGTTGCCCCCCGAACTGGCTATGGTAAAGCAAGCTCCTCTCCTCCACTGGTAGCTCCGGTGTCGCCTCAGCCATCCCTTCGTCGTCGTGTTTTTCTCCCCCATTCCCCGCTCTATTCATCGTCAACGGAGTGCTCCTGTTGGGCTGATTCAACATAGGGCTCGAATTGGTCCCATCGTCCATCTCTTCACCCCTCTCCAGCATGGACCTCCTCTTTTTCATTTCCCCATATTCTTCTCCTTCTTTGATGCTTCCAAGATACTCTTCTCCCTCTTCAACCATTACGTTGTTTATTTAAACAAAAAGCAAAGCCAAAAAAAAGACTCCCCTGGAAAGGTTCCATCGTACTTCGTCGTATGTTTATATATATTTTTTATATATACATGGAAATCCGATGTGCGTAGGTAGGTGGGTATAAAGATTAATGGGAGATTAAAAATTCAACCTCTTTATGGTACAATAAATAAGAGAGCATGTGGTTCTGGACGGAAAATAATGCGCAACATCGTGATATATCACTCAGGGAAAGGTTCCGGGGTTCCATGTCTTTCATCACTCTCCATGCGGATTTGACGTTCGATGGCAGCGTTTGGCAAATTTTGAAAATAAGGGGGGCATCTTGCAGCATCATCACCGTGCTTTCAAGGGTGTGACTCATGCATGTTGTAAAGATTCATGTAAAGGTGGTGGGCAACTCTCCTCCTCTCTTCTTTCTCCTCCCCTAAAAGTGGTTCCCTCCCCCTCCCCCTGGTTGGATTTTTTTTTATCTCCACCAGGAATGCACAGAGAGGATTGTGAATTAAAAAGAGAAACGGCGATTTTCATGCTCTATTAAAAAAGGATTACGTATGTAGGAGTCCTGTGAGTGAAACCAATAAAATAAATAGCAGCTGGGAGGGGAGTAAGAAATAAGGGGAGGGAATGTCGTCACATCCATTGCAAAATAAAAAATGGAGCATAGCTCAAGTTTCTAATTGCCATCAGCAAGAAAGCGTGGTAGCCATTGTCTTTCCCTACGAAAAGGCTCACGAAATAAAGGGGATATAGGTGGGGGTCCGCGACCGATAGGCACGGTAGTCATGTCCAAAAAAACGCACCAGAGTGTGCTCCTCATACTCTATCCTAGAGGAGAAGAAGTTGTGCAGCACAGGCAGGAACCCAAGCACACATAGAGGATTGCGCAGCATTATCTGGGTACCAAGCGCCCAGTAGTAGAAGCCAAAATAAGAAGGATGGCGGAGGTATCTGATAGCAAGGGAAAGATTTAAGAAAACAAGCAGGTGGGGTGAGCGAAACTTCGGCTCTGCAAAGTGTGCATTCGGTGAATAAACTCTTACTTGAAGATTCCGGTCGTCACTAGTTGATGATGTGGGGTTTTGAAGTCGACGATCTGGTGCGAGAAGTTGGACTTTGCATGCAACATGGCGAGGGTCCGCGCCACTTGTCCTATGAGCAGTATGAAAAAGCCTAGGGCGATGTTGAGCCGGAGAGGCAAGTAAACATTAGCCTATCAGAAAGCGGGAGGGGAGACGATCTTTTAGCTGGAGATAGATGTTACCTGTCCAAGAAATGATGGAGAATCCTCGTTTCCACTGAGGGAAAAGGTACAATTCGACTAAGAACTCAACAATGCCTGCGGTGTGAGCCGCCGTGTAGGCGATGCTATGATTAATAAGGAATGCTACAGGAGAGGGAAGAAAAAAAGAGAGAGAAGAGTAAGGAAGAGCAAGGTAAACAAGATGCGACGAAGGGCCCTAGCGATGGGATTCTCACGAGCTAGTTCACTTACAATCTAGAGAGAGTTTGGAAGGATTGTAGAGTGCGGTGGCGAAGTATTCCAACACATGAAACACGGAAATGGCTGCAATGAAGATCCACAGTTGGGGGATGCTGCTGTACAAAGGAAGGACTACGCTTGCTCCAAACAGTGCGCCAAGGCCGAAGCTGTACAGGGTGATATTCTGAGGTGTATTCTGGCCATCGAGTAAGGCGGCCGTTTTAGGTGGGATGGGGGAGCGAGGGCGAGGCAATGAGCGCGAGGGCAGGCGTATGGAGCCATTGGCAGGATCAAAGTGATTCGGGGGCGTCTCTTGCGATTCTAGAGGATCATTCATGGTTCTGAAAACGCGACCGGAAGCAGAATCGTCAAGCCTTCAGGTAGAGTTTGCAAGTCATGAATTCGGAGAGCCAAACCAGTGGCCATTAGGATTTCTTAAACATAGAAATTTGTATTAGAAAGCAAGCAAAATTTAAGGGGTGAATCTAGAGAGTGTAGTGTCCCATGGGCACATCAGGGGAAAATAAGATCTAACAACCACAAAGAATGCAAATGTTCCTATTTCAAAGCGGTCTGGTGGCAGGGGGGAGGGAGTTCATGCCTTGCCATTCACCCGCTCAAACTCTCTCATATACTCCACCAATTTCTGAACCCCCTCTTCTGGCATCGCGTTATATGCGGAGACGCGAATTCCACCCACGCTTCTATGCCCCTTGAGCTCGATCATGCCACGTGCGGCAGCGCCTTGGACGAATGCTTTCTCCAGCTCCTCATTGCCAATCCGGAAACAGACGTTCATCCGCGAGCGTGCTTTGCTATCCACCGGGCATTTGTAGATGCTCGACTTGTCAATGGTCTCATAGAGCAGTCGAGCCTTGCGCTCGTTCCTCTCTTCCATGGCTTTCACTCCGCCTTGTTCCCGTAGCCACTCAAAGACCAGCCCCGCCATATAAATCGAGAACATGGGCGGGGTGTTGTAGAGCGAGTTGTTGTCAGCGGCGACCTTGTAGTCCAGCATCAGCGGCGGGACGGGCACTCCCAGCTTGTCTGCCGCAGAGTGCGCCCCAGCCAACAAATCTCGTCGCACAATCACAATAGTTAATCCGGCAGGCCCAATGTTCTTCTGTGCTCCAGCGTAGATCAAGGCATATTTGGAGACATCAAAGGAACGCGACAAGATATTCGAGGACATGTCACACACAAGAGGGGCGGAGACGTCGGGCGCCTCGGCGGGGAACTCGACCCCGTGGATCGTCTCGTTTGCGCAGTAGTAGACATAGGCAGCGTCAGGGCCGCTGAGTTTCCATTCGGAGCGCGGGGGAATGGAGGTATAGGAGCCAGTGCTGGCTTTGGTGTTGAACACCACATTCACATTGGCGCCAAGCCTCTTCGCCTCTTCCATGGCCTTCTGCGACCAGCTTCCCGTCACCATGTAATCTACAGGGGGATTCCATCCTTCCGGCACCTCACTCATTTGCCGTCGCTTCGCCGAAAGCATGTTGTACACCACCGCCGCAAATTGGGTCGTGCCACCGCCTTGCATGAAAAGAATCTCATGCGTATCCGGGATGCCAAGCAGTCCGCGGAGCTCTTCTTTGGCGCGGTTGACCACGGCTTCGAATGTCTTGGAACGGTGAGAGAGTTCCATTACGGAGACGCCGGTACCCTGGAAATCGAGAAACTCGTGTTGGGCGCGTTTGAGTACTGCCTCAGGGATCATGGCTGGGCCAGCGGCGAAATTCCAAGTTTTCCTTTCCATGTCTATAAGTTGGTTGTGATGGTTAGTTTGGATCGAGAGGTTCGGGGGGGGGGAGAGGGGGGGAGATGTGAGGAGTTTTCCGAGTGAACGAGAGAAGTGGAGGGAGGTTATCAAAAAAATTTACTGATTTTGACTCAGAAAAGCAGTCATTTTGTCCTATAGCATGTATATAACATTGTTTGGTTCATGGAGGCGTATTGTGAATTATTCTCCTCCCGACAATACAATCTCAGTTTCCCCCGACTCTGTCAGTTAAATTCATACCAAGAAAGAGACCGATATAAAGCATCCGTATTTGGAGCCGTCTTGGGTAGGCCATATCCACCCCTGCTGAGAGCTCCTAGAGGGACTCCTGTCGCAATAAAATACCACGCCTTGTACTCTAAAAGTGATTTTCATTTTGATATTTAAAATTTGCTGCGCTACATTTCATATCGACGCGAGAAGTTTATTGCAAAGTGAAGCGGCACGGATCGTTTTAAATCTACTTGCCTCAGCTTCATCCCCTAACATCCTAGGCATCTTCTCTTCGAGCGTCCAGGAATCTTACAGATTCATTTCGGGTCCATCCAGTGTTATAAGGATTTGGATGGCGAGGTCGACAAAAGCTACCATCATCTCTAGCAATCCAATCTCTCTCCTCTAGTTTGTCGTGTTAGAGCTGTATCAGCCTCGTCACTACAAACCCACCGATATGGATGCCAAAAAACAAGGTAATGAAATGCATTTGGCAAGCCATTTTAGCCAATGGGGCTTCTAATCCATGTATTTTCTTTATAGATTATGCAGCAATACACGGGCATGAGCCGATGGCAGTCAATGGCGAAAATTCGGCAAGTAGCTCGAAAAGTACAAGTCAGAATCCTTTTAAGCCACAAACATCCCAAGTGGATACTTCCCCACGTGCTGCGGTCAGTACTGGAGCAAAGGGTGCTGCACCGCAGAGAATACCCACTCGTAACTGGAACATTGTGCGAGATTATGTCTTAAGAGGGGAGACAAGCTCACCCGAGGTTGGAGAGTCGAATCGAAATGTGAAACCGACGGGAAGTATTGGAGATGGGCGGCGACCGGGTGGCTCGCAGGCAGAGGGGACATTTACAGCGATGCGTGGGGTTTTAAGATTTAAGACGACCGTACAACAGCGTAGCGACATGCACAGAATGGAGAAAGAATTGCAGAGAGTGCTGACTTCACATGGAAGTGTGGGAGCTGGCCAGACCGGGTTCACCAAGCGCCTCTCTTTTGGAAAGCAAAGCGAGAGCAACGTTGAAGAAGCGGTTCCAGTGCACCCCATCCTTGGCGAGCTGTTTGAAGTGCTTCGTAGATGGACAAATGCAGTTCAAATGCCGATGATGCAGGAAGTCCTTTCAGAGCTATCCAAACCTTTTCTTTCTTATCCTGTCAACGGTAATTCGTGATTGCTTACACTAGGGCAAGCCCGTTCGTTTTGATCAAGCTATTTCTCATCATAGTTGACGACTGCATGCTGGCTCTGGATATCTTTGATTTCATTCGCGAGAACTTTGTACCTGCCTCCGATAATGTGAGTACTTAATTGAAGGCCTCTTTAAGAAAATAGTCATGGTTGACTTTGCGTAACTTTTTCAACGCAGGAAAATATGACTCAAATCCTTTGGTGCTGCCGACTTTTGGAGACTAAGCATGTTAAAACAAAGGTACGCGTTTCTCAATCGGTTTTTGCTCGCTATTTGATTTAATGTTTTATTGTATTCTCTCCCCAAATTAGATACGTGTTTTGACAACGGTAAAGCTGTTGCTGGCCCCCACCTCCAAACATCGAACACCCCCTCAAACTATTGCCGTAGTGCATTCACTGACGTACACCTTCGTCCACACGCTTGCCTCACTTAACGCCTCCTTAAGCGAAAAGAGCCACAACGAGGAGCTTGCCCACATCCAATCCAACCTACATAGCTTCCTTGCTCAGCTTGCGGACGGGTCTCTCATTCACGTGCCACCAGAGTCATACACACAGGTAGAGAGTGGAGCAACCACAGAGGAAATCACACAATGCATTTTCTTGGAAGGCTTGGTGAAGTGCCTTTTGGTACGAGATCTCCGAGTCCGTAAATATTTGGTCCAACATTTATTAAAGACCTACTGGGTGGAGCCCAAGAGAACGATCCAAGCGGCGTGGGAACATATCGTGTTCATGTTTGCAGATGCTGGTGCGATTCGAGACATTTCCCCCATAATTCACTCGATTGCGGTTTTCTGATATAGATATTTATATTTTTAATCAATTTTTATAGCCACGGAAATCCTCTCGGATTCCACATTCTCAACCATAGATCCCGATAAAATTCTCGAATCACTTCCTTATCACCTCCTTTTTCACATGCACTCTAGCCTAGCACCCAATCGGATACAGGGGATATCGCGGCACATCATCAGCGCGCTTTGCGCGGTGTGTGTATCTTCGTTGGCCATCAAGAGCGGCACTATAGATGAGAGGCGCAAGTCCATCTCAATTGGACAACGGTGGAGTGGTTTGGACACTACAACGACTTCGTTTGGCTTCTTAGGCGCTGGATCCGAGACGGATGGGATTAAGACACCAGATCCATTGATGCAGTTGGCAAAGGATTATTTGAAGCAGATGTGGGACTACGGATACCACGAGGAAATAATTGATTTAGTGAGTGAAACGGTGAGTAGATAAATGCGTTTCAGTTCCCGATTCTTTGTGTTAAGATGTTTTGGCGACTATTTGCCTGCTTGCTATAGATCGAAGGCGATAATTTCGAGAGGTTCATGCTGATATATCATCCCATTGTGTTTGGGATCAGCGATGAAATCGGAAGTGCCATTGTCAAGGAAACTTTGCCGAAGCTATTTGACGTATGTGATTATATTATTATGTGATGATTTATTAGTATATGTTTGTGCTGATTCAGTATTCCCCTGATAGCGCTTGTGTGCCGTCAACCCCAAGCCGACTCGCAGTATTTATTCTCTGCTAAAACTACTCATGTCAAAACATCGCCCCCATTTCTATAAACCGATACTGGCGTGCGTTGCATCGGACGACATGGAGAAAGTAGTTCAAACTGTCAATCTAATTGTGTGCCTCGAGCGATATATCCCCACCATCATGCTCTTTATCCAGGATCCTGAACTGATGAGCGTCATTGCATTGAGCGATGTGGGCACAGGGAATAAAAGAAATGACTCGGGTGAATCGGAGTCAGAAAACCAACCAAAGTTTGCGTCTACTACGTTGGGGCAATGCATGATCTTGTTTGAGTTCATCTGGGCCATACGACATCTGAGGTGCCGCCAGATAGAGGTAAATATTCTTTGCTCGTTGGAGTAGATTTATTTGAAAAGCTGTGGGGGAGGGGGGAGGGGGGAGTGAAGAGGATGTGGGGAGGAAATGGACGTATATTAACATGACCTAATGGATGCTTTTATAGTCGGATAGTTTATCAGAGACCATCGAATTGACGAAAAAGTTTTTGGTTGAATTTGAGCGTCATGTGTCAATTATTCTGGCAGCAAAGGAGAAAACGAAGCGGTTGGTGCCAATGCCACTTCGAGTGTTGCTCTGCAACCTCTTCTTTGAGATCCGAATGTTTTGTAAGACGATGCACCGGTAAAATTGCAATTCAACTCGCTTTCCCTCCAATTTGAGAGCTCGCAGTAACTTTGTTTATATTTTCTGGATTGACAGCCCAGGATGGCTCTCCCGTGCACTTGACTGGGCTACTAGGCTCTCCCCCAAGATCATCATCGACCGAAGCTCGACCAAACCCGACATGACTTCCGCCAAATCCGGTCTATACAGTGAGGATTCTCCGTTCCAGACCGCCTCTTCGCATCAGATCGAAAAGTGGCTAGATGAGGTGACCATCATGTTCCAAAAAGTGCGTATGGTATCCGCCATCGTGGATGAAAACGAGGTCAAAGTGTCTGAAAAGGCAAGTGGGGGAGTTGAGTTTCCGGAAAATGCTCTCTCCTTTTACTAACTTCTCTTCAACTGAAGGACGACATTGTTGACCGTCCCGTCTCGATCATGTCTACCAAGTCCTTCAACTCGCACACCCACGACGGCAGAACTCTCCTGCGACCCTCCACCCCATCCACCTCTCGCAATGGCTCCTTCCGTCGCCGCTCTGCATTTACATTTCCTGGAGCGTCGGGCGCAGACACCAGCTCGACCGCCCTTTCTCCCATTTCCACCGACCACGCCGCCCGCCGCCTGTATCGCGTCAATCAGGTGAACCAAGACCCATACGGCTCTGTCCTCTCTCTTCTCGTCTCGGTATACGCAATGCTTACACCGGAAGATCTCTCACGACTCGCACCTTATCTCTGGGAAAAGCACCTGCAGGGCTGGTGCCCAAAATCGTTCCACCCTGCCACGTTTCTCATCATGCAGTGCGGTGAAAAGATCCCGCATCAGATCGTGGCCATGATCTCCCAGGACCTCTACGATTCAAACCCGGTGACGCGTGCCGATTGTGTTCGCAAGCTCTCCGCGATATTCGGCTACCGGTTTGACTTACTGACCCAGGTGTATCTGCCCGATCCCTCACGCCGCCGTCCCTTCCGAGGCCATGTACTCAACGTGCCATTTGTGTCGACCGATCTGGGCTCGACCAAGCTCTCCCTCGACGAGCCGATATGGATGTCCAAGCTTCGACACGCCAGCAACTTCCCCATCGAAATGCGGAAGAAGATCGAAGAGTTGGGGTGGGAAGAGGAGGATGTGGAGGAGCGGGAGAGGCTGAAACGTCTGCACACCCCCGTGTCGCTCATGCCGACCGCATCCCTGGACGATGAGGAGGAGCCATCTGGAGGCAACGGAATGGACCAGTCCTCTTCCGGCGCCGGTCTCGACCAAAGTAGCCGATCGGTGACCTCGACGCGGCAAACGAAGAAGCGCGGGGTGCTCGTGCCAGCGTTCAGCTTCACCTCGCTCAGCCTAGTCGACCTCCTCAACGAGCCCCACGGAGGCGTGCACAACCAGGTCCACGAGCTCATCCTCTACTTTTTGCGCGACGACCCGCTCATCTTTCTACGCTCCTTCTTCAGCGAGCTTGGTAAGGCAGGGCCCGATCGTCAGCGTGAGCTCCTGACTCGGCTGAGCTATTTACTCTCGATGCAAAATCGATTTCCTCCTGGATTTGTGTTCCACCTCTTCAACCATCTCACCGGGCTGCTCAAGTGGCATTCTCGCGAGAATAAGGAGGGTGGCCTCGAGTTGATGACCCTGGTGCACCCTCTTCTCGCCGCCCTCATCGCCTCTACGAACGACTTGTCGATCCGTGACCTGCGGAAAAACAAGGTGGAGGTGTTCCTCGGATGCACGGGCCAATTCTGGTTCAACGAAGGCACTCCGGCCAGCATGTTCCCCCGCGGGCTCACAAGCTCCGCCAAGGGATTCGAGGTGCTCGATCTACCGCTCCAGCTGTTCCTCGTGACTATGCTCCGCATTAGCCATGTGCACCTCATGACAAACTATCTCATCCGCTATCCACGAGAAGTCTTTTCCGTTAAAAAGACCTTCCACCCCTACGTGCCCATGTCACTCACTGGCGCCGAGGGGGAACAGGGCGGGATGGAGGATGAGGAGTTTTTCTTCCCGAGCCTTGATTTCCTTGTGCGCAGCGGCAGCCACCGAACCCCCTCCAAGCGCGAGCACGATGCCAAGATGATCTCGGCCCTCCGTGCGCGAAACTGGATCCGGTTTGTGCACACCATGCTGCAGCGGCTGAATCGCAACTATAATGACCGTAAAGAGCTCCAAATTATCATCAACGGAGTCAACTACATACTGCAAGAGCACCACCACGACTATGGAATTGTCGGCCAGGCGGTGGTGGTCTATATCCACGCCGCAGATCATTTCCGACGCCTCTTCAATAACAACCGGGGCTACTCCATCTTCCTCCCTTCCCTATTTCGCGTATTTTGCGAGGCAGAACATATCACCGCTATCCGCACGGCCATCATTTTTGCGTGGAGTCGATTTTTCTCTCTTCATGCGGAGTCGTTCGTCTTTCAGGCCCTGGGGTGTCTCGTCCCTTTGATTCTCAAAGCATACGACAAGTCCGATGACCTGGGCAAGTGGATGACGCAGAGTTTGCATACGCTGTTGAAATCGCTGGGGAGCTCTTCCCACATGTTCTCCTCGGCGGATTTGCTTGGGGTGGCCTTGGAAATGGAGATGGATGAGAAGCAGGCTCGGGTGAATGACACGGAGGACGGCATCCCCAACTTCCCCAACCCAAACAACACGCTGTCCCGCAAATACTCGCAGCTGAGCAACGGAAACTCATCGCTTCCAGTCACTCTACCGGTGGATCGAGTCTTCTCCCTCGAGGACTCGTTCAAGCTCTTTTTGACGGTGATCGCGTACGATCCCGGCTCCCTTCGCGCCGAGCAGATGGTGAGGATGTTGGGCCACATGGTTCAATTTTTAATGGAGGAGTCGCAGGGCATGGTTCAGCTAGTGAGCGAAGGGATTTCCGCCTTATTGGGAGCGTTTGTCCGGTTTGCAAAGAGCAGCCGCCCGTTCCTAGGGGCTTCTGGGGGATTGGGGGCGGGGACCGAAGAGGAGGCCTCCAATGAAGCCGACGCATTGGGCGGAAATCGCCGCGCAGAGCAAGCCCAGAATGCCTATGGGAAACAGTGGCTTCAGAACGATCGGTTGAACATAAAAAAGGAGTTTGTTCAATTGATACGGTTGTTCTTGAAAGCCGGCGGAGCCCTTTCGGACGCAGACCATGAGCGCGTTGCAAACCTTATCCGCTTTATCATTCGGGATTATGTGAACGCCAAAATCAATTGCAACACGAAGTGGATCCAGGCCTATATAGCGGATGGGCTTCGCCACATTGGCGACACGGAGCAGATGAAGAGCGCCCTGCTCCACCTGTTGACCGCGCTTCATCCGCCCTACAAACAGAACATGCGCACCATCGACTTCTCCGATATGGTTGGGGGAATAGCGGCCATCTTACGGCACTCAAACGGCATGCTTGCGGGGCTCCCGGATATAGCAAGCGTGGTGCGCGAGAAGTTTGTGTCTGCTGGGCTGGCGAATGTCGTGCGCTATACTGATTGGGAGGGTGAAGCGAGCACGCGCCAGATCCTTTTGTGCGAGAATCTCTCCATCCTGATGGCAACGCTGATGACGTTTTCAAATGAGGATGTTTTGCGGGAGATCGAGAAGCTCGTTCCATCTCCCTTCCTTCTGGCCCATGTGGTTATCGGGGTTTGTGTCCATTTTCGTCCGGACGAGAGCGTGGTCGCCTCCATCTCGAGTAATGCGCTGACGACTGGGGTTTCGCAGCGCGTGACAAGCCAATGGATGCGACTGCTCACCTACACAGTACGAGCGTGTACTCGTGAGTCCATTCTCAAAGCTAAGCCGGTTGGATTTTCTCTCTCCTCCCTTGGCTCAGCCTCTCCCACAGCGGCAAACGAGTCCGATGATCAACGTCCTCTCTCCACCAATCTCTCCAGTAACGCTGCCGCCTCGGCCACGGCAACCGCAACCCTCATGATAGTGTTCAACGCCTTGAAATTGATTCTTGTGCTTGCGGAGAAGCACCTCCGCTCTGTCCCGGACATCTGGGTTCGCGTTGCCCTCTTTACTCAGCGACTCCTTGGACAGCCTTCGGGAATGGGGCTCAAGATCTCCTTCAGTGGTCAGCACACTCCGCTCCAGGAGGGAGGCTTCGGGATGGAATTCTTTGGAGGCACTTCACCTGCCATCAGCCCACTCGCTAATCCGGGGCTTTCGCCCGGCGCCGCTTCCAACCCCTTCACACTGCGAATCACTCCGACTGCCGTTGACTTCGTGCTCTGGTCCTTCCTGGAGCTGGTCACCCTCTACAAGACACCGCTGTTCATCTACATGCGCACCTTTATCCACGAGAAACTTCATGAGGTACCCGCAGGGATAACAAGCAGCATGCTGAGCCCCATGGGATCGCCAAGTAGTGCCGCATCCCCTGTCCTGTTGGGCTCCTCTGCTGCACAGCGGGCTCGGTCGCAAGAAAATTCCAGGCGGTCGCGCTGGAGAAGTTGGGGCGGATCAACTGTGCTGGATCGGTCGCCATCGATATCCGATCGGTCAGGACTCGACGTCCAACAGGACTCCGGGAATGGTAAACCGTATGGGACATCCCCCACGGTGGTAGGTCTAGGGATTCAGTCTTCTCCCTCGATTCCCCAGGAGGAGAGCAGTGGGAGCTTCCTGCACCCGCACTCCAACACGTCCGACGTCGAATCGCGGCACAGCAGCCACATCGGTGGTCGCTCTTTCTCTTCCTCGCGCTCTCCTTATGCTAGCATGCGATTATCGCGGTCGCCTTTGTCAAGTAGGTCGATGCCAGGGACAAATATTCTTGAAGAGATTCTTCGCGCCATGTCGAGTGTCCGCGCGAGTATGGGATACGATACGCCGTCGCTCTCGAATTCTCGAGTTCAATACTGGTCTCGCTCGCTTGCTGTTCAGCAGCTGATGTATGAGAGGTCACTAATCCTTCAGACCTATTTCTCCGAGTTCTATATGCCGGGATTTCGGGATGTGGCGGGAAACACATAAGGTGCCCTCTTGTTGCTTTTTTTTATATCATTTTTCTTGTTCAATTGTCGTTACTTGATCATTTCGTTTATTTTATGTAACATTTAATTTTTATAATTATTTTCGCCCTCGATAATCATATTGTTCCATTAGACTTTATTTTGATAATTTATTGAATATTTATCCTCTCCTTGAAGATAGCGTGGCATGTCATTTCAATGCTCAAAAACGGAACAAAAATCTAATTGATTTTTATGAGTAAAAGGAGGGAAAGAGGGAGATAAAAAATATGAGAGCAGTGTTGGAGAGGCAGATTTATTCTGCGAGAGTACACCATACAATTTTGATGCAACGAGAAATAAAAACAATCTAAAATAGAAATATATCCAAACAAGATTACGCGCCCAACCCTCTGCGATCATTTTTTATGACTGCCTCTACCGGATCAGTAATCCCCCCTGTAATACCAAGAGTCTGACCAGGCGACCAGCTATTCAAGAGGAAAAGAAAGTGAGCATAAAACGCACTTGAAAAATTTTCAGAAGCTCTACTCACCCCATCTTTGATAACAGCCGATGTCCTACATTGTGCTCCGCGATGGGACCCGCTTCTTCTCCCACTTTCCGAGACTGGCGTGGCTTTGGTGTCTTTGGTGTTTTTGGTGACTTCAGCTCTTTGAATTTGGACTTCAACGACTTGGGCCGTTTGGATTTAACGGGAGTTGAAGCCTGGGCCTCCCGCAACGTCTCGATTAGCACTTCATCGCCAAGTGCCTTCTTGAGTCGACGGACCTCTTTGACATATCGGTCAATCTGGCGCGGATCACTGGGGATTGAGGTACGCTGAGTCTTGACTAGAAGCAGTATTCTATCGGCCAAAAAATAAATTCATTAGCATTACTCACATAAAACCGAGACCTAAAGAGAGGTTTACGCGTTGCCCTTGCCAGCCTTCTTTGATTTGAGGCCATATTTCCTTGCAAGAAGTTTTACGATGCGTCGATCTAATTTATCCATTGGTTCCGTCGGTAGTTCTTGGAGGAAATGGTCCTCAAGAATGAATTTCCGAATTCTCCTACCAAATTGAGATGACATAGTGATCGGGCTAATTAGTGCCATTGAAAGAGCAACATCAAAACTCCCCACTCCTTCCGATATAGCCCATACTTATTCATAATGCTGATATCGAGCAAATCTGCCTTGCGATTTTTTGCCTTCTTTTGGCTCTTTGGTTTTTTGTGTGCACTGCGCTCAAAAATCTGTCGTAAAACAAGAATGTCCATGTCCACTGGAATATTCTTTGTAGACTCTCGTTCCCATACTCCTTCCACACCCGAATAAGAGCCTAATGAATGGAGTTAGTTTAAAATTTGGTTATTAATAAAGTATCACTCTACCTTTCCCTCTTGGAAAATTGATTGGAGAGCCGAAAGAGCCGGTGAGTATCGAGCGGAATTTGCGTTCTTCAGCCATATAATCGGGGGCTTTCCCTTTCGATTTCCCTGAAGTCCTTGCAGACTTAGATAGTGTCGAGATGCTTTCCAGGTATTCCTCGTCATCATAATCGCTATACGCGACACTTGGTAAATCCATCTCTCCTTCATTATCAGACATCGACTCCGCTCCCTGGGTTTCCTCTATCTCTTCGCTCTCCACTACTTCTTCACTTTCCTCCCCATACTCACTCTCTTCTCCATCCTCATATCGAGAATCTTGCTCGCTATCGGAATTTATTAGCTGATGATCAAGAGCATTTTCCACGCTTAGACGATATAAATCCCCTTCAAAGGTGGCATCAGTTGTGTCTAAAATGGATGTTGAAGGAATGATAGTCGATTTCTCTGTTCTCTCTTCTTCATCGTCTGAAAATATCTTGTAATTTTTTTCTGAGATCGAGAGGGCAGCCATTGAGAGTGTTGTCAAATCAATTCCTTGGCTCATTAAGTTCTAAAAAAATTGAAGAAAAATTCATGAAAAATCCTCATATGTAATACAGAAAGCAAAGAGACCACTTACACTGGAATAATCATCTAGTGCCTCATCATCGCTTACTTCGCTCTCTTGGCTCGTCCATGTATCAATATCACTCTGCGATAATGCCCTTGACGATTTCTTAGATTTCGAAGTGCTTGGCTGCGGGTCTATATTCAAGGAAACCCAGATAGGTTTAGCATAATATGACGTAAAAATTAAAGCATATTGAAATCACCTTTCAAATGTTCTTCGATAGAAATCATGTTGCCATCTCCATGTGAATCAACACTTGTATCTCCTGTCTCGCTATTTTCGCGTTTATCTTTTGACTCATCCAAATCAGAGGACTTCACGAAAGTAACGCCTCGAATAGGCGTGCTTCTACCGGGATTCTTTCCTTTCTTCCTGGCACTTTCCAGCTTTTTCTTTGTAGAATCCAGCTGCTGAGGCCTTTTTGCGGATTTTGGGGTCGATGATCTACTCACATTCTCATTAGTAAGCTCATCCGAATCATTTGGCGTTTTATCGATCTGCGAATAATCGAATGCAAAGAAATTGTTAGCCGGAGGAGGTGCTGCGACAGGTACATATCCACTGTTCACAAGTGTGTGATTTCTACGTCCTCGTCCTCTACCGCTAACTCCGCTGGGATGGTGGTCCTCTGCAACTCCTAAAGACGATTCCCGGTCATAACGTGATCGATGGCTACTTTCTCCCATAGAATTAGCTCCACGCCCTCTACCAGATTTACTGCCTCGCCCCTTCTGGGGGCCACCGCCCCTGCCACCATTAACCTTCGAATGTTTAAGTACCATAGCGATAAGGGGGTCACTGTTGGAGAGAAGGAATTTTATATACTTTGACAGTCACGAGTATTCTCCACCAATAGTGTTAGTGCGCTGAAGTTGGAGATCAAATTACAGGAGCAGGTATGAATTTTAACTATTGTGGAGTTAGAAGATACAAGTTTAAAAATTTAGATATTAGATATATGACTTTTAGGCTCTGGTTTTCATTTTGTCATCAATTCCCGACTAATGATCTACTCTTGCGAGAATTGGTGGCGCTTCGTTTGCTCGGATTTTGTGTTAGCGAGCTAAAATTATGCAATATGGAAATCAATAGATATGATTTCGTGCCATGTATAATAAATCCTACTACCTTGGCAGCTTTCGTTTGCGCCCCACACTAGTTGGCGTTTTGCTCCGTTCAACCTCATGATTGAATGTATCTCCATCAACCTCCTCAACTTCATCTAAAACGTTTGACTCCTTTTCTTCCTCTTCACTTTCTGGATCAACTTTCCGCTTCTATTGAAATTATTTTGGTTTGCTTCAGTCAGAACGTTATTATTGTGTAAAAAAATACTAAAATTACCCTTCGAGGGCGAGGAGGTAAGTCTGCATGAGTTTGAGCTATGGCTCTTTTATTTCTCCCTCCTCTATGGTTTCCTCTTCTTGCAGTTTGGAGTGTTGAATACCTTGGTGTAGCAGGATTCGAGGAGCTTTGATCAGGCGGCATGGGAGAACGAAGTAGTCTATTCTCTTCGCTCTCATGTTCACTCAAATCTGCTTCGTGACTTGGGTTTGACTAAAATAATGAAGTTAAAAACCATTAATACTTGATTGCTCGTCGTGAACAGTGAAAAAGCGACCTACCGGTATGCCAGGCCCTGGGTTGATTTTGGCATAGGCATCAACCATTGCCTGTTTCTGGCGCGCAGCCTAGATAATGAGCATTAAAATACTTCAGCACTGACGAAGCTTATCTCAATTAACAAGTTCGATCCGTACCTGTTCTTTGATTATGTTTTCATTATCATCCTTTGTGTTCGCCTTCACGCGCTCACGAATACGCTCCAATGACTTATTAACAAATCTATTAATATATAGTCATAGAGCTAAATCTATGAGGAGCATTGATTGAAAGTAGTTCTTTCTTACCCTTTGATAGCGTCCGAATCATCCTTTAGCACAAAAAGTCGTAGGGCATCTCCTAGTTCATTTTCAGGCAGGACTTCTAAGCTTTGCGCGTTGAGGAACTCGGAAACTAGGTCAGATACTTTGAATTTATCCATTTCCTCTGGTTCCACGTCATCCAAATTGATGGGGTCGATTACAACCTTTTTCTTTGCTAAAATGAATAAACGATAGTAAACAAAATATAATCAGGTTTAGAGAAGTTTATTTCGAAAGTGTTAGAATTGGGATGGCTATACCAGTCTCTTTCGTTACTCTCCGCCGATAGAATAGAATAAGATCTTTTGGATTTGCCACCTCTTCCACAAATCTTTGGCCGAATCGATGTGGGTTAAAGGTATTGAAGCCTCCGGTATATTCAACCTTGATTTGTGCTTTTAGTCATTGGGATTAGAAAAATAAATCCAGCTAGAGCTTAGTTTACCTTGAGTCTGATAAGAGGCTTCGGAGGCTCAAGTTCTTGGGTATCGAAAGAATCACCCTGCATTTCCTTCCACTCACTTATTGCTCTCCTAATGAGTAAACGAACCTATAGACATATTGCCTCGTTAATACCCTCATTTACAAGTTGGAGCACAGGATGCTTACTTTATTAACTAGATACTCTTCTACGCTTTGATCGTCATTAGGCTCGAGGCCTTCAACCTCACTCAGTACAACCTCTTCCATCACAAAAGGTCGTACCGTCTTTAATCTAATTTTCTCGAGCTCATAGTTTTTCCCCTGGATCTTCAGAATAGCAACATGCCTAATTAGGTAAATGCAAGATTAGATTTAAAAGTCTTTTAATATGGATCTTGGATATAGAGGAGATATTTCTACTTTTCTTTCGCCTCTCCCTCGGCCAAACTTGTTGCTACCGATGACCCAGGTTGAGTAACATGGAATTCCATCCGAGCATTGAACTGTGGATCGATCAAGCACTCATGTTCATGTCCCCATATTACCAGATGCAGAAAGTCAGAAAGGAATTCTTCAGGTATGAAATTCGTAGGACCATGTTTCGCGCTAGGATAAAAGAAAGAAGATGGTATCATATACAATATGCTATGAATATGTCCATCAAGCATTTAAGTACCGATTTTGGTGCAAAACCATTATATTGAACCAATCGTCTGTTCTTTCGCTTGGTCGTAACATTTTCACTTGTTTTTTTAAATACATTCGATGCAACCGCTCATCGCGTATGTTTCCAAGCCCATAAATGGCTAACTTGGTGTTGTTTTTCTGCAAGAGTACAGGACTAACCACCACTTTCTCGAGATCCGTCGATTTGCCGAAGTAGTTGACAAGCCCAGATACAGCAAGGAGATCTAATGCGCTGTAGCTTCCGTCCTATCGAGTTAAAATGGGGCTCTAATTAAAGATAGATTCTATATCAATGGTCGTGTCTAGAGAGCTCACCCCAGTTGGATCGTCATGGTTTCCATGAATAGAGAAAACGGGCATGGATACATTAATATTAGGATCTTCATAATTAACTCTTGAAAAGCTGTATATAATCAACAGATTAAGCACAAGAAGCAAATAAAAACTCGCATGTGGTTTATAACTCTTGCCTGTCAGGAAAGTTTACAGATTGATCACTTAGGATCTCAAATTCGACAGGTTTGTTGCCAAAACAATACTGTCGCAAAAGTTTCATTGTCTGGTAAAGTGTTCGCCGAGTTGGTCGGTTATCATGGAAGAGATCGCCGCCGAGCAGAATCAGATCCACCTTATAAAATAAAGTGCATTAATAAAAAGTAACGCGAGATAAATTTATCGCTGATTTCTACCTCTCTTTCTTTGCCGATTTGCAGAATCTCTTCAAAACTTGTGAAGGAATCCTGACCGCGAATTGGATCCTTTTCTAGATAGCCAACATGATTGTCCGTTGCGACAAGAATTGTAAAGGCATCATCGTCTTGACTACCGCCCATAATTAGGAGAGATATGCTAGAAATAACCACATAGTTTAATGCACCATTTAAGATTACTATTGAGCTGCGCCTCGGTGGCAAATAGTTTATTAACCAGCTTTCAGAATAAAATAATTACAAGTTTAATAAATTGTCTGTTAGAGAGGAGTTTTCGCTAGAAGAGGAAGAAGGGTTTGATGTTCTAGGTGTAGTTGAAGTTCGAAGTCGCGATGGAGTAGGAGTGGCTAAGGAGGAACGGCTACCCGATTGATCTTGAAGAAAATAGAACACGGTTAGATGAAAAGCAAAGCCGAAGCAATCTAGAATGCCTACTGTTAACTAATGGTGATCTATAGGATGCTCTTAACTGTCTGTCTGTATGCGCGGTCGGTGATGCCGGACGGCGTCCGGTCATTTTGAGTAGATTTTGCGCAGCACTTGAGAGGTTGGCCACCCTAAGGGATGGACTAATATAGAATAAATTTGGTTTAGAGAGATAGCATTCTTATTAAAGTTGGCGTCGTCGTGTTTACCTAGGAAGTGTTCTTGGTGTGGATGGAATCGGAGCAGGTGTTCGACTTTGGGCTCGTTTTCGAATGCTCTTAGATGCTCTGTCTGAAAGTTTTGCAGCAATCAAATCTCGGCGGGATTGGGGTGGAAGTTTAAATTGTTGACCTGGAATTTAATACTTAGTATTCCTCATATTAAAAGGAAAAAATTCGAATACAACTCACCTGGTGTTTCTCCTCCTGATATAAGAAGGGGAGAGCCTTCTACAGTTCCCCAAGTCATAAGTGGAGTCATCCCTCCAAGATCAGAAGGACTTAATGCAGGCGTTGCGGAAACAAGATTGTAGCCTGCAACATCTGGTGATGGAGCAGCGAGGGGATCTAAAATTAAAAAAAAAATAATAATAAAATGAGTATGAGTAAGGAAAACGAGTAACGTTAAGTTAGAATAAGTCGGTAGCAATACTCACAAGGAGTGCGAATGCCCTGTGCTGCATTAACCATTGAGGGTGGTAACATCGAGCTGGTGTTCTATTATTATTTACATAAATGGAAAGTCATATTATATACTCAGTAAAGAATACTCACGGTAAGATTGTCATTTGTTTCTAATCTAGTATTACGATATAATATGGCCTTAGGATCTCCACGAATTTCTGAATTTTCAAGGACACTTCCAACACCTTCAGGGTTATACATTAGAGAGTTTTTCACCTATATAGAAAATGAGAGGTGCAAGTGTAAAAACGGATTCTACAAAAGATGTTTATCACCTTATATTTCCATGTATCTATCTGTGCATTTTTTGGAGCCTCTGTGAGCAAGTGGTCTTCGGACACCTTTGGCTTATCTTCTAATAGTAACTGTCCAGTTTCCTTATCGAACATCCATTTATATCTTTCCCTTCGTTTGGCCTCAGCTTTTTCCATTAACTCTGAGAAAGATGCATTATCCTCACTAATGGTGCAAAAGCAAGGTTAGTGAATTCAATTGAATGCGTGAAGTTATGTAGATTATAACAAACCTAGTATATTTCGCTTGAAACGCACTCAAAGACATATTGAGATCTAATTTATCTAAATTAGACGTCTCATTGCTAACCTCCTCTTCACTCTCTTGAAAACTTGGAGTACAAGGTGTATCAAAGCCCTGTATGGGGGTTTCACTAAGTATTTTAGGAGTGGGAGCTAATATTTTGTAGAGAGAGTTAATTAGTGAGAATTGGAATAAAATTTGCCAAAGGCGTTGTAATATACCAGGAGTTTTAAGTCGCGGTGTTTTGCCAGTGCGAGCGATTTCGGTTAACTGATGATGTGCGCGGTTTATCCGCTCGGGATCACTTGATTCTATTGCATCGAGATATTCATGCTGAGCCTTTAATTTTGTAAGGTCGGGAAAGAAATCACGCTCGATAATGTAGCTCAGGGCGTCAGTGTAAGTGTCTTCATCCAGAACTAGTGGCTTGCGCTTTGTAGCTTTGGAAGTCTCAGGCTGCTCGTCCTGATTTCGTTTTACCACTGTTCTTTCTGATGCTCTCTCAGTAATTTCCATAGCAGATATTTGACAGATAAACTAGTCTATCACATTAGGAAAAATGATGGTCTTTAAAGTATAAGTCGACGTCATTCGATTTTTTTTTGTGGCAGTTCTGATATTAAGATTTTCACGTCTTTTTTTCTTGGAGCCTCCAGTAATTCATCGGCATCTCTCTCCATCGCTTCGCACGATCCTCCGCGTTCTTCATCCATCGCCTGCCACACGTTCACTTAGAGCTCCTTCTTCATCCCAAAGGAACGAGATTTGCGCCACAAAGAACGCGTTAACTATCTTCCTGTGGCTCGTTACTGCTGATAGTGAAACGTAGTGTAGATCACCTTTCATCTGCGAATTTCCAACAATCCTCAAATAGCTGAGAGAATTTTGACCATTAGAGCTAGAAATTGGTGATCTATGACGACAGACCTGGATGTCTATGATTCCTTGCTTAAAGAAATCCTAGACGAAGAAGTCATCTTTTCCGATGAATATTTATTAAAAGAAGGGACACCTGCTCAAGCTGATGACGAAACTGCTCAACTTTCACCCGATCTCCAGGTCGCTCTTGAAAGTGAAGATTTCGCTGAGAAATACATTGACCAACTGAAGCGATCCCTTAATACACCGAACAAAGCTGTACCAATTTCGCATCCTTTTCAAAACGGTGGCGGCATTAACGCTCGTAGTTCCAAGCATTACAAATCTAGACGGGATACGAAGTATTAATATTTACGAGCAATGCATTTGATGTATTACTCAAATCTGTTCCTACACCCTTTTCTTATTGTTATCTCTAGAGTTTCTTCTCATGGCAACGGTGAAAATTTAACAAATAGCAGCGACACCATGAAAAATCGAGGGCAACATTACTTGGCAAGATTAGGTGGGTATACTTATTCGGTTATTGAGTACTTAGATATATTGTATTAATATTCTTTTATTCATAGTCAATGGCGTTTCGTCTTTAGTAAATATTGAACAGGAATTCAATACCATTCGAATTCCAGAACTGGACCTCCCAAGTACGCCGGAAACTGCCATTCGCGGTGTTCTCTCCAAACTCTATGGACTCCAGGAAGATTTACAGATTCATCTCCAGGGTGGACCTCTTACCGATGAATCAACGCTGGTAGTTCACCGGCGAAAAAAGATCCAGGAACTACTGGATACAATAGTTTCCGAGATTGCCGTTTATGAAGAATTTGTTAATCGATGTAGGAAGCATTGATCTTGAATTTTTTCTTTTGATCAGGTTTAGTTACATTTTTCTTCCATGATTAGCAAATACACTGAGCTTGGATAGGATACTCAATGAGCCTGATTATTCTGAAGAAGAACTGCTAGAATCTGAGACGATAGAGACGGAATCAGATATTTTCAACAACTTGGTACTATTTGATTAAACATTTATTGTTTTCTCAATTATTAATTTTTAATTTTCTTAGGACTCTCGTTCGGATATTTCAAAGTTTTCTAGTACCCCAACCTCATCCCCTTCTCCAAAAACGTTCCGTTCTGGATTTCCTGAGTTGGGTAGACTTCGTGCCAGCTCTCCTACTACCTCACGCAATTCGCGCACTTCCTCACCTTCGCTCTCGGAATTTGATCGTAGCGATTTCTTAGATCAATCCTCGGCAACACTGCAGCCATGGGAGGCGTTTCTATGGACACCTCTTATTAAAATATCTAGCCATCTCTATTCAGATTCGACTCGTCAAGAATATGGACTCCCGACAGTACTAGCCGTAAGTTTCATATATTTCTTAAACCAACCTATCTAGATAATTTATTAAGTCTCGATTATTAAATTGAACCATTGAAGGTTCGTGCTATTATTGCAGTTGGAACCACCCGTGGTATGATACTCATTTACGACTACTCGCAAAACTTGCAATGTGTTTTGGGAAGCGATGCGATAGGTTAATATTTTTGATCCCACTACTATTACTTTCTCAATTATTGACGTAGCGTTGCATTTTTTAGCATTAGAGCATGGAGCGGTCACTGCTTTGTCAATTTCTCCTGATCAAGTGCATGTTGCAGCTGGCCATGCGCGAGGTTTGATTCAACTTTGGAACATCTCGAAGCCTTCGACTTCAGCAAGAACAATTGAACCCATTGATGCTCCCGGAGTTAGCACAAAGGATGGCCATTTGAAGGGTACAAGCATTCTTCACTTGTCGTTTGTAGGTGTGAGAAGACAAGAATTAATATCGGCAGATGATCAGGTAATCTAGCTTTTAGTTTTGAAGCGAAGCAGAGTTTTATCGATTCGATATTAACATTTTCTAATTAATCCTAGGGCATGTCATTCTATCATGTATTTTACAAAATTTTGATGGTGAATGCGGTCGAAACAACTCGAATACTGGGGCGTTACCCTTCTTCTACCTCTGTTACTACAAGTCCTGCCAAAAATAAACGACCAACTACAATTTTCGGGCTCGCAGCTCTTCCTCTTGGTCAGGCTCCTCACGCGACCGACCAGCATCATTTAATGGCAATCCTTACCCCTTACAAATTGGTAGTGGTCGGATTACGTCCCCGTCCACGTACTTATTTTCGACAAATCCGCTTGAAATCGAAATTGGGGTCCCATAACGACAGAACACAAGGGGATGCTAATACATCTCCATCGAACGCCCTTTCAGGATGCTTGTCGTGGTTTCCTCCCACTCGGCGTGTTAAATCGAGCACCAATGCTGACATAGATCCATTGCTAGCTTTCGCTTGGGGATGTGATCTAACCATTTTACGTGCAAGCATACCCACGGATCATACCAGTAATAAGCGGCTTTCTCTTTTGTCAAACTCTAGTGCATCCAAAGAGGATCGCATTGAATTCGTCAAGGTGGGCGAATGGCGCTCGCGATTGCCTATCATGGCATTACAATGGATAGATCGGCAGATCCTTCTCATTCTTACAAATGACGAGCATCTCTTAGTTTTCGACCCACGTACCATGCAGCCGATGGAGCGCTGTGATTTGCATACTCAGCAGCCAATTCACCATGATCGTTTTGGGCACGCGTTGAAAGAGCTTTATGCTACCGGGCTTTCATCTAACGACACAAGCCCATCAGCTACAGAAGTCGGCAAACCAAAGGACATAGAGAAAGCTGTCATGGCGCCGGATATGGCCTATTTCCATAGTATTAGAACATATCGTGGCAAAACTTTTATACTTGGATCGCAACAATTAACCGTCGGTATGCTCTTATCTTGGGCGGATAGGATAATAGCGTTAGTACAATCGGGTGATTTTTTGGAGGCCATTTCGCTTGCCACGCAATTCTACAATGGAAAATCAGCGCATACGGTGGTGGGTCTGCCCGAGGATGACTCTGCGAGACGCGCACTCGTTGGGCCCAAGTTGATAGAGCTGCTACAGGCCTCGCTTAATTATGCATTTTCTAATGAGCACACTTTTGCGATCGAGAATGATCCCTTAAGAGCGGCCGACACATCTGAAGGAGCTATTTCGTTATTTGCACCTAGCAACTCTGTGCTCCATCAGGATCTTGCAATGGTGTGCATAGAAGCCTGCCTGAGCATGGGTGAAGAGGATTATTTATTTGGAGAGATCCTTGAGCGTTATACGGACGCCCACATTCAAGGCACTTTTCTTGAAGCCCTGGAGCCTTATTTGATTGCAGATCGAATTCGTCAGCCTCCACCGGGCGTGATCAAAGAATTTGTAGCGCATTTCCGGGCCCGTCGTTGGCTGGACCGCATTGAACGTACTATCTGGCACGTTGATCCTGCGTATCTTGACATCGATCAAATTGTTCAGCTAAGCCACGAAGAAGGACTCTACGATGCGATGTTCTACGTATGGAACCGTGGGTTGGGTGATTATGTGAGTCCAGTGATTGAGCTCCTCAAAGTTATTAAGCGAGCGTTATACTTCCGCCGACAACAGCAACGAATGCTCCATAGCACTCCTGCCTCTGAAGGCGATTTGACGGATCTGAATGACCAGTCGATCCAGGATCGAGAGGAGTTGGAGATGGAGCGTGCACGTAACGCGGCCAAGCTCTTCGACTACTTTGCGCACATCCTTACTGGTCGATCCTATCCGGACAACACGCCAATCCCACAGAAAGAAGCTCTTGCAGCCCGAGCCACAGTGTATGGCTTTCTGTTCTCGGGACGGTGTGTTGTGTGGCCTCCAGTAGGCGGTAAACTTGTGCTCACCACCGATGATAGCAGTTCTCAGCTGGAGACAGAAGACGCGGATGCTCAAGAGCCTACTTATCCGTATCTCCGGCAGATTTTGCGCTTTGATACAGCTTCTTTCCTGCACTCACTCGAAATTGCATTCAATGATCCCTATTTGAATGGAGGCGATATTTTAGTGAGTGGGACTGTGATGGGAGAAGAGATATTGGGTGGTAAAATGGTAAGCCGGCAGGTTATCATCAATACCCTCCTTGAGGTTATGACTGTGAAAACTGGTCGACCTGGACGAGGAATACCTCTTGGATCTGCAGCCCCTGCGGTGTCCAGGCGTATGCGATGGGAGGACGAAGAAGAGGAGGAGAGGTTCCGAGAACAACTGAGACGTTCTCAGTCCGACTATCTGATGTCTGACAATGAGGATAGTGACAATGAGGGCGACGAGACAGAAGAGGAAGAAGCAGAGCTCTCTACCGCGAACGTCACTCAATTATATGCGTTCATAGCTCGCAATCTGCCTAAATACACGACCTTCTTATTGCTTTCCCCGACCATGCTACACCGTATACTCACTGGGCTGTGTACGGACATGGATCCTGCTACGCGTAATTTGCGTGAAGAGGCCGTGCTTAGCCTGCTAGACGTATACATGCCTGCCGATGGGGACAGGATGAATATACTTTATGAGCAAGCTGGCTTCTGGCGTGTCCTCGAAAATGTGTATCGCTCCGAAATGCAATACGGGCAGCTCACAATGACCCTTTTAAAGGATCAAGAGCGACGTGAGTTAGTGTTTGAGAGTGTACGTCAAATGCTACTTCCCTCATCCTCGAATAATGGGAATGATCCACCTCTAACTGAGCGTCAACGATCGGAGGTTGTAAACACAGTCATGACAAATTTGGAGAAATTTGTTGAAATAGACGGGGAAAAAACTGCTCGCCTCGTGCATGAGTGCCTAGAAGGAGATCACACAACTGCTATTGAGATATTGGAGGCGATACCGCGAAGCTTGTTCCATTATCTCCGCGGCTTATTGGAGCCAGAGAGCGGCTCTACTGCTACTAAACCCACCGATGAAGACCATGCACCCGTTGTGGAGGCCATGCCCGAAAATACACATACGGTAGCTTCATCTTGGCCAGCTACTATTGTAACTCCGCCCATGCACGAGCAATATATCGAACTCATGTGTCAATACGACCCAACAGGCGTGTACAACTACCTTCGAACTCACCAGGATAATTCCTACCGATTAGAGCGAGTCCTTCCAATATGTGAGCAGTATGAGGTACTCGACGCTGTGGTATGGATTCTTGAACGGAGTGGAAACTCCTCACGGGCTTTGGACAAGGTTCTAAATGTGGTACGGGATCGCGTTGGAGCAATTGCGCAAACACTGGAAAATAGTGAGTACGGTGCAAGCGGTGAGAGGATATGGAGCGCGGAGGAGCGGGCCGAATTGCATGCATCATTAATCAAAATGCGCGGTATGCTCAAGGTTGCCACAGAGCTCTGCGTGAATCGAAGTAGACGTGCAGCTATGACAATACAAGCTGTGGCCAACAAATCCCGAGAGCCGACTGCTGGGAAGTCCGCGGGGCATACTGATGCTCAGAAGGAGGCAGAAGATTTATGGCTCCGACTTTTGGATACATTTGCAGAAGCACGTCGCAAGGTCATCACTGCAATCGAAAAGGGCTCGAGCCGCTATTCTACTGACGACGAGCTCACAAACCATATAATCTCATCGCTGAAATCGTTTGTGCAGCTGATTATGGATGCACTTCTGCTATCTGGCCCCTCTCTACAAGTGTCACTTTCCCGCCTGCTAGCAAGTTTGGTTCAGTCCCAAGCCCATGATAATACGGCCACGATTGGCGATTTACGTGACATTTTAATGGGCATGCTGGATGCCTACCGCTATGATGGCAACCTGCTCGCAATGACAAACCGCCTGTTTGACAATGATTTGTTTCTGGGCGTAGAAGGTGTGGTGAAAAGTAGGGGAAGAGGGTGGCGGCCGCGACGATCAGCTTGTGATATTTGCGGTGCAGCCTTTTGGGACACTGCCGCACGAACTGCTGCAACAACTCCCCAACAACGCGCTTCTGGCTCGAATGCAAATACGGATGAACAATTGCCAGATCAAGGAGCGGAATGCCCTGAAAGCTCTCAAGCTAGCACAAGTGCCGGAATTGCGTCCCATGATCACGACGTAATCATCTTTCGTTGTTCTCATAGTTATCATCGCAAGTGCTTAGAGCTGCAGGCTCCGGGTGTAATTCGCGACTCTGGCGAAAACCCCTACCTCTGCTGGATATGCGACACGCCTCCTAGTACAGTAAGACAGGAATACCAGTCACGTGCTGCTTCCCAACAGGAGGCAGAAAGTGTCCCGTCGCTCAACCACAAAGGGAAAGGACGAGCTATCTAGTTGCTCTCTATTTCATTTTCTCATACAGTTTTGATGTGCTATAGAGTTCTGAAAATTTTCGCTATTTTTGTTATCTATATCTATTCTTGTTCTCCCTTTGTCTTATTATACTCTATATTGTTATTTTCTCTCCCTCCCCTTCCCCCTTCAACTCATCTTCCTCCTCCTTTTTTTTATACATATATAAAGAATGATGTTTACTATTTCTTGCTTAATATTTTTTTCTTAGCAATCTTCATACCCTTCATTTTCCTTTCTCGCCTCCCCTTTATTTTTTTTTTTTTGAGATGTCTTTGAATGTAATGTTGAGGTTGGTGCCCAAGTATGTTCAAACTTCTTTCTATTTCTGTTAATTTTTCAATTGCAATGTGTCAAAAAATATAAACTGTGTCAACACGCCTATTGATCCAAACAAATTCAAGCTAACCCAATTATTCTGATATTTCGGGCTGAATTGCTAACCCCAATATCTACAAAGTCAAAGAAACAGAAATAATAAACAGGTGAGCTGAATACAAGCACAAATTTTTACAAAATAAATAATAGTGTAAATAATAAGCCCATCATTCCATGGAATTATCTTTGATATATGATGGAAATGCTGGAACATCTGTGTCGTGGTCATTATCCAAGTCTTCTGTCGTCACTTCTAGCTTGGCATCTTTGTCTTGCTTCTCCTCGTTTTCAGCCTCACCCCCAGGCTTGCGGCCATACACGCTATAGAAACACAAATTTGTTTTCTTCTCTTCCACATCCCTTCTTACATCGTCTAGCAACTCTGCAAACTCTTTCCTATTCATTCCCATGACTGTGGACAACCATGGGCCAAGCGATTCGGCCGCGCTCATCACAATATCGTTTACAAGTGCGCCAAGCCGTCCCTGCGAAGGATACATTGGAACTGTAAGTCGATGTGTCTTGATCTCAGTAAAACCTGCGTTTTTAAGCAACTTTGAAAGTTGAAGGGCAATACGAGACTCCATTCCACGCGCCTTTAAAGAAAACCTTACTACATAAACAGGATGCGTAATTGTAGAGGAAGAGGATGTCAGATACAGTGGCTTCAATACTTACACCCCTCAACCAGGCGTAGATGCGGGGGGCCTATGGGGGAGGCCCATATGTCCAACTCACACAGCTCCACCCATCCACCAGGTTTGAGTATCCGATACATCTCCTGCAGCAGGCCCGGCCACTCGCTGTATTGATACGATAAAACCGCAAGGCGCTGGTAGACAAAGTAGAAATCATTATCGGGGAAAGGAAGTGGTTTCTCTAGCGCATTCTGAATCATTAATTGAAGATTAGACGGCAATTCTAGTTCAAAAGGGAACGTCGCGTCCGTGATGTCGATGCCTATAAATTTGGAGCGTGGATATTCGCTAGCCATTTCCTACTCGAAGGGGAATCAAGAGATCAGAACCACAGAAAAAGTATGGAACACAAAATTAGGAAACCGTATACCATTGTCCACGAAGATGTGCCACAGCTGCAATAAAAGTTTAAGGTTAGATTTAATTTAATCATCTTTCCCATCTAATTTTTAGGCATCAAGTATATAAATTACCCAACATCCAAACACCTCTCGCCTCGACATAATCCCCTCTGAACCGGCGCCATATGTTTACTGTTGAAAAGGCAGAATTACAAACCGATTTCTCTCATTAAGCTGCCAGTCAAAATTAGCAAAGAAAAAAAAATCAACGGATACTAACGATTGAAATGCCCATGTCAACATCATTTGCTCCTTCTCCAGCCTCTCTACCTCTTTCTCGTCTAGTGGCAATCTATACTGGAGTCCCTTCATATCCATGTACCGTCTCCCCTCGATCCATTTGAAGGAACCTACGGGGTTCAAAGTGACCCTGCTTTTTGTGGAACTCCTCCCTGAACTGCCTGAAGCAGATTGCTCATTCGAAGAGTCGTCTAGAGTAAAGATTTTTTCTGGTTGGCATGCCTTTGTCCCACTCTTCTTGTTTGCCAGACTGGACTTTACTCGAGTTGTGGAAGCTGTATTGGGATTTGGGGAAGAGCAACTAGGGTGGGTGTTTCCCATTATGAAGGTTTAAGAGGTTCTGGCAGTAACAGTTGCATTAAACTGCAAACACAAAGAACTTTTGTACAAGGGAGAAGGGGAAAGGGAAATATACTTAAATATGAAGAAGGGGTGGAAATAACTGCTTTATATCAATCCACCCGGAAAAAAAAATTTAAGTCTCACTTGTAGAACCTGGAAGTCTGCCTCTGAGTTATCGAAAGGCGGTTGGATTCAATACCTTGTGGCTAATATAAAACAAGAGCATGGCTCAAGCGATTTGGAAATTTGTTTCTTGATACTCACCAACAGCCAACTATCGAGCATCTTGTTATAATCCAGGAATGCCCACGTTCATTGTTTTGCATATATTACCAAAATATTAATTCGCCTCAATCACTACTTTAATTATTGCTCTATTATCAAAAACAATTCTAAACTCTAGTTGCTACAGAAATATCAAATAACATCCTATCGTTAGAGCCTCGATGGCCTTAATGTGTTTTTAGGAACCTCAACCCATGCCTAGGTACACTCTCGTTTTAATAAATCAATCTTTTTCTATTTCGTTTATATTGGTAATTAGAATCAGTATGAATTGTTCATGCGCGTTGATTAAAATTCTGCGCACTCTGCATGAGCATGCTAGCCAAAAATAAAAATTGATAACAAGATATGTAATCTCTCATAGAAATGTAGAGATGAGCTCATCATTAAAGATGCAATATATTAAATAGCGCTATTATAATAAAGATATAAGAAATAAACGGGAGAAAGTAAGCGATCTTATTGAGAGTCCTTGAACAATAAATATGAATGACTATAGTCTGATGTGCATTAGATTTGTGCGGGGGACTTTCCGTTGAACAGCACTTCTTTGCCTGCAGCCGTCAGTTCAACCCGTCCGTCCCGGAACGGCAATTGGAAGAATAGGGGCTGGTGAACTTCATTGCGCTCTTTGAGCTCTGCCGCTTTTTTACGCTGTCGCTCTTCAAGCATAACTTTGGCTTGAGTGGCCAAATTATATTCACGTGCAAATATGTGAGAAGTAACTTCTTTCCAGACCCTACAAAGGAAAGGAATTCAGAAAATTGGTTGAGGAGTGCTTTTATATTTTGTTTTCCTTTACCGTCGAGATTCTAGGTGTCCCTGTTCTTCAATTGGACGCACAATCTTTGGAACCGGATAGAGTATGCTCAAATCCACTAATAACCTACGGTCACCGTCGCAAGTCGTCACCCAAACCTTTTCATGCCAACTGCCGTCTATTGTTGCAACGACGCGATCGTCGGGGACTTGCTTTAATTTCCGGATGTTCACCTCGGTCTCATTCGAGGGGTCATATCGGAAGACTAATCCTTCAACAAGGAACTTGGGTTTGCCAAATAGCCTCTACAAAGCGGAATAAGTAAGTGGATTCAGTCGATGGATGGTCAGAACTTACCTCTTCCTTGTACTCCACAATGGCCTTAAGCCCTGTTTTAGCACATGAAATTACAACCGTATCTCCCATTGTAATGTACAACGAACTCTTGAACCACCCGTGGACATACCCAATCGGATGTGTGCAGTGATATTCCTCCTCGTCTCGCTTCGTCAATCTTATAAAGAGTCCTTTGTTGTGCTCACCCGCGCCCACGCGCACCGTTCCGGCCGTCACGACAAACTGAGTGGCAATCTGGTCAATCCCATGCACCAGGATGCCCTTCTCCTCACACCAGTATGCATAGCCGCTCACAGGCGGATGATGTGAAGTTTGTTCTATTATGCATGTGAAGTTGTGTCTAGGAGCGGTTGCTTCCTCCGCTTCACTATATGATAGGCTTTGATCAGACACATGCGCAAGCTTGATATATTCCCCCGTGGAAGAGTCAAGTTGCGCACTTGGAACTTCCCAAGTGCAGTGAAATTGCTCTCCAAGAATAGAATTGTACGGTTTGAAAAGTCTCCCTTTCTACAGCATTAGGAGAAAACGGTAAAAATAAAAATCTGAAGCTAATCAAGTCTACCGGTAATTACCACAAATTTAAGATCTTTGGAAAAGTTAAATCGTATAGTCGCAAGCATCCGTTCTAGCGGATCATCAGAATCACCGATGCTATTTTAGAAAAGAAAAGTTTCGGATCAATTTATGTCAAATCTATAGGACTTTAAGGGAAACCTACATAGCCGCAAAATCGGGTCTATCAAGATAGGTCCAATATTCTAGATTTCTATCATGTAAACAAAGAAATGATCGTTTAGCAATGGGTAATCTTGAGTGGCTGTATGGCTCTGAATATTTAAAAATAAAACAAACTACCCTATAGGTTCTAATAGTTGCGAGGGCAAAGACATTCTCCTAAAAATGATAAAAAAAAAATAAAGATAATTTTTTGAGAAATTAGCAAAATTCTAGAGAGAGGGGAAATATTTACACTGAAGCAAGATCTTTCACTCCAATAAAATTCTTCAGCAGACCAATCGCGATCTTCACTTTGCTCTCCTTCGGTTCTGTCTCGTGGGGAGAACGAATGGCACGTATAGCATTCTCCTGAATTGCGATATCGAGAGGGGAATATTCACTTGAAAAGTATTTAGAAGAGGAAGGCGGGAAGTCAACACCAGAGTCAGCATTGGAAGCGGTGGAAGGATTGCGTGGGGGCGACATCGTAATAAGAGAGTAATGGGAGAATTAGCGAAAAAAAATGATGTGCAGGAGAAGGAGAATGGAGATAAATCGCTCAAATGATAAAACGGAGGAGCGTGTTCTTAATCGCCGGAAGGACGCTTGTTTACTCCTTGGGCAGTAATGATGAAGAACACGGAATTTCTTGAAGTAGCAAGAAAGGAGGTTGGTGCAGAGGAGAGAAACCGTTTCGAGAAAAAGAATAAGTCCTGTACCTGAAAATAGGAAGGCGGTCACGGCATGTGAATTTCGATGTCCGAAAATTCCCCCCACTCAGAAGGCAGGGCTCCCTTCACGTTGATGAGGTAAAGGAGAAAGCAATTCTTGAACGCATTCTGTATACTTTCTCGTGAGATAGCATGCGCTCACGCGCCACGGTGCCTGCAGAGCTTAAATGAGGATCAGCTGCGGTAAAGGCCTCGCCCGTCTCCAGTGCACCCGAGGCCCCAAAAATGAGTAGCACCGGAGATGAGAGTAGTCATAGCCCTCCACAGAATTCTGCAAAGCTCTGAAATTAAAACTAAACTAAAATAGGTAGAGGGCGGCCTGATGTCAGAAATTATCTAGAAGTCTGGGGCGCCAGGCTTAACCGGCTCTGTGTCAATCTATCAAAGATTTGAGGTTGTTTATAGGTTTGGGACTATCATCCATGTTTGCATTAGGAGAGGACTGTTCCGTAAAAGAAAAAATAAACAATATATCATCATCTAATAAGAACAAGCAAAAAAAAAAAAAGAAATGTCATATTCTATAAAAAGATTGCAGAGCAAAAACGGGCCCCCCTAATTCTTTCTAGTCAATACATTCTCAGCAAGCTGAACCAGTGCTGTGCGCGCATCTGACGGTGGAAGCTGCATCACAGCCTCGATGGCGCGATTGCAGTGCAAGGCCGCGAGCTTTCTTGTCTGCTCAATACCATTGCTTAGCATGACATATTCTCTTGCCTAAAATAGGTATTGAACAGCGTTAGTATAAGGAGAATCGGGAGTGCTGTTCTTTCATCAATCTTATGTTTATAATACCTTCTCAACATCCCCCTCTTTCTCGAAGTTTCGTTTGATCATAACCTCCAGCTCAGGGAACTCCTCCCACGCATACAAAACAGGTGCTGTCGCAATGCCGAGCTGCAAATCGGCATTCACCGGCTTTCCAAACTCATCGGCCGAACTAACAAAATCAAGCACATCATCCACCAACTAAAGAAAAAGAAAAGAGGGTTAGAGATACATCGCACACGATCGAAACGGTACGTCGTATTGTCCTGACCTGAAAAGCAATCCCAACGTTTCTGCCATAGGTGTATGCAACCTCGGCGATCTCCTGTGTCGACCCCCCTAGAACGGTGGCAGCGTGACAGCTCTTTGCAATCAAACTTGCTGTTTTCATGTAGTTCTTCTTCATATAGTGCTCAAATGTCGAATCTCCGCCCGCTTCACCATCAGAACCAGTATTCTTCAACTGCATGAACTCCCCCTCCACCAAGTTTGCTATCACGGTTGCAAGCAACTCTGTCACTTCTGGATGCCGTAGCCGAGCAAGTGCTAAGGAGGCGCGCGCCAGGAGAAAATCACCCGCAAGAATGGCCATTTTGTTGCCAAACTTCATGTTGGCCGAGGCTATTTTACGCCGTGTCTCCGCATTATCGATGACATCGTCATGAAGAAGCGACGCAGTGTGGATCATTTCTGTGATCTCGGCAAGCCGGCGTTGACTTGGGAGAATTGTACAGCCGTCGGGGCGAACGGACGGGGTGTACGAGTTTGCATCTGTTGAGATAGGCGTGCTCTGGTCGTTCTGTTGAGTTAGGATGGCTGAAATCGGGGTATCGATGATGCGAAAGTCCTCGGTTGGCGCCACTTGGTAGGCTTTGGGAGCAATGCTCGTAGCCTGTGACATGAGCAGAACAAGAAGAGGCCGGATCCTTTTCCCGTCGGCATTAAAATAATACTTGCTCAACGTATTAAGGACAGGGTGCCCGCTCCCTAGCAGTTTTATGACATTTGTCTTCAGATCCTCCATATCCTTGCCCACGATCTGTAGTGGATTCACTCGAGCAACCTCGCCTTCCGGATATAGTATCGATTCCGCATCGCGTACAGCCTGTGCCCACGAACGCGACTGCCCTGTATTTGTAAGGTTGCGCGTTGGAGGTTGGGTATTGGACTGGGAGAGGGCCGAAATGGGAAGCCAAGATTGTAGCCGCTGAGATGCACGTTCAAGTGCCTGCGTGATAAAGTGGGAGGACGATGTGGATATATTATGAGATTTCGAATGCTGCCATCGCCTAGTGCCAACAGTCCGTACGGTATTGTAAAGTGCGTGGTATCGTATAGACCTGGTTGAAGCGGCTAGTGTTGCCATGCGTTACGCAGTGTGCTTTCAAAATGTTTAATAATAGAACGGGCGAAATATGTACAATTACAATGGTGGATACTGGTATTTCCCTTGCCAATGCTGTCAAATTAAAGAAGAGAATCCCCTTCTAAAATTCTATTTAATAATTGTTTTACTTCGAGTTTGCCAGGGACATTATCGTCGATAAAAAAATAAAAAATCTGCGCCACAAATTCACATTAGATAATCCCGATGGTATTTATCCAGAACTCCTTTCCGACAGAATATAAGGTAGTTTAATGATAGGAAAAGGTGGAGTAGGAAAAAACAAAGGAAAGAAAATGCTCAAAATACCAGGAGAAAGAAATTGTTTTATATCGCAGAGGAAGCCATTATTCGGGCGTAAACAAAAGAGAGATATGCGTAAAAGAAACTTGAGAAAGAGAAAAGTATGGGAAATCGAGAAGTTTATACCTATATCTTTTCTAAATAATAGAACACGCGCAAGAACTGTAATATTGCTACACATCTAGCAGAGTGCCGGCAACTCAAGGGGACATCGCAGCCCGCCACAAAGCCGTCTGCACTATGTCGTACTTCCAATGTCCTCCTTGGATTCTAGATGAAGCTCGCCCGTCGAAAAATCGCGGATTTTCGGGTACATCACCTTGCGCTCATCCAGCTGAGCCTCACACCAGTGTAACATCTTGATCATGTTAGGTAGCTTTGGCTCTTTCTCCTGACTCTGCGCAACAAGTATCGCCGCGTTCAACTCACTGGCTGTGCGTTGGCGGTGCGCAGCACCAAGGAGATTAGAAACCGGGGAGGATGAGTTATTATCGAAGATCAGCAGAGCCATAGTTCGTTCTAATTCTTCAAGGAACTCAGGCTACAGGGTTGAAAGTTTTCATCCAATTTAGCAACATTGATAATGGGATATAAACTCAAGAAAAATAACCCACATTCTCTTCCCCTCGTGGAGCAAGTTCTTCTTGCGCAAACTCCAGAGCCTCTGTAATCTGTCCTTTTCGAATTTTCTCAATCAATAGCTGCTGCTTCAGATGGAAATAGAGCTTTGGATTGGTATCCAGAATCTAAAAGATAACAGCAATTAGCATGCGATGATATGCAGCAGACAGACTCTAGCTGGATATCAAACCTCAGGATCTAGATCATTGACCTTCTCGATGGCCTCCTCAATGTTGCCAGAATATACTGCATTGCGGATTTCTGTACGCTCTTGCACTGATCGGAGATCAATCTGTGGTTCTAGCCCGCTTTCAGCAGAGAATTTCTCGGCTGCATCTTTGTATCCTTCTATTAACAGATAGTTCATGACCAGGCGATCGAGGTCCCTGCATCAGAAACAAAGCGATTAATTATGGAGAGTTAAAGGCGAAATCAAGGCGAGGGATAACGTACTGCTTATTCAATTCGATCTCACCCAATTTTTTCTCCCACTCCTCTAATGAGTAGATCTTCTTTGTTTGATTGGTAGCGGTGGTCTGCCAGTAGACGCAATAGGCTTCGTCAATCATAATAATTATTTATAATTTTCACCACAAGGCTTACCATTTCTATTGCATCAAGATTAGAATCTTTCCTAGGGGGGGAAAGGAAGAGGTAGTAGGCCAAAGGTGGGGGGATCACGCGTATGATAAAAAATCAAGAAAAAGCCACATGAACAGTTGTATTTCTGAAATAGCAAAAGGGAAAAATTCCGCAGTGGAAAGAGCAAGAAAAAAGTGTCCAAATACAAAAATCGATAGAAAAGTTTAAAAACAAGTTCAAAAGATTATATATATATAATTACAAATATTTCAGAGTTTCTGCACGTAAAGTGTATATAAAGGATTTAAATCAGAAGATAGTCCGCGGCCCACTCAATTAGGGTCAACAGCGCGGCTCTCATCTTCTCGGCTAACATATGGATGATGATTAGTATTATTGCTTCGAATCCACCCCGGCAAATCCTCCCGCTTACCTCTTATCTGACTTCCTGTCCTTGGCCCTATCGCTAGGTCGATTTCCGCACCCCGGGCCTCAGGGTGCTCTCTAAGGTATTCATTACGCGCCCTCTCGGCCGCCTCGGCAACCAGCTTGCTCTCGTCCTCTACCTTGTAGAGATCACACTTGGAACACTTGTTGCACTTCTGGCCAGGAATTGGCCGGAAATGGTCGCAGAAATGCCCTATACCATTTTACGTGTTATTCAAGGAATGCAATGAAAATAGTGCGATTCGATAGCTACCATAGCCTTCTTGTCGTATGTTCTTCCGACAAATATAGCACATTATATAGCCTATATATGAAATACAAGATGAGTGGACCACTGCGACTAAAACACAACCCTGTCTTCTACGGGCACATACCACACCGGCACACCATCTTGTTGCAACCATCTGACTTCTGAAATGACACGTGACACTTGGGGCACGTTCGCTTCACTGCATCGGCCATGGCCCGCTCCACATACAACCGCAAACCATCCTGCTCCTTCTCATAGCATTTGTGTAGGGGCCGGCACTCTGCCCCACACTTTAAGCACGTCAACTTTCCACAATCCGGATTCCGACAAGTAAACACGTAGCCCCGTCGCTTTTGCCTTACCCGGTTTATTGCCCGGCGAAATTCTTCCCGCCAGTTCCATTCCATGCCAAAAATCGAGACAAACACCAAGAAGAGCACGGTTTGAATGAGCAACAATCCGCTCACCATGATGATCCAAAACGCAATAAATCCAGTCACCGCGAGCAGCAGCGCGCGGCCCAGGCGGAGTGACTGCAAGGGATCGAAGTTATCGTCCGCCTCGCAGTATATGCAAAAGGCGCATTGCACAATCGCTAGCCCAGAGTGCTTCATCTCCTCTTCCACGAGGGAGTTAGTGTAGGCCTTGAACATATCCGGGAGGAGGACCTTCTCTAGTTCGCTCATAGGAATGCACGCCTCGCACCCATCGCCCTCCACGCACTTCACCGGACGCCCACGCAGGGTGCCCTGCCCAAAAATGCCCTCCGACACAAGGTTTCGAATGCAACCGACGCAGAAGAGATGCCCCTCCGCGCAGAAGGTCATATCTTCAAACGGAAAGTCCCCGAAACAGCATCTACATTCAATGAGCTGTGAGTGTGCCTGATATTCGTCCAGGTTGAGCTGCCGTGCAAACTCGAGGTCCGCAGCGGCTAAACGGGTGCGCTCCTGCTCGCGAAGAATATCAACCTGCATCAATAGCTCGGGCGTCCACATCTCGCACACTTCCTGGTGCTTGCGCCGCATGAAGTTGAGAAAAGGAGACCACCAATAATTATGCGAGAGTTCAGAGAGTTTGGCATGGCTTCTGAGATAATCAAAATTGTTTTCCGCCATGACGGCTCTAATCGTCGATTTCCAAGTCTGAAGTCCATGAGAGCATAGGAGGAGAAGATCAGTCAGTGTCTATAAATTAAAAAGTAGAATCCGTCTCACATTGGGGAAGTCATTATACAAACGGTGCCGTGCCCCTTTTTCATATTCTGGGCTTCTGAAATATTCCCATTCCTCAATAACGCCGGTTCTCAACCTTGTGGGAAGTCTTCTTTGCTTTTCTAATAAGATTTCGACGGTTTGGTGGAGGTGACTATGCGGGAATAGACTCACGAGCTCTCGTAAATAAGTGATGTCACAATCGGGGAATAGCTCTGTTGCAAGGCGTTCTAAGTGTGAATTAAGCGCCATGGTTGGGGTTGCATTGGCTGGAATGCGTGGGTACTCGCCGTAATTAAGATTACAGATCTTCTCTGCAACTCGCGAGACATGATTATCATTATAAAATCCAATACAGTGTTCGAGGTATCTAGGATCTGTATTAATTCGAACAAGGTTAGATGAATTTTAGTATTTCCCAGGTTGTAACCAAACCAGGAATTTATATGGCTGGAACATGACACATCAAAACTTACCACAATCAGGAAAAAGAGTCAGCAATTCCTTCACTAGATGATTCTGCGATTTGGACATTGATGAATTCTCTAGTAGCCGCATCATGTTGCTCGCAATTCAAAGTCCTGTAAAACTAATCAAGTTTAAAACCCCACTTATTCAAATGTCTTAACCCTCCAGGTTAGGTTACGGCAAGAGAAAATTTGGGCCATTTCATTCAAACATTCTTGACGGAAATAGCATTGAAAGTAGTAGAAGGGGTGTATATTTATATAATCAGATCTACAGTTCACACAGCGCTAATACATGCCTTATCCCAAGAGCCACATCATGCACGCATACCTCCTTTTCCTCTTGAAACCTCACAAGTCTTGGCACAAAAGCATGGTCTGTTCCCCCATGTCCTAATCGACCACTCCAGCCGCCCAAACCCCAGGTGAACAGCTGCCCTGCTTCTGTATTATATATTGGATACAATTTGTGAGTGAACACTGTCACCAGATAATACAACTCGAACAGAATGCTAACCTGTAATAGCTGCAGCGTAATCGGTAGTGGCGTATATTTTCACCACCCTGTCCTCAATACCCTTGACCAAGGTTGGCTTCAGCGTTTCTATCACTTCATCGCCCAGCCCCAGTGCTCCATACCCGCATGTGTAAATCCTTCCTTCATCTAATGGATATTCGCAAACAATTTAGCTTATAATTGAGAAAGTGGTATGTGCCCCAGTAAATATTACCGGTTAAAACCAGTGAGAAAGGACCGCCTGCTGCTACATCCAATATATTTTTTTCAAAATGAACTTTAACTGGCTCTAATATCTATGATTTCGCGGGTTAGCCGGTATCTGCTACTACTCTTTAATGCATGGTTATCCTACTCTATCTATTTTGCGTCCTAGCATGCATTGCCCATACTCAGAGTTTCCCCATGTCCACAGACTACCATCCTCTATTCAGTAATTATGCGTTTAATCGAAAGTTCATTAGAAAAGACAAAAGTGCCTCCACTATCATACCCATTAGACAAAAAGTAAAGTCTGTGGAAGATGTGAGCTTACGTACAGGTCTCCCATTCATGCCATACACCGGAGTCGGTGTATTTTTATCAGAAGTCGAGCCTGGACCCGTTCCTACCTGACCATCAGCGCCCCATCCCATTGCATATACGCAGTGATCATCTAATGAGTCAATAAAATATCAATCAACTTGAGTTGACCCCGAAAAATTATAAATCGAATACCGGTCAGTAGAACGGAATGGTCCAACCCACATGCCACGGCAACAACTTGCTTCCCACCGTCAACGGTGATAGGTGTACTGCTTTCACTGGCGACAGAGGTATCAGCTCCCTCAGGCAGATCGTACTTACTTCTTGAGCTTCCCAGTTGACCGTACATTTCACTACCAAAGCCAAACAGCTTCGTTTCTCCTAGTGTAGAGGTTACGCTCCAAACTTGTAATGCAAATGGTAATCAGGCTTAAGTGTAAACTAACCATTCTCCATCTTCGAGAGCACTAGAGAATGCTCTCTACCACAGGCCATATCCAGCACTCGAGCGTTCATCGGCAGGTTTTTTACAAAGCCCTCAGTTGGCCCTTGTTTTGATATATCCCCAATTCCTTTTGAGTAAGTAGAACTGATGAGTAATTAGTCTGACCATTCGGACATCGAATCGCATACCTAGTTGCCCCGAATTATTCAAACCACAACCATACACCACCGACTTTCCTTTGACTGACATGGCAATCAGAGAATGAGCCCAACCTGACGCAATGCGATGGAGCTTTTATATAAAAATTAACTTGGTAAGTTGCTAGGTATAGGAATCTAGTTTGTCTAGCAAGAATACGAAAAGGACTAGTCGCATAGAGAACATCAATGTCAAGACTCCCTTACCCGATGCGACCCTTCCTGCTCAAGCCCAGGAACTCTCAATTGTTTGGGTGTCCATATTACACCCTGACGCGCATTATGGCTTTGTACGGAGGGCAACCCGGTTATATCGCCCCAACCAAATAATTGCAACCGCTTGTTATACGCACCAGAAGTCGCAGAGCTGAAATGGCGGCAACTCAATAACCGGTATTGCATAGCTCTCATTCTTTGCCAAGGTAGCTCTAAAACCGTATTTATTGATTTAAGCAACCGGAGTTTCCATTCTATCGGTGGCAGTCACTCTACACGCCACCCCGCGTTTTTCGACTCTTAACCGTCAGAGCAGTGTCACTCTTAAGAGCCAGCCCATTTTCTTGTGAAACTTATCACCTCATAATGGCTCCCAGTTCCAGAGACAACGAGGGCACACCAACTAATCGTGATATGCAAGAACAAGCCGATGATCAAAACATCCAAGTAGAAAGCGAGTTCACAGAGGACGAATCTGATCCCGACTATATTGTATGTTTGTCATTAACAGAGCAGCTAGACCCCCTTTAGCAGCTATTGACTCTGTGAACCAACAATTAGGATGATGAACAGCAGAGTGAATCGGATGAAATGGACGAGGACGAGGATGAAGAAGCCGAGGAAGAAGCAAGTGACGAAGACGAAGGAAGTGCGTATCCTTAATTGATCCCTTTGCTGACTAATGTTTCCCATTTTAATTTTTGTTCCACCCGTTTAAAGACAGATATGGCCATCTTTCCGCCGCCATGGCCTATTTGCTAAATCACCTCGTGAACTACTCGCGCCCTGAGGTCCAGGAAGCCATTCTTAGTGAAATAGACAATAGCGATAGCAGGTTTTCCTCTCATGGCAGTGGCAATAGAAGTGAATCTTCACCCCAGGATTCAACAGCCAAGGGACGTGAGCTTATGAATTCAGGAGAATTTGGGATGCACAAATCGCATTCATTTCACGAAATTGGGAGTAAGCGGAATCATGTGGTGGGGAAACTGGCCATGAGAGAGCTGACGCATAGGAAATTCATGGCTAACTCCGTGGCACAGGTTCGTCTTATCTTCGCAATGCATTGGCCGCATCACAAGAAACCAGAAATCTTTACACATGTACCTTGATAGAGTTATGTGCCAAACTCGGATGGTAAAATCGTGGTACAATACCCCGCAAGAGTGTATTCCGGGCAGTTTTCGGAGGATGGGTAACTGCTCATCATAATTTTTTTTTTCGCAGTGGGACCCTTTCATATACTGACCCCATCCTACATCTCCAAGGACATTATACCACACGTGCTGCCAGGATCTTAAAGTTCATATCTATGATGCACATAACCCGTGGGATATGAAGAAAATCAAAACAATACCTGCCGGTATAGGGCGATGGACCATCACTGGTATGTTTGTTGTTTCTTTTCGGTTCTGTGCCGGCATTAATGTTCACGCATCACGGACCTTAGATTCCGCGTTATCGCCAAGTAATCGCTGGATGGCCTATTCATCCCTCATGCCCATCGTTCACTTAGTGACCACCGACCCGAACGACGACACCCACTATCGGCTCGATTTTTCCGACATCGACTTTAGCAATTTCAGCGTGTGGAGCCTCCGCTTTTCAAGTGACGGGCGAGAAATCATTGCTGGGACGAGTGTCAGCGAGGACGACAACCCGTGCACATTCAGTGAGTCACCCAAGTGGTTTAACGATAATGAGTGAGTAAAACAACTCAATTTTTCGTTGCCTTCCTCTAGTTTACGACCTTGAAGCACAGAAGGTTGTGCTGCGAGCAAACGGCCACGAGGATGATGTGAACGCGGTGTGCTTCGCGGATCCCTCCTCGAATGTGTTGTTGAGTGGGAGCGACGACACGATCATTCGAGTGTGGGATCGTCGGTCAATGGCGAACGGTGCCTCAGGATATCTGGTGGGCCACACGGAGGGGATCACCTATGTTTCATCGAAAGGAGATGGGCGGTACTGCTTGTCGAACGGTAAAGATCAATCCATGAAACTGTGGGATTTGAGGTAAGCTATCCATTTACTCTGCCACCCAAACGCAACCCTCATGCATATCTCGTTTTCCGTACCAAAGAATGCTGCTCTCTTCTAACCAGTTCCGCGAGCTCCCTCGTGTCGACTATCGAATCGATTTCGATTACCGCATACATGATTACCCTGCTCGCCGCGCCATGCGCCATAGCCACGATGTTTCGGTCATGACCTATCGCGGGCATAGTGTCCTCGAAACGCTCATCCGTTGCCATTTCTCCCCCGTTCACACAACCGGACAGCGCTACCTCTACACCGGGTCGGCAGACGGGTGCGTCAACATTTTCCACATCGATGGCCGCCTCATCCGCGTCCTAGATGTTCAAAAGGCGCTTGAGCGGCAATTGCCCCATGATGCGCAAAGAAGAAGGCATTACTATCATAGCTACGCATACAACTCGCATCTTCCCACCGTGAGGGATGCCAGCTGGCACCCGTATCTGCCCGTGCTGATGTCAGCGGCCTGGTCCAGTGTTGGTCCGAATGAGGGGCTTGTGTTACGACATGAGCATATGTTGGATGAGGAGGAGGAGGAGGAGGAGGAAGAGCAGCAGCAAGCATAGACCTCGGCTCTGTAATATTTTTGGTACTTAAAATCGCTCCTTCTTGGCACTGCTGCTTGTATTCTAGCATTTGGTGTTTGTTTGTAGTTTAACTCTGTCCCTAATGCCGAGTCGGCTTGAAATGTGAGGTATACACGACTCGGCATCTGGGTCTGGTCCATGCTTCTATATCTGTGTTTGAAATGGCCAGCCAAAATGTTCCCATGACGTTAGACCTGAGATCGAACGAGATATGAAAAAACGACCCCTTGTAACCTTCAGATGTCTGAAACTCGACAGAGAAGAGAAATATTGATATCTCCATCCAGCTCAAAAATTAAAAACAAGAGAACCCCATGAAAACCCGCCTTATCTTACCTTATATTTTTGCTGGGCTTGCAGCTCTATTCCGTCCGCCTGCAGAAAAGGCCCGGTGCGTGGATATTTTACCAGCCAATATTAAAAAGAAAAGACGCAGCTCCCATCGAATCCGTAGTCACTGGCCCATAGCGCCTGTGAAAGCGGGCCTATCCGGTCCCCAGCCGGGAGGCAGCATGAGAGATTGCAGCACGCGCAATAGAAACTCGGGGGGTGACGAATTTTGCGTGGCCACTTCATCGCAAAAAAATGGCCGGATATCGGTGTCGGATCAGGTTAAATTGCCAGGTGGAATAGCCGAGGCCTCTAAGCATTGACTTTAATGGAAGATCGAGCGGCTTAAAGAGGTATTGAACTGGTTTCATAGGCGAGACTCGGCCGAGGGCGTTTGAAAAACGGAGGAGAAAACTCCCATCGTCTTGCGCGTGCAAACGATTGCGGTGAAGATGCCTGTTATCAGGCCTCGGCCACACGCAGTGGAGGGGAGAAGGGATGATCCCGTCAAAACTATAACAAACAGCCAACCCCCGAAAAAGAGGATCTTCCTAGTTTCTTGCAAAGTGCTTCTTTTTTGATAGGAGAGGGTCGAAGGCTCGAGGGCCCGAGCAATTATTTGTCTGAGTTTCAATCGATGAGTTCATTAATAGAACCCTGGCAGGGCTAGCTTTCAACCTCCCTCTTCCCCACCATAGCCTGTTCCATGCTCTCCATCATGAATCAGGGTGCTCTTCAACCGCGACCAATGGCTGCCGCTTTGAGTCGCTGCGGCTACGACTGCTCCTACACAGACTCCTCCAGTTGCACGTCAAGAGCCTCTACGCCCGTACCGGGTGAGGAGGAGCCGCCCGCGAACCACAGGGGGGGTAGGCGGTTAAAGGCGGCAAGGAAGCAAGTCGCATACGTGGTGAATGGGGTCAACATTCTGAACAGGTACTTTCCCCCTTTTTACTGCATATTGTATTTGGAGATGACCAAAATGGGATTAACTGTGCGAGTAGAAATGAAATCGACTCCAAGACCACCATGGAGCGCATCATACGGCGACGCGAATGCCATAATAATGTCGAACGGCGGAGAAGAGACAACATCAATCAGCTTATCACCGAGATTGGCGAGCTGATTCCCGCGCCGAACCAAGATAAGCGCAACAAGGGGGCAATACTTGGGCTGGCTGTCGAGTATATTCGCGTAAGCCAACGAGTCCTTTTATCGCATGGGCCGCTGGCAAGACCACGGTGTTCTAACCAAGCACTTTACCCTTCACACTCACAATAGGAACTGCAGCAGATAAACCAGGCCCTCCTTACCACCTACAAACAACAGCAGCGCCAGCGCAAGCAATCGCTGGCCCCTTATACTGCCCCACGAACTTCCGCCACCCTCTCGCCCGCGCTCGTTTTCGAACAGTCCAAACTCGCCCCCATCCCCGAACTCGGCCCACCCCATTCTATACATCAAGATATCAGGAGAGAGCATTACTCCATGTGTGGCCCCGCCCACAGCCAGATAGCCTCTGCCCTCCATCCCCTTACCGCAGAGTCAGGGTCGCTTTTTCCTCAATCCCTTGCCAAGGATACACCGCCTGAGCTACTCTGAATAGACAGTCCTATAGAAACCTTATCCACTCCCGAAATCACCTGGCCCCAAAAGCGTGTATATACATGCATATATATATGTATACATCAAAAATGACATCTCCGGCCAATTCATCCTCACCGCATGCTAGACATTTTCTCGCCCTCCTTGATTTCTCCCCTCACCATCCAAAAAAAAAGGCATTTTCTTTTCCCTATCCCTTTTTTTTTAAAAAAAAAATACGTAGCATTGCATTATAAGTAAAGGTGGTTTATATAATAAAAAAAACACTAAAGAAAAAAAAAAAAGAAAAACAACAAAGAATTAGATTTACTTTTACAAGTTGAATGAATAGTATTTTTTAATAAAAAAGAAGAGCCCAAAAAAATGGCATAGTAAATTCTACAAGAAAAATAAACAAGCAAGGGGGTCGTAGGAAATAAACAATCAGGATTGGGTAGGGGCATGTCGAGCTATATATCCATGGACAGGATCTTCTTTGCCGGTCTGGATGGGTCGTCGGTTGCCTTTCGCCTTTCGCCCTTGGTGGGGGATATCGGGGATACGAGGGCTGGCACGTTTGCAATCGTTGGTACTGCCGTCGTGGATGGCAGAGGCTGCGCATAGAGTCCCGTCAAAGTCGCCAATGAATCGCCTCCGTCGGAAATAGGTCTCGGAACGATCAGAGCTCTCCCGCCCGCATCACCCATGGCGTACATTCGAAGTTGCGACGAGGGGGGATTCTGGAGCCCGGCCATCGTATATTCTGAAGGCCGAGGAGCAATGGTTGGGGGATGCAAGGGTGGAGGCTTGGGGGGATTCTCTTGGAGCTTTAGCCATTTGGGTTTGCGGCCGCGTTTCTTTTTCTCTCGCGGAGGGACCAGCGTCTCAGGAGGGGGAGTCTGATGAGGAGTCGGAGGCTGGTATATGGAGGAGGAGGAAGAGGAGGAAGCTGAGGAAGTCGACAAACGAGGCCGCGGTATGTGTTGGCTTATAGAGGGAGGGGTATCCGCGACTGAAGCCACGGAAGAGGTACTAGGGCTTGCGTGTGGCAAGGAAGTGGATGCTTCATTCAGTTGGGACGATTCCAGAGCTTTCGATTCTTCCGTGGGCTGCATTGGGCCGGATTGGTGCAGTAGTTGGGAGAGCAAAGCTTTCTCTGCCTTGGACTTACGGCCACGTTTCTTTTTAATCGGGAGACCAGATGTTGACTGGGCGAGAGAGAGTTTGTCAGAAGGGGTTGTGCTGGTTTGTGTGGCCCCGGATGGCTGTGATCGTGAGGATATAGATGATTTCGGTGCCGAGGACTCTCTCCACTGAGGTGAGGAGTCATTTTGTGAAGCCTGTTCTGGGGTGGATATCTGATTTTGTGATGCTTGCTGTGCCTGCAGTGCCTGTTGTGCCAATTGGGCCTTGAGCCAATTGGGCTTTCTTCCTCGCTTTTTTTTCAAAGGCAATTCTACTTGCTGCACTTGCGGTTGCTGGGCATTTTGTTTTTGCTCCTGCTGCTGCTTCTGCGGATCTTTTACAGGTACCACGTGAGATGTAGTATAGGTGGACACCAGCTTCCCAGGATAGCTTCCACCATACAAGGATAGTGGGGTGACACTGGGCGGCTTCATCAGTTTTTCATATAACGATTCTACTGTGCGGGGCTTGCGTCCTCTCTTCTTCTTCTCAGTAGGCAGATTGCTTCCCGCAGAACTTGCTAAGGCTGGTGCACCGTCTTTTGAGGCACTCGAAGAGCACACAGGAGCTGCACTGCTCTGAGAGGCTAGATTGGATAAAGTCGAAGTAGGCGCGGCTGTATCTGCCACCTTGCTCTGATTTGCCTGAAGCTGAGCAGCCATCTGAGCCTTTAACCAATTCGGCTTACGCCCGCGCTTCTTCTTCATTGGCACGCCGCCCACCGACCCAGGGAGGGATGGGGTGCCAGCCGGGGTTGGAGCGGAGGTAGGCGGCAATGTGTTATTACCCTGGGTATCGACTGGTCTCGAGGAGGGTGGCGCAAGAGACACTTTTGTTTCCAACTGCGCAGGTGGTTGAGCGGGTGCTCTATGTGGAGCAGACAAATGAAAGACGGGCTCTTTACTAGGCGCTTGGCTGTCGAGCACCGTCGTAGGCAAAATGATGAAGTCGGACACCCGTGGCGGACCCTCTGTCCCCTCCGCCTGCGGCAGTATCGGGGGAGAAACCGATACGTGCATGGGTGGTGACGAAGAAAGCACTACTTCCCTCTCCACCTCGCTGCTCCACTCATCGCCATTCTGCGATCCGCCCTCCAAGTACGGCTCATCCTCTCCGTCAAATCGCAACTCCCTTCCTATATCCACCATCGTTTCTTTCTCTACCTCTCTCCACCCATCCTTCTCATCTTCCTCTGCGTCCACCTCTTCTTCCGACTCTTCCCCCTCTGAATAATCCTCTTCCCCTCCAAGCGTAAGTGAAAACACCTTTGGCGCCTTTCCCGATGCCCCGATATCGAAAGGCCGAGGTGCCCTCTGGTCGACAACGCCGGCCTCCGCTCCATGTTCGATTTCATCCATATCTTCCTCAGCGCCGCGATCATAATGCATGAATGTATCCTCACGCGTCAGCTGAGGCCGGACGCGAGGCTCAAGCCGTAACGGGTGGACTTCTTCTGCGTCTTTCTCAAACTCGGCAAGCTCTTCCGTGAAAAGCTCGCATTTCCCTTTCCCCTTTTCTTCTGCCGTGAATCTCCTCTCTCCTCCCTCCATGTTCGCTCTCTCGTTTATCTGCTTTTCCCCATTACCTTGCTCCTCCATGATTGTCCCTTCGTCATACGAGTCGTAGTCGGTCAAAGAAAATGGCCTGTAGTTGGCTGAGCTGGCCAATGAGCCATTACTAATAAGAAGCACCACATCGTCGTTCTCAGCCTCCGCATCGGAGCTGGCATTCTTGTCGTACATTATGGGTTGTTTGGGTCGCATGTGCCCTGGGTGGAAGCCGTCACTATATCCAGCGACTGGTGCATAAATGGGATGGCTCACGGTCGACACCGACAAATCCTCATCCATGACAATTTTATATGCGAGCTATCGAATAAAACTGCCTGGAACGAAGAGGCAAAAAGATAGGGTGGCAAATGCTCTCTTAAAAGGATTATTAAAGAGGATGACCTCCAGTAGATTATTTTTGATTTTCTTTTGAAGGTGTTTCGCGTTTTTTCAAAAAATTAAAAGATGATTCGTGGGTCCTTAAAAATTGAGTGCTGCGCCGAATTTTTATTTTCGAAATCGCCTCGAGAGCCGAGAAAGGGGCCAAGAGGGGGGAGCTACCCAACCCTGCAAGTCCCTGCTCGGCTCCTGTGACTCCGATAGAGAAGAAACAATCCAGCAAGGTCGCGCTCCAATAGCAGAACCATCCTTGGCTATAACAATGGATGAGCTAGGAATTATATAAATGAATATGGATATATTTATTATCAAATAGTCGTAGGATTACACAACAACCTGAAGGGGGAAAAAAAAAATTATACAGACAGAGTAAGTTAAAAAATATTAATATAAAGAAAAAAGAAAAGCCGATTTCAATCCCGAGCTCAAAAGGGATGGACTGGTGTGCTATTAAAGGGAAATTTAGTATCGCACGGTCCCCTTCGACACGGTTCACAGTCTAGTCATCATCATCGTATAACAAATAGATAGATTTTATAGCATTAAATACGCCGCTTCTATTTCTGCTGCCGCCGCTGCATGGTCGCGTAGTCGGTCACCTCCATTTGGGGAGCGCCGTCCCGCTCTTGGCCGACGATCTGGGACCAGTAGTTTTGGTACGGCAACCTGCGGTGTTTTTTCCGCAGTTCCTTGGGCGGAGGGGGGCTCAGCGGCGAGAGCTTCTCGCACGACACCTCCTCGTTCAGGATCTCGTCGGGGCCGAAGCTCTGCCCACTCAGGCTCTCGGTCATGCTGGTCTCTCCGGTGAACACGCTTAGCTTCTCGTCCCTCAGCAGGTCGAGCTCGAGCAGCGCGGTGTGAAGTTTGAAGAGCAGGGTGCCGTGCAAACTGAATTTGCCGCGGCCCGTGGGGCGGTGGTTGCTGTGCAGCACCTTTTCGTATTCTAAGCGGGCCAGCTCCAGCTTCCCCAGGCACATGTACGTTCTCCCGAGTTCGTAGCGCGCGTAATAGGCAACGTAGTGGTCGTAGTGGATCTTGGGGGCGTGGGCCAGCGCGGTGTTGAATGCGTTCAGCGCAAGATGATAATAGGCCTCGTAAGGGGGCGGGGTCATGGTATTGCTCCTTGGCAGGAAGGCGAGGCGAGAGGCGATGACGCCCTGCAGGAAGTATCCCAGGCAGAAGTCGTCCCAGAAGTTGATGTAGACGGACGAGTCCTCCGTCTGGACCTTGGATGGGGTGGTCGACCGCGAGCGGGACGACTTCTCCGACAGGGTCGAGGAGATCGAGAGCCGGCGGGCGCGCAATTTTCGGGGCGAGCCCGGCTTGGAGGTCTCCGGGATAATCCCCTGCTCGCGGATGACTTCCAGGCGTGCGAGCTCTCGGCTGACGACCTCCAGCGCCTGGTGCAGCTCGTCCACCCCCATGAAGTCGTAGCAGTTCCACATGTAGAGGTACTCGTACCCGGGGAGGAAGAGGCGGTTCCCCTGCTCGATGAACTTGCGTGCCTTCCTAGCTACAAATTTCTGTCAAAAGGGAGAGACCTCGTTAGCCCATGCTATGCCATTGGGGAGAGGGAGGGGAGGAGGAGGGGAGGGGGGGGGGGGGGTCGGAGTGGCCTACCTCTGACGGAATCGATTTTCCGGAGAACTTTTGCAATAGCGAGGGCACGTTCTCCATGATCTGGACGATCTGCTCCTTGTCTTCTTCCCGGCCCAGCATATACATGGCGATGGCCTTGTGGTAGCTGTAGATCGACTTGGTCCACAGGCTCTCCTTGGCGAGCACGTCGATGGTGTAGAGGGCGTTCCTCCAATCCTGCATGCTGCTGTAGCAGACAAACAGCTCCCAGTAGCACACGTGGTGGAGCTGTTTCCATTCCTTCTGCTTGTGGATGGAGAATTCGTAGTGCTGGATGGCGGCGGGGATGTTGTGTCTATGCGCGGAGAAGCAAGCCATTAGTACCGCCAGGGTCCCGTTCGGGGGAGGGATCGCGCACACTTACCGGAACTGGTGGATTTTGCCCGCGAAGTACATGAAGATCACGCTGTTGGGGTACAGCTCGATGTTGAAGTTGGTGATTTTGATGGCGATGGTCAGATCGAAGTGGGAGTTGGTGACGAACCCGGACACGATCAGGTGGAACACCAGCAGCATGATGTCGCAGAACTGCCTGCGGATACCCTGGCTGGCCATCGGATCGCAGGGCGCGGGCGTGTCGGGGATATCCTTTGGGTCGTGCGTCCAGCCGCCGATGGCCTCGAGGGTGGCCAGCCCCAGGACCCGGTCGCCCGAGAACCCGACGATTTCGAGGAGCTTGAGCAGCCGGGTGGGGAAGAACGAGAGAATCACGTTGAAGATGCCGATCCCCAGGGCGACGCCGGACGTGAAGTGATAGTCGATCTGGTAGTGCGAGATGTCGACTCCTTTCTCGGCCTCGGCCTCGACGACATCCAGGAACTTCTGCAGCGAGCGGTACGTGCTGTAGCTCTGGCGCACGTAGAAGCCCTCGCGCAACAAGCCCCAGATGCCCTCGTCCCGGATCACGCACAGTATGGCCATGAACATGTGGCTCTCGGCGAACACCAGTTCCTAGCCCACAAACACGGTTAGGCCGAAGAAAATGAAAAATGCCCGAGAGGCAAGGGGGGGGGGGGGAGGGGAGCAAACTTACCGCATGCCGCTGCCGCGGCGTCATGGACTTGAGATGGCGAATGGAGGGGCCGCCGCGCACCAGGCTTGTGACGCTGCCGAAAATGGAGTCCTTTTTCCGCATGGAGTTGGCGAGATTGATGGTGTTGTTGAATGCCTTCATGGCGGTGTCAAGATCATCCTGGTGGAAGGTGAGCAGGGCGCGAAAGCAGGACAGCACGCCGTAGCCCAGGGTGAAGTAGAGGGAGGTTCCGTAGCCCTTCAGCAGCAGTGATTCGGCATCGTTCATCCGGGAATCGAGGAACAGATCGAGCGCGCGACGCACGCTGGCAATCTCGGCAAACAGATCGGATGTGAGATTGGGATCGAAGTTGAAGTCGGATTGCGATTCGATGGGCTCCGAGACGCTCGCGGCGCCGAGATTGGGCGAGGAGTTTGAGGAGGGGAAGGAGGCCTTGGCCCGGAGAAATTCGAGGGAATGGAGATACGTCTGATTGCCCGACGCGGGCTGGTACGAGTCATCGCGGGTGCCGTAGCGCTGGTCGATCCAGCGCTCGGCGGGGCGTTTGCCGAACGAGGACATGGTGGAAGCTTTGGGAGGAGCGATGGCGGGGGGCGTTGATCAAGAAGGCTCGGAGATGGCGAGGGGAATGGACTGCGAAGCGAGCACTTGGAACAAGGGAAAAAAAAAAAGCAACCTCTTAATACTCCAAAGCGGGAAAGGCCAGCTCGTCTGAGGCGGGCAAAGTGAACTGCACGACTCTGTTTGGGGGCACGAAATTGAGGCAGCCAAATGAATCTGAAGTCTCGGCCTCACCCCTTGCCTCTGGCCTATCCCGTGGAGAAACTTGCGCAATGATCGGCGGAATTGAAGTCTAAATGAGCGGGCCCGCCGACTCATTCGCCGGCCCTTCCCCCCCACACCGGCCCTTTCGGGTGGTTTGGCCCGTCGCACGACCCAGGCCCTGCGCGCGATAGGTCTGCGCGAGGCAAGTGATCTCACCGATCGAGCAGCCTGCAGCTTGATGGCTCGTCTCCTTAATTGCAATCTGTGTAACGCCTCTGGCCCCAAGGCTTGCGAGCGGTGGCGGCTTAGCTCATGCCGCAGGGCTTGCAGCGTCATCCTTGGGCCTCGAGCTAGGTTAAGCTTTGCAAAGCATGTCAGATCTGGCCTTCTCCTCGCAACCTGCGGCGGCCGCCCGCCGCATCGACTTGAGTAAGTCGCCGTCCTGCTTTCTCCCCATTGTGCGCCCGCTAATCCTCCCCTCTCCTCTTTCTCTCCTCTCCAGCGCGGCCGCGCTACGACCAGTCCTCCTACTGGGGCCGCCTCCTCCATTTCATGGATGTCACCGATCCCCGCACCCTGTTTGTCTCCAGCAGGCGGCTCGCCGAGGCTAAGCAACTCATGGACGACTACCGCGCCGGCCGTGCGGTCAGAGCCAGCGAGGACGAGCTGTGGAAGGCAAAAAAGAGTACATGCCCGCAACCGCTGCCGATCTGGCCCATCAACCCCAACTGACTAGATCCTCTGCCTTTTTCCCTTTCCCCTTAGTTGTTGACTCAACGCTGCATCCAGACACCGGCAAGCCGATTTTCCTGCCATGGCGGATGAGCTCATTTGTGCCAACCAACATGCTCATTCTCTTTGGGATGCTTTTACCCAATCCATCGGTATTAAATATTCATTTCCTTTTTCAAGCTAGACTTTGCACAAAAACTTAACCTTTTTTTTTGGCATGCCCTCGTGCAGATCAAGAGCATCATCTTCTGGCAATGGGCTAACCAAAGCGTCAATGTGGCCATCAATTTTGCAAATGCCAATAAAACCACCGAGATGAGCCTGAAAGAGACCGGAAGTAAGTAAACCCGGAGGCCACTCTCGCTTCTAGAACCATCTCACTCAGCCCTCTCCATCTCCTTAAGTTGCCTATGCCGCGGCCGTGACCACCTCGTGCGGACTTGCCGTGGGCCTGAACCAGGCCGTGCCCCGCCTGCGCAAGATCTCTCCCACCGTGCGGGGCGTGCTTACCCGCCTCGTCCCCTTCGTCGCGGTTGCCGCAGCCGGAACGGTGAACGTGTATTTGATGCGCTGGAAGGAACTCCGGTAATACCCGCTGGATGACCCCAAACTATCCCCGATCCCTCTCACCTCTGTTGAATCTGTAGGGATGGCATCGATGTCTTGGATGCACAAGGCCAGAGTCTTGGGCGGTCCCAGAAGGCAGGCTCCTCTGCTGTCGGCCAGGTTGCCATCTCTAGAGTCCTCACCTCGATGCCGGCCCTGCTCATTCCCCCGCTCATCATGGGCCAACTGGAGCGCACGCGCTTCATTCGCAACCGGCCTTACTTGGCCACCCCAATTAACTTCGGTAACCACGACGCATCTTTCATCCCACCATGCGGTGGAGACTGGGTCACCGATGCTAATCCTTTTCCCCTTCCATAGGCGTCATTGGGTTGACCCTGATGACCGCGCTTCCCATGGCCATTGCCGTGTTCCCCCAGCGCGCCACCGTGCCCGTGACCAGCCTTGAGGAGCGTTTCCACCACCTGAAGGACTCTCTTGGAAGGCCGGTGACCACCGTTACTTACAACAAGGGACTTTAGACGGATTATAGACGTGCCTCTGTTGGATGTTTTATTTCAGCTCTCTTACACTCCCCTTCCCTCCCCTCTCTCTCTCTATTTCCTAGCCAATGAATCCTCATCAATGCAGCATCTAGTTGTGTTTTGTTTTTCATTGGGAATAGGCTGTATTATAAGATAATAGATAAGGCTATTGAACACAATGGAACAATAAAATCGAATTTAGAACTGCTTCCTCGGGAAATAAATTAGGTCAGATCTTCGACAGCCGCAACGCGCCATCCAGCCGAATCACGCCTCCATTGAGGTAGCGGTTCTGGATAATGTGCATGGCCAGCTGGGCGAATTCTTCGGGTCGACCCGGACGCTCCGGAAACTCGAGCGTGTGGGCGATCTTATGGTATACTGGATGGTCTCTGGACATCATACTCGTTTCTACAGAAAAAACAATAGCGCCGTCCGCCAGTCCGTAAGCTTGGGGTTGCTTTGCCCAACACGGCCGGTTTGCTTACCAAACATCCCGGGGGCAATCGTCATCGCGCGCACTCCCGCTTTCGCCAAATCTCTTGCGACCGGCAGGGTCAGGGACGAGACCCCCCCCTTCGATGCCGCATAGGAGGCCTGGCCCTTCTGCCCGTCCTGGTACGCCACGGAGGACACGCTGATCAGCACCCCGCGCTCACCTGGATCCGTCGACATTAGTTTACCATAAAAGTCTCCCGGAGAGCGGCTAAACCACTGCCTTACCGTCCTCGTCGGGCTCCAGCCGGACCAACCGAGAGGCCACCAACCGCCACACATTAAAGGTGCCCACCAGATTAACCTCAATCACCTCTCGAAATGTGTCCAAATTACAGGGCGTACCATCTCGTTCCACGATCTTTCCGAGCCCAATAATGCCCCCGCAATGCACTACCCCACGAATGGAGCCAAACCGGGAGACCGCTTGGTCAATGGCTGCATCCACCTCCTGCTCGGATGTGATGTCAACTTTGCCCGGCCACAATGCACGAGAACCGAGCTCCTCCGCAAGACGCTCGCCCCAACTTTCATTCACATCGATGAGCAGAACATTGGCTCCATTCGCAACGAGAAGGCGGGCGGTTGCCTCGCCCAATCCACTTGCCCTACATACAACCATTAGCCATCGAGCCCATTGTGCATTCGAAAAGGAGCCACTATACTAACGCTCCAGTAACCGCAAACGTGTTTCCTTCGACCTTCATGATGCTTTTCTCAAAAAACCAATGTTCCATAGACCCTTAATGTCTCTTAAATAAAGTATCCCTGGAAAATAGCACGTGCCTTTTCGATTCCATGTGAACCGGCCCGAGATGCAAACCAGAAATCTGCGGAAAAAAAAAAGATTTCTCGGTTCGGGCCATGCTTTTCATCTATTTTTTTTTTTAAACACGCACGAAAAAAGTGAAAGTTGAACCTATCCTCGAAGCTATTTAACCGATGTCGGTGGGAGGGATGAAGGCTCGGGATGGCTCTAAGGGATCCTTCGAATGGGAACACCGGCGGGCTACTTCGCAAGAGACCGTGATTAGAATCCGGCCGCATCCTTTCCGAACTCGAACACTTTATCCTTCACCCCCTCTCTTTCGCAAAAGATTTACCGGAACATCGACGAGATAATAAGAGAGGACGCAAAGAGATGCAGGGAGATGCAGCCCAACCGCAGATTCGTTCAAAGGACAGCAGCCCCAAGGTGGACCTGGGCCTTTTTGGCGGTTGAAGAAAGGACAAAAAGACTTCATACAAGACCAGTCGCGGGATGAAGGGCAGGTTTAATGCTCATTTCAGCGACCCGAAATATCTCTTCTCTAATCTGAAGATGGATTTTACTGGTTTACATAGAAATAAATATTAGTATTATATATAGGCGAGATAAAAGAGAAAGTATCAAAGCGAATGAAAAAAAAAAAAATGTATATAAGAAATTGACGCAATAAAAAAGTCTAAAAAAACAAAGCAACCAAAGCCCCCATCGTCTATGAACAAGAACAAACTTTTGTGCAAATAAAAAACCGCTTTCAGCCCTTGGATCATAACCATTTTAGCCCTCTTGGAGGTTCCCCTTGAAGGAGAAATCATATACCCGATAGGGGTGTTTCCAACTCTGTGTGCTGAGCAGTCGAATGAAGCGGTAGCCTGTATCGGGAACGAAGAAAGTGCAATCAAGAGGCCTAATATCTCCATCTGTGATGCTGGACTCTTGGCAAAGGACTCGAGGGGGGGGATTCAACGGAATCTAGAGCATTTCACAGGTGAGTAAAACACGATCCAAGCCAGGAAAAGCCGGCTCCAACTTACCCATTCGGACCCATCATAGGAAATGTGGATCATAAGGGCAGAAAAGTAGGCCTTCTCATGCCCAATAAGCAGGCGGAAGGTGGCAGGAAGGGGGAGAGGCAGGAGGAGATCGAGGCCGATGTAGTCACCCGCCGATATATCTAGCCAATGTTCTGTTAGGGAGCGTCTCTCTCCGGAAGCCACAACAAGCTAGCCACTCACCTTTCTGCGACTTCCAGGCCGTCCAATCTCCACCATCAACCGCGTGGCTGTACGGATTCGAGATGAACGGGCTTGTCTTGAAGAGGTTCTCGTGGGTATCCTCGTTCTCCGTGATGTTGATGTGGGGTAGATAGCGAAGCACCCGCACGTTGGGGAACGAGTGCTTGTTGGTGAGGAACAGGCATCGGTCGTGGTGGCAAGGAGAGCGCACATCGCGCTGATACAGAGTGGGGGCGAGCTCTTCAGCTTCAAAGAGGCCAGTCTTATTGTGAAGATGAGAGAAGATGTGTTCAAGCGCCTTGTGCTGGAACGGAGATCAACGAAACGTGTTAGCGAAAATTCAAAAAGAAGTGGGGGAGAGGGCCACGGAGGGGGTGGGCGATGGCTTACCATATATATTTTGTTTCGAATGCGGCCCTCTCCGGCACTGAACGCATTCTCTTGCGGCAGCTCCAGCAGCTCGTTTTCTAATTGGTATGGCGGCTGATTCATAAAGGTGGTGAAATACATGTCAGCATAGGCAAATTCGGTGGGGTCCATCCCCGTAGTCGAGGTCATTTTGAGGAATTGGACGACTTTGTCACGGGCGACAAAAGCTCCAGTTCCGACCCAAGAGAAGCAGGTATGAAGGCTGACACCTATTAGAAAGGACGAAATAAACGGGGTCGTTTAGCTATAGACGTCACTTAACCCATGCTCCAAGACAAAACCCACCATCGTTGTAAAAGCACCATTTCCAATTGGTGAGACTATAGACATCCGCATTCGTATCCGTGTGGACAAATTGCGGGAACCTCAAGAAATTGGCATACATACTTCGAAGATGGCGAATAATCCAATCGTCATCTTGGAAGTAGCAGTAGGGAGTGCTGGCGGCTGCACAGGCCATGTATCGTGCAACAAAATGCATATTGCCTGGAGAATTGAAAATAGAGACTCTGCCCGGACAGCTCTCTTCAAACAACTACAGCATCGAACAGTAATCACATCAGATCCCCCGTTCAGGGATGTTTCTAGTCAAGTCCAAGCATACCTTTGATTCCAATCGCACATTCTGATTGTTGTTCCAAATAACGATGGTCTTGAACATATCATACTGACACAAATGCTTCACGATGATGCGCATGTTCTCCAGCCTAGCCCAGTTGAGCAGGATGGCCGTAGCTTGCCCTCGGCCCTCCTGGGGCCGAGCACCAGCTAGCAGATCCAGCGATTCAGCAGGTTTGGTTAAGGATGAGTAGAGCGAAAAGGATGAGAAGAAGTGGAGGGTCATAAACAGGACGAGAGCCGTCAGGATGAGATAGCGCTTTCGAGTCAGGAGACTGGAAAGCCATCCTCGCCCTATAAGGAGCAGCTTCCGCTTGTGGAGGCGGGTATGATGCTTGAAAATGTCCGTGTTGATGTTGATGTGGAGAGCTGCCCGATGGGGGGGCATTTTTTCATTCTCTCCTGCCACCATGGATAAGCGGTGCGGTTTCCAGAAAATAAGGTGGTTTAACCTATGCTTCCCTGGCATATTTATTGAAATGTTTCTGGACTGCCAAAGGTGGCTTTGATCCAATTGGGTTAAAAATATCGTGCCCAATATGGTCATACGTCCAGCGAATCACCTTGGAGAGCTTGGCATTTAGTGAGTATGTTAATGCAAAGTTGATCGCCAGAAAACTAAATTCCTATTTTAATGCTCCTCTTCTCCTCAGAGGACGTAGAAAAAAAGGTGATTCGAGAAAACATTTGCCGGTTGACAAGAAGGGAGAGGAGGAGGTGGGGTGGGAGGAGGGAGGAGAGAGGGGAGAGGAGAGAGGGAAGGGGAAATGTCGCAACAAAATGAAAACAAAGAGCAAAACCAAGTACACCTAGTCTATCGACTCTCACTCATCTCAACATCCTTCGATCCCTCACCATTCACGTTGTCATTCTCGGCCTCATCCTCTGCAGCCTCTTCGTCGCCGTCCTCTTCTTCTTCCGGTGCCATCGTCTCCAATAGATAATCCACCACTTTCTCATGGTCACCCTGCTGTGCATCGAAAATAGGCGTTCTTCCCGACTTGTTCTTTATCTATTCACACCATTAAACAGAGCATATTAGTTCATGGATGCCACGCCCTCTTGCTGTGGAACTTGGCTAGTATTCACCTTGGCATCGGCGCCAGCCTCTACTAGGGCCTTGACCACCTCCAAATGTCCATTTAATGCGCTCCAGTGCAAAGGAGTGTTGCCCTCGTCGTTGGCACGCTGAATGATATCCTTCAGATCCGGTAAACTCGAGAATAACTCGATAAAATAGTGCACCACTTCTGCTCAGATTTTTAAAATTTTAAAAAAATTTTAAAATTCAGATAGATGGCCATCAGACAACACAATTCCAAAGCTTGAAATGGACTCCAATCAAACACCTACCCAAATGCCCATTGGCACTGGCCATGTGGAGAGGGGTATTGCCACTCGGCCCTTGTGCTTTGGCAAGATCAGCGCCATGCTCCGCGACACAGGCCTTGACGTCTTCTAGCTCCCCGTACCGCGCGGCCCATATGATATCCTCGATCAATTCAGAGTCAAAATTGGTCATGGTGGGGGGGTGTGTGGGTGCTTTTGGATCGTTGCTGACCAGAACCCTTAAAAGGACTTGATTGTTTTCATTTAGTCATTTTTCGCAGTCCAATTTGTGATGGGCCCTAGGTTAGGTTCCGTTCCGTTTTCTCTTCGCTAGCCTTTATTGTTTTCCCTTCTATTTTGTATTTCCCTCATAGGTGTATTTCCCACGTAACAAATAATCACTCATCTACCCTGACTTTCCATCTTTATCGCTTAGCTTCTTTACCTTCCCCCACCCGCCTCTTCTCCAAAATTGTAAACATACAACTATGCAATCGCTGTTTATGAAACGCGTCGCCTCAACGACGCCTGTGTTGCTTCGTTCTACAAGCGGGCGATTGGCATCGAGCATTACCGCCAAGGCATGTGCCTGCGAGCTTACACGGAGTCATATGCTTCATACCTCCCCATCAAATGGCCTTACTTTGCTGAAGAAATCGGGGTAACCATTTGGGACTTTTCCTCATTTACTCCCTTGTGCCTTGTTTTCCACCTTAATAATCCTTTCTTTGGCCACTTCCTATTGAATTCGTACTAATATGTCGTCCTCTTCTCTCATGTGCGAACAGAGCAACCAAACTGGGAGTTGGCTCCCTGAACCAGCAGATCCGCTTCTATGGTATATATCTACATGCATCTGATCGATGTATTTCTCTTTTGTCGCAACTGAAAATCCTTACTTTCTCCCGCTGTTAGCCGACCAAATCGTGAAGGTTCCACAAATGGCTGAATCCATCAGTGAAGGAACCTTAAAACAATGGGTAAAAAGTAATTTGTTTATTTCACATAGAGTTAGCGTTTCTATTCCCCAGATTAACGCCACTCTTTGACCTGGACAGAGGTTGGTGACTACGTGAGCCAGGATGAGGAGGTGGCCACCATCGAGACGGATAAAATCGATGTCTCGGTGAACTCTCCCGCCGCCGGAACTATCGTTGAGACATTTGCCAATGAAGAAGACACCGTGAGTGTGGGTGCCAATCTCTTTAGGTTGGAGCTAGGAGGTGCCCCGAAAGAAGGTAAATTTTCGTATTTTCCTTCTAAAAAATTGCGCACATCCATATGCCAACCCCATTGTGTCGTTAGGCGCTGCAAAACCAGAAGAATCAAAACCCGAGACTAAGGCGGAGGAGGCTCCAAAGAAGGAAGAAACTCCTAAGGCGGCAGCACCTCCCAAGTCTGAACCTCCAAAGACCCAGGAGACAAAACCAAGTAATGGATTTGATATTCAGTAGAAACCTCCCCCATCCTCGCGCCTTATCATCCACCTTTTTCAAATAGAAGCTGAAGCTGCTGCCCCTGCTCCAGCCTCAAAACCCAAGGAGTCTGAGGCATCAAGCACTTCCACGCCATCGCCTTTCGGCAACCGAGAGGAACGTAGGGTATGTACTCGAAGAATGCAAAAATACGAGATGTTCTTCGAGGTTGAACACTTACTCAATGTTAAATCTAGGTCAAGATGAACCGCATGCGCATGAGAATCGCTGAGCGCTTGAAGGAGTCACAAAACACGGCCGCATCGCTCACCACATTCAATGAAGTTGACATGAGGTAGCCCCCTTTTCCATGGTAGCATCTTGGGAAGCCTTACTAATGTCGAAAATTATATAGCAATTTGATTGCCCTTCGCAACGAGTATAAGGACACCTTCTTCAAGAAGCATGGCGTCAAATTCGGATTCATGTCGGCATTTGTAAAGGCATCGGTCGCCGCATTGCAAGAAATCCCCGCTGTGAATGCTTCGATTGAAGGCCCTGGCAATGGAGACACCATTGTCTACCACGACTACGTCGACATCAGCGTTGCCGTGGCAACCCCCAAGGGCCTGGTGACCCCGGTTCTGCGCAACTGCGAGCGCATGTCGTTTGCGGACGTGGAAAAGACGATTAATGACTATGGAACAAAGGCGCGCGACGGCAAGTTGACCATCGAGGATATGGCTGGAGGCACCTTCACCATTTCAAACGGAGGAGTCTTTGGATCGCTGTATGGAACCCCCATCATCAACATGCCCCAGACGGCCATCCTTGGCATGCATGCCATTAAGGATCGCCCCGTCGCGGTCAATGGCCGGGTTGAAATCCGCCCGATGATGTACCTTGCCCTTACCTACGACCATCGTCTGATTGATGGACGCGAAGCGGTCACTTTCTTGGTGCGCGTGAAGGAATTGATCGAGGATCCTCGCCGATTCTTGATTGACGTTTAGAAACCGAGATAACCATTATTTTCCTTTCACATATTTCCATTCTTTTTCTTTTTATATTATGGATTGTTTAGTAGTGAACGTGAGTGAGGTTGAGCTATCTAGAGTTAACGGTGAAACTTTTTTTTCTCCCTCCACATAAATCCTAAGAAAACCAAGGCATCAATGATTATTAACAACCGAGTGGACTGGCAAACATGGGCGTCTCCGTGCGACAATGCCCTTAGAGGCAACACCGCTCTACTCCCAAACTGGGTTGTTGATTCCTTTGCTCCTTTTATACAAATTATTCCTTTATTTCTCGAACCAAAACCCACCTTCCAGGTGAAAATACACATAGTTAAATATATTATACCATTAAACCGTTACCAACATCCGGCTTTCACTCGGTGCATTTTTTCGCCACTTCTCAAGGCTATTTATCTTGCAAATGAAGCCTGGTTCATGAAGAGTAAGCAAGCTGTAGATTAACATGAAATATAAATAATATATATGATGTGAAGCGTTAAAAATGGAATACGAACATCCCCTCCCGTGGGCGCTGCTTCTGACTGATAACTTGGGTGCTTTTTTTCACGGTTCCACCTCTTTAGTCTCTAGCCACATAGCTACTCCCAGTGCCATCAAAACATATAAGCCACTGCAAATAATGTTAAGCCTGATAGCAGGTGCGTACTATGCAAAGAACCTGCTAGAGTACCGCCAGGGGATTTAGTGTTTATTTTGTTTCGCACCAGTGCATCACCTAATAAATTATAGTGTAATCAATCCATTAAAGCATAATGTGGGATATCTTGGAATGAATGACTATTGGCTTTTACTTTCAAATACTTCAAGTACTTAGAATGCTTTCCAATTGTACCCGGCTACGTGAAGCTCTGAAGATAGAAATTTCCCGAGGACGCTATTATCATGAACTTGTACCATACGCCTGAAGTGTTAATTTCATTATTATTATTATTTATAATTTGAATATTTGCTTGATTCCATTACGTACTAAAATGGCTTCGGGATCCAATGCAACTTAAACAGAATTCTATCATTCTGTCGTTCTAACGTTCCTATAACTTTCTTTATCTCCTATTTTTCCATTACAGTCAACTGAACGCTAAAACTAGCAATAAGCTGGTGGTGGAAATTTCTTTGGTCCATGCTCAAGTCCAACAACTTTCTATTCGATTTCGCAGCCGTTCCGAAAAAATCCTAGAGCATTTTGTGTAATACCAAGCCTTGATACAAGCTCGCCTCGAAGAATTAAGGTTTGACAATATTGAGTCAGTATTGGGAGAGGATGAGAGTTGAAAACCATCGGTCGCTGAAGAGAATTTATTCCTTCAGAATAGATATCACCTTAGAAATAATTTATCTCAATTCTAGGGTTGTCGCCTTTGGCTTAATAACAAGGTCTCCTTGTATGTTGATTACACAGAGCCAACCTTAAAGTTACTGACAAAATTTGCTTTTGCAAGCTTGGATCCCCTCTATACTTTATTCGCCCAATGGTCGATTGTATCGTCCGTATTATTCCACATGGGGTACACAATGCAGTAATCGGTGTAGACAGTATAAAAGACGGACAAATGACTATAAAAAGAGAATGCATGGCAGGGTGAACATATGGAAACAATGGACAATGAGAACGACATCAAATGTTGCCCTGGTATCCCATTGAGACGCGGCGCTATCTATATAGCAAATTTAATCTTTGTAAATATGTTGTTAAACTGTTTGATATGCTCCTCAGACGTAGTCAGAACTAGCATTTTAATACGTTGATCTTTCATCTTAGCTTGAGCAACTTATTCAAACCATATTCTGCCTCCTTAATAGATATGGTATGCTACCCTAGACGTCTCTATATTGTCTGCCTGGTTGCTTACTTAATGTTCTATGTTTAGATTTTCCGAATTCCTTGAACATAGCTCTCGCGATCATAGCTACGAGCCTAACCATTGGAGCTGGCATATGCAGTTATGGATGTGCTAAGGTAGCATGACCCACCGTTTTCTCTTACCCACCCACCTGGTTACTAATATCTTTCAAACATTAGAGAAAAATCAAAATCGTCGCCTTTTTCAACTACGTCCTCTTCCCCATTTTCCTTGTTCCTGGGTTTGCAATAAATGTCTACCAAATCCATATGAAGAACCAGTCCAAAAACAATTGCGGACCAGCACCCAACCAGGACTGTGGAGCAGCTCAATTGGACTTCATACTTCATGTTACTTTTTTCAGTATTTTTTTCTTCATAGACGTGAGTCGTCGCTCTCCTTTTCGAGGTGTAATATAGTGTGCTAATATATTCTATCTAGTTATACTTCTGGTCTAGTATTTGGCACTACTTGCGCTTGCTTCGCAAGAACCAGTCAAAAGAATCTAATCCTGGCCTCCCAGAAGAAGCTCCCCCGGCATACGAGGCCTACGACCTGACTCCGGTGCCAGCACAGTCCTCACAGCCTACACCACGGCTCGCAAATGCTGCTAAACCTGAATGAAACTCTTTAGTATATCTATTAAATAGTTAATAAAAATTAATAACATTTCTATTTCTGCCCAGATTTCTCCCTAACGCCCTTGGAGCATGTTCAAATAGCGTGTTATAACCAAGAGCAGCTTTTGTTGCACTACTTATATTCAACCGAACTCTTGCCTTCTCGCCTATTTTTGGAATTGACTCAAGTGATATTTTGTCTTGAAGTCTATATAGAAGCAACATGATATTATCTTTCGCAATCTATACGCCTACCAATACCTGTATATGGGCCACTTCCTCCCATCAACATGGAGTTATCAATACATCCTAAAATCTGCCTAGCACCAATTCTCCAAATAATAACACTTTTTACCATGCGCCTTAGTGCAATATGTCTCTGCAGAATTAAGCTTATTCGAATAGAACTTGCCCTCAACAATACAGAATTTACAAAACTCAATTTGGGACACTTTTATCACAAAACTCGTGATATTTGTCGCCTTTCCTTGATTCTAATTCCAACTCTCTGCTCGCTTCTAATTTCTCTCCTCCTTTGATAGAAGCATCAGTGTTCTCGCATGAGAGAAGAGCTTTATTTTTTTTGAATATATATTTCGTTTTTCCTTTCCCTTTCTGCTATTGTTTATTTTTTTTTAAAAAATAATCATGCCGAGCTCGACGCGAACAGAGAATGTGTTCCTATTTATTCCTAATCTAATTGGTAATATTCCATTTGGATTATTTATTAAATGATGAATAAGAAAATGGCGCAATAATTATTTGGCAATGAAGTTTTTCAAGTAACTTCTATGAGATGGGTTATACCTGGATGCATTATTCAATCCTGATGAATCGAATTCCGAAAATGCCTTTATTGCGGTCCTAGACTAATTTTGCATCTGTTATTTTTCTAGGCTACACAAGAATAATTCTTGCAGCCATTGCACTCTATTATATGCCGACAAATACCGCGATATGTGTTATTGCCTACTCGATCTCGGCATTGCTGGATGCGGTGGATGGATATGCTGCAAGATACTTTAATCAATGCAAGTCCTAATCTATCACGTTATTATGATATTTTTCTTATCCGATGCTCCTTTTGATGTTTATAGGCAGCAGGTTTGGCTCAGTGTTGGATATGGTTACTGACAGGTAAAATATTCCAATGGGTGCGAAATGAATTTTCACTTACGTTATATTTTGTTTTTAATGAACGAATAGATCCACTACAACCTGTCTTCTCTGCTATCTCTGCATGATTTATCCAATCCAATATGCAATCCTGTTCCAAGCTCTTATTGCTCTCGACCTTAGCAGCCATTATACGCACATGTATAGGTATGTTTTGAATCCGTTCGCTGTAAATTTCACTTCATGCTAACTCTACGTTCCTAGCACTCTTACCTCTGGAGCCTCAAGTCACAAAATTATTTCCGATAAGTGGCATCCGTTCCTACGAGCTTACTACTCGAATAATGTAAAATCCATTTTGGCCACATATAGATTTTATTTTTAGGAAGACTCGATGCTCATATTATTTCCCACTCGTTAGATTGTTTTATTCCTTATGTGCGCGGGCAATGAGCTCTTCTTCATCATGCTCTACACGATGGGTCAGAAGGACAATGGCCAGAATCACAGCGGACCGCTCTTAATGGAGATTGGAAATCAGCCAATTCACCTCTGGCCCCTGCTTGCGGTTATCACTTTCCCTGTCTGCTTTTTAAAACAAGTCATCAATTGGATCCAATTCGTCAATGCGTCAAAAACCTTGGCCCGAATCGACATGGAGGAGCGCAAAGGTTCGAAAAAGAAGTGATATTATATAGGGCATGGAATCTTTGTAATTGCTTTTATATATTCTTTTTATTGGAATATTCTTTTTTTTGCTCTAAATCCTCATTCAGTTTTCACTCGATGAAGACAGAAGCTTTGTAGTAGATTTTTTTTTTTTGTTGGTATTTTACCTCTATATATATCATAAACCTATTACTCCCGCTTTTTCATGAATCGTTTTTTTTTCCTCTCCTCATTGTCCTTTCTCCACGGATTATCCTAAAAGATGATTACAGCTAACTTATAATACTCGTTGCTCTGACGAGGCAAAAAATACTCTATATTTTCAATTCTAGAGGTGGGTTGAAAGACTGAGGTGAAAATAGAAACGTCAAGAATACATCTAAAAGCTTTCCCTCAAAGCAACATGAATAAAATAGAAGAGAAATAAAAATAACAAATTAAAATAAAAGTGATGTAGGAGAGCGAGAACGATTAAGATAGGAAAGTCACTCATCCCCTTCTAAACGGAGAAATGTTGACTAAGAACGAGAGGAAAGAAAGAAGAAAGAGAGAAAAAGGGAAAAAAATAAAAATAAAATGAAGAATAGATAATTAGTGGTGTGTCCTTTTTGCATCTAGCCTTTCAACAAAGGCTGTCTCTCACCATCTCCTTTTTCCCTCCTCTGCTCTGCATTGGATGTGTTTGGAGTCGCGGTGCTTGAAGTGGACCCATATCCCACTCCAGTTGTATAAGCAAAGCCACCAGGAGAACCGTTCATAGGTCCCTCTTGTGTTAATCGTCTCTCGATGGTTTGAGTGGATGCAATTGCCACTGACGTGGTTGGAGATCTTGATCGAATATAATCTCCGCCTCCATCGCTGGAATTCCTGGTGGATTGGCGGGAGACTGGGAGAGAGTAGAGATGGGGCGAGCCGGATACAGTAACCCCACCACTATTTCCCGACGAACGACGCCGCACATCGAGATGCGAATAGATTCGTGGGCCGAGTCCGTACTTGACGGGCCGTCGCACCACTCTCACCTTCTTGTGAACATCGACATATACATCGGTTTCATCAATGATCTCCTCTCCGATCAGCTCCTCAATGATATCTTCAAGAGTGATAACGCCAATGGCGCCCCCCTCACCCCCTGGATCCTCGGTGACCAGCGCCATGTGGCTGCGCCCCTCTTGCATGAAATTAAGCATATCCAAGCAAGAAGTGGTGGGAGCCGTCTCGGGAAGGGTGGTGAGGGGGAAAGCGGACACTTTCAACGCATCCTCAGGGTCATATGTAATAAGTTGCTTGACAAGGAGCATTCCAATGAAATTAGTGGGATCAGGGGGCGCATAGATGGGAATCCGCGAATAACCGGCCGAGAGAATCTATTCAATTAGAATGGGGTTACAACCACTTCATGCAGTCAAAAGTGCACCACCATGTGTGTAGAATACCTCGTCCATTGTGTTTTCGTCCAATATATGATCTGCACTCAATATAAAAACATCCTCGAGGGGGGTCATCACGGCGGATACAGGCTTTTCGCGAAGATCGAGCACTGCGCCAATGATGGTCACCTCATCCTCCGTCAACCCCTCGACTTCACCACTGCTGCTCTGGTGAAGCGAGACCAAAGTCTTGAGTTCTACAAGAGAACAGTTGAAATACTACCATCAAACACAAAACAATGGGCGTGCTAACCTGCTTTACGATAAATAGTACCGCGCTCCTCACCCAGGAAATAGTCCAAGAGTATTGCAATCGGGTAGGCAATGGGGTAGAGTATGTACATAAGCGAAAGGACAAACCAAGAAAATGCAGCTGCAATGGATACGCCATGTCGAACGCAAACAGCTGTTACCAAAGAAGAAAAAAACAAGAGTATTAGCATAGTACGATTGCTGGTCGAACCATGCAGGAACTGACCTTGTGGAATTATTCTTTAGCGAGAATAAGAAGAGCTAATATTAATACATCGACATGGAAAATTTTGGTTCAATGCACTTACTCTCCAAAAATAACAATGAGTGCAGTAGAAATCAGGACAGCAGGCCATCCTCCTCCGAATACTGAATCCATGATAATGGGGAGGGTCTCGTTCACAATGACGTTGGAAAGTAAAAGGGTCACTAGGATCCAGTGCTTGCCACGCTTGAGAAGTGCGTAGACTTTCTCAGCGTGCTTACGCTCTTCTGGTTCTCCCGATTGCGCCATGACTTGCAATTAGATGAGCGGGGAAAAGTTTAGACCCACTGCATACATGTATGGTAACATGGACACAAACTTACTTTGGATGTGAATTGTATCAACGGACATCAATGCCAATGTCAAGCCTACCAATTTGGGTCATTATTTATCATTCTTGCACTGATTTAATTTACGAGATCCCGTCCAAATCCTTACCGGCAAATACGCCGCCCATCAGTACTAGCACGGTAATAACCACCATTTTTAACCAGTAGCCCGGAGAGTCTGGATTCTCCTCCTCCGGGCCTTCTCTCCAGTCATGTTGCACATAAGCGACCGAGGCTGCGTAGCCGCGAGGGCGAAGTAGTGACAGAAAAAGAAGGAGAACGCGGCCAAAATACAAAGAGTTAAGTTGCCGCAATGACATGTGAGGAAAATGGTTTTGAGCCTCAATAGGGAAAAGGAGGTTAAAGAAGAAAAAAAGCCTCTTAAAATCATTGATATTAAATTTTCCGTTGTTAGCGTCACCAGTTCAGGTCCCGCTCCTATCTCTTTGGTGGTCCTCTTCCTGTATTCCTATGGTGTTTTGCTTGTAACCCAGAGAGAGTAACCATATTCATCGAATAGGGCGGAAGAGCTATATAGCACGGATCTACACTACACTACTTGTAGACTTGGGCTGTGAACTCTGGCACAATACGACAGATTAGTTTTTAGGATTTCCTCGGCCGGACGCGTATTCCATTTCACGATCTAGATTATTCCATTTGGAATCCATGATGTTTTCCCGTTCGCGATGTTCAATTTCTAATGGCCATTTACCAATAACGCGCTACTATCAGAGCTCTGCACCGACGCGAGTCTGGGCGCGGCGCCAGCACACAAACGCTAATATGCATGCGCCTGATCAGCGGCCTCCTCCTGAGCTGTCTATCCACCCTCCTTCTACTGCAAGCTCCTCTACTCCACCTCCTCAACCCCCTCCACCCTCACAGCGTGCCTGGTTTAAGCCCAAATTTAGGCATATATTTGTTGGCGCTTTTGCGTTATACTCTGCCTCAGTATATTATATGTAAATCGCGCGTTGTTGCTTATTTAACTGAGCTTTTACTAAAACGTCGGTTCGGCTCTTTGGTTGACAGGCAATGGCGTGAACAGAAGAAACGAGATACCGTCAACCCGGATACGGTTTTACACTGGAGAATTACCGATGGGTATTCTTTTTTCTCTAGGGATATTCGTAAACGACCAACTCATGATTTTCACTTATAGCTCTATTGTTGAGACAAACATAGATACTTCACCCACTCGAAAACTCCCCCATCTATTAAACCCAACCCCGGGGCCAGTTACAAAAGTCTCAACCCTGTATGAGATTATCCGCGCGATAAAACTCGCAAAGGACGATGATCGCATTGTACGCAAATATAATGCATAATTATCTATGCATTTCGATGAATATTTGAACCCTCTCTCTTTTTGGTTTAGGTCGGCATCATGGCCAATATGAGTAGCGGAGGTACGACCGGCTCTGCGCCTCAATCCTCCCTCGGCTTTGCTCAAGTGCAAGAGATTCGCGAAGCTCTCGATGAGTTCCGCCAAGCTAAAATCGCAAAATTTGGAGCTGATAAATGCAAGCTAATTGCGTTTGCAGACACATATACTCAGATGTACTATTATCTGGCGAGTGCTTTTGACCACGTTGCAATTCAACCAACGGGGCAGGTGCCTCTTGTAGGATTGTCCAGCACTGTTACTGTAAATTGAAATTTAGGAGTAAAAGTACAGCAACACCAGTATTTATCGTACAATTATACTATTTTTTTTTATAGTTCTTTAAGCAACTGCTGAACAGATTTGGTATTTATGTCCGTGGAGAAGCACGTCGCGAATACAAAAGCGCCATCAGCCCCTTCACGGAGACAAAGCTGACCCCCGAACAGCGATCTGACCTTGATCAACTCCTTAGTTCCTTGAATACAGACATGCTTCAGGATATTGCCAGCTCTCGAAAAAATTCCATGAATCTCAAAGAAAATGGGGAAACAAACCAAGATCTTTTTGAGGCCGTAAAACGTGGGCCGTTTATGTCTGAGGAAGCACAGCAGATGGGCCTAGTTGATACCCGGACCTACAAGCGGAACATGACGGATATGATAAAAGAGAATGCAGCAATGGGCCTGATCCACTATCTGCGAGTACGAGAAGTAGAGAAATTGAAGGAGATGAAGGCCTCGAATACGCCTAATATGGTGGTTGGCGTGGTTTATCTTATTGGGACCATTACTCGCACCCCGGGATATTTTGGAGCCAATGCAGTTGTAAAGGCACTGCGGTACGGAACTCTCTTGCCTCTAGGTGTTTGCTAGGGATTGACGGTATTGATATATCCTATTACGCTAATAGGGAGGCAGCTGAGGATGAGACAGTGGATGCTATTGTCCTGCGTATCGATTCGGGGGGCGGTGATGTAATTGCCTCAGATACTATCCATGACGCCGTCCAATACGTACAAGAGGAAAAGAAGATCCCTGTCGTCGCATCCTTTGGAAATGTTGCCGGTAACTACCTGATTTGGTATTTGATTTCTCAGTTTCGCAAAGTTGATGTTTTCCTTTCCCTTAGCCTCTGGGGGCTACTTTGTGGCGACTCACTGCGCTAAAATACTAGCACAGCCAACTACCATCACCGGTTCAATCGGTGTTGCAATGCTTAGGCCGCATATCTCGCAAGAATTCTTCAAGTGGGCGGGTATTGATATCGAGCAAACTTTCATGGGCAGCAAGGGTAACACAGCACATTCATTCGTTTCTCTCTACTAAGCTTTACTTAATTACTTCAAAATACTTAAGCCGAATCGCTCCTGATCGATCTGGAGGGTGAGGACCTCGAGCGTTGGAAACGTACTGCCGACATATACTATGCTGATTTCAAATCTCGGGTCGCTGCTGGCCGTAATCTTGATCCCGAAAAGGTGGAGGACCTTGCGAAGGGGCGGCTATGGTCCGGGCGAAACGCTCTCTCCGTTGGTTTGATCGACGAGCAGGGTGGCATATACCGTGCGATTCGGGTTGCGGCGGAGCTGGGGCTGAAACGTCGACTCGAGAGTGATCTGAAGGAGGAGGTGAAGGCCCTTCTGCCTAAGAAGCTGGATGACTCGATGGAGGTTGTAGTGAAGTCTTTCCCAGCTAAACGCACCTTCATCGAGCGACTTAAGCAGCTGGAAGAGGTCGATTCAGAGGCTTGGGAAAATTTCGCCGGGGGACAAGGAGAGAAGGCGCTGATGCTGGTCACCGCACAGGTTGCGCAATTTATCGGAGAGGCCTTACACGCAGGGATCGAGGATTTCGTGGATAATTTAAAGCAGCGTGCCGTGATGTCTTCTCAGCCGAGGTACGAGATGGAGGTTAGCATTGAATAGATGGAGTTGAAGACGGACTTCTCTCTATTTATTTGAACGTCTAGCTGTGAAATAAACAACATCGGGTTTTCTCTTTCATTTCATCGAATTACCGCACTCTTATTGTCACTTCAATTGAATTGAAATATATCACCAATACATAGACGAAATAATATCAAAAAAAGTATCCAAAACGTCAAGATGGGTAGCATTAGATCCAATACACTAATTCTCTCTATGTGGCTATCGCTAGCGTTTTCACCCCCATTAAGCCAACTCCGTCCACGTAACCCAATATATATATCCATATTTTCCCTCCAATGCCCTCGCTCTTCTCATCCTCAAAACCAGCTCGCTCTCCAACTCGATAGACACGCACCTCCTTCAGACCCCTTAATACCTCTCTCAATCGTTTGTATTGCTCCTTTTGCGGCTGATAGTCGTGATTTTCCAATGACGCCATGAATTCATCCAAAGTCTGCGATCTACATCTCTTCCCGCGCAAGCTGGGATTTTCTTGTGCAGCTATCGCCGGAAATTCATCGTCGGATGGAAGAGTCGATTTTTCGTACTCAAGTTGGACGACCGTATAGGGCTCGTCGGACTCTGAGGGGTAGGTGAGCCCTCTGGTCGCGTTCTCGAGATCCACGGTGAGATCGGTGAATTGTTTAACGGCAGAGCCTTCCTCCTTGGAAGCCGTGCTGATGGCATTCCGCGAGGCCGGCGGGTTTATAGTGTTATTAGTAAGCATGTCCATGTAGTTTTGGTCGGATCGATCCGTCATGTTGAACGCTCTTCAGGGAGAAAGAAAAATTTCTTGGGCAATACTATTTTTCTTTCTCAGTTCGATGGCGTAGAATTGGACCCCGACAATGTCCAAAATTTAATATTTATTTTTATTACAAGACACTTTGGCAGCGATAAGTAATACTAGATAACGTAAAGGAGAGTGCAGACAATAGTAACAGTATATAGAATAATATAGCTCAAGCTATAGCAAAGGGGAAACATATATAATAGACTGTATAAAAAGCTCAAAAAACAAGTACTGTATATAATGTATCTATATTCATGGAACATTAGGAATACCGGCTTTCCTCCACCATTAATGCTTCGAACAGCCTAACAGTAGCGTCAGCTTCATCTTGCAAATTCTGTAATCTCAGGTAAGCGTGCGAGTTATTCGAGTTGTCTCGATCTCGGTTTTGTTGGCGGCGTGCGCGCCTTCCGCTTCCACCTCGTCCACTGCCCTGTCGTCTTCTCTGAGAATCCCGCTCCAGGTTCCTCTCTCTATGTGCTACACTACGTGCCACTTCATCCACATCCTCCTCATCCTCCGCCTCGTTATCACGTGAGGAGCGACTGTGATGTATCCCACTATGATCGCTTGACTCATTCCTTCGCCACCCTCCATATACAATCAACCCATTATCCACGCAGAGTCCGAACTCATCCAAGAATTCCTGATAAAGCTCAAAATCATCCACATCCAACCACTCCTCACCAATGCCGTCTTCAAATTCATCCAGATTCTCTTGCTCAAAGAACCAGAACTCGCGGCTACTCCATCCAGCCGGTTCCTGCCCACTATTACGCTGGTATTGTGGCCGCCTACGCCTTTGTTGGACGTGGCATTGTTCTTCGTCGAGCACGTGGCGTGTGCCATCCGGATTCAAGTGTGCAAAATGGCACGAGTTGCCGAAAGGACAAAATCGGTTGTTGGCCGGACTAGCACGGAAATGTTTGCAGGGTATACGTGCCGTTTTCGCACGGTATGCCCCGCAAATCTTGTTTTTCTGTGCTCCGGTTGCGTAAACACTCGATGGGATAATAAAATTGGAAACGGTGCGACAGAGAGGGCAAGATTTGCATTGCGATCCAACATCGGTCTTTTTTCTCCATTCTCTAATGCATGCTATTCAACATTATTCAAAGATTAATGAATGATCGAGCATTTCATGGATATATGCGAAACTACGACACTCACTGAGACAAAAAATATGGTCACATTCGGGCAGAAGCCCAAATGTAACTGGCACTTCCAAACAGATGGCACATGTATGGTCACCGCTAGATCTTGTAATTGAGGAGGTGGAGGCCTCAGCATTGGCTCCACCAGACGTTGCGCCAGGTAAGGCACCCCCAACTTCAGGATTTTCATGCCGGAACCAGCACCCATTGCCGCGACGACAATATCCCTGTGCAAAATACTTGCACAATTCTTTGCTCGCGGTCAATCTCGATGGTTCGCCATTGGAGGCTTCTGTGGCACAGATCGAAGGGATGGCTGCATCCGTTTGGTCATGAAGGAAAAAACAGTCCTTCCCACGGGCACAGTAGCCCTGTGCATAGTACTTGCAAACGACCTCAGAACGAGACATAACGCCTTGATTTTACACCGGAATTTAAGAGCGCCTGAAAAAATAAACTCGCAGCACTTGGGCTATGAAATGTAGGTGCCTCAGGACGTGATTCTATTCCCTAATAAATTCTGCGACACTGGTGTGATGATAGGACGGTGGATGTAGGATGAATTTAATGCTGTCCGCGCCCCTAAGTCGCAGCAGGGTGAGAATGAAAACAGGTAAAATTGCATACTCTCAATAAAAATTGCCACATTCTGCGTGGCGTAGTTGAAAAATTTATTGATGGACCCACCAGGTGAAGGATTCGTTAGAATTAGTTTGACCATAATCGACAGAAGTAATTGGATTGATATTTCGCGTAGCTTTATTCCATTAAAATCTTCTCAGAGTTCAATCAATTTCATAAAATCTCCAGAAAAAATGCAACTATCTCGCCCGTTGAATAAAATTGCTTTACTGATTTGCATTAATACGCGATTATTAACATATTTGAACGACTATTAAAATCTGAACATGCTGCCGTAGATTCACCACAATCAACGCCCGTATGTAATCAAGCTCCCAAGCAAAGGACACACTCAAAGGTGCATCATCCCTTTTATATCACAAAGCTTGAGCCCTACAATATGTGGGTCTATGGTAGTCTTGATCACTCTAGGATAAATGATCGCGTTCGATTCTGGATGTTTCATATGGCCATTCAGACTCGTTGCTGCTATTAGTTGGGTTAATCACTTTTTAAAAGATTGATGTACTCAACGAAAAAGAGAAGTTGAAGGAAGGGATAAAAATGGACTTTGTGTACTGCCTATCTCTCTCCTATGAGGATATGTGGCAGCAATAGGCACCAGATGTTTTTTCGCTCGAAGCTCCGAAGTCTTCAATTTGTAAATCCAACGAGCCTGTGGCATTAAGCCGAGAAACATTATAAAAATGGATGAATTGTTGCGTGTTGAGTCAAGAAAAACTCTGAGACGCTCAATAAACAGCCCGATTTGCAAAAATATCTACAACAGCTGAAGGACGTAGCTGGCTAAATGATAAGTAGTTGATAGCGCAAAAACAACCTAAATGCTACTATTAATGGAGTATTATTGCCACGCGGTATTGAGGATGGAAAATCGAAACATCATGGCCATCAGAAGTACTATTAGTCGCATCAGGGTAGAAGTATGTCGCTTTAAATTCAGGTACTCGCTCACGGCTGGTTAAGCTATCTGATGATGAGGTTAAGAGGTCGGATTTGCCAGAAACAAGAGAGCCCGAGGAGCAAGATTGATACATCAAAAGAAATATTCGAGGATAACGAGGAACTGGCTAGTGTTCGCAATCATCATTAAATGTTTCCGTCATTCCAGAGACAGGGTCATGGAATACTATCGCAATACGACCAAACGGCTCAGCAAGATGTTTACACTCTACCACCGTATAAATAATGGATAATTCCTGGCCCGAGTTGGGGCAGCGTCCTCCTCCCAAGATTGCTGTTGAGGATGGCACAGGCATCTCAAGGGGGAGTGCGAGCCAGAGATGCAACATTGTGCGGAAGTTGAGGGTGGCAAACTCCTTGCGGCCGGCTTATGAGGCAATTAATCGGACATAGTAGGCAGGTTTTGCCGTAGGTGCAACCTTTCATTCTCCGCACACCTCGATTGATCGCTTCAAGTTGCACAGCTAAAACTCTAAAATAGACGGGCTCCACACAAGACTGATCCGTAGCCGACTACTTAGGCCAGGCTGGCTTTTCCCTCGCTTTCTCTTTTTCTCTTCTTCTTTGTTGTCCTGACTCAAATCCAAAACACACCTTCCACTCCTTTTACTAAGACGCCCTGCCTCTTCCAGCCTCCATTCCACTCCTTAACCCATCTCCATTCCTTTGAATCTTCTCACGACATGTCACGATTCCTAGAAAGCAATTCCATTCGCGGGCTGCCCTTCCGCGTACCCTCCTTCCGTAGCAGCACGACAAGTGTCCCGCGCGACCCCTTATCCGCCCGCCTCAGACGTCTCGAGCGTGAGCTGACCACCATCCTAGAAGATGCCCTTGAGGTCAAGCCTCAGGCACAAAACTCGCAAATTGTCGCAGGCTTAGGATCGAACCTTGAGGATCCATTCCCGATTTTCTCGGACCTTCTGCGACACTCGCAGCGTAAGCGGTGGTGGCGTGGTGTCAAGAAAGTAATGAACTGCTGCGTGAAGCCGTTCAAGTCGAAAGCCGTCTACTGATATGAGATCCTTTCAGGAAAATAGTTTGTTTTTTTTGTGGTTTAGAAGGTCTTTCTATCTTTGTTTTCTTCTGTATGGATAGGGGGGATTCGCTTTTGTTTGTTTAATATTTGTTAATTGGTATTAATAGGAACGCTTGTTTATACACTACTCCTTTCTATAGCACTAGTATTTTTGACGGATCTATTCTTGTTTCTTGATTATTTCCATCCGTCTCTCCTTATCTCTTATGCTTTCTATATCCCCACCCCTCTTATTCCCCTAATTATCTTCTCTAAATCTCCTCTACCTTCGACCCTTTCCACTCCTTATTACCTTCTAACCTCCCTTCGATATTACCGCTTATTACCGAGTCCACTGCCTTGGAAATCTATTCGCTTCACATCATTCCCCGTTGCAGATCTACTATTCTTAGAACGACTCGTCTAAAAATAAATATAGAGCTCTCCAGAATAGCAGACTAAATTATTAAAAGCAATTTTGTACAAATCGCGGCGGATACTTGATTATATACGGATGAATATTTATTGAATAGATACAAGTGACTGAAGCAAGGGGCTGCTCCATACAAAAGAACGAAAGCGGATTTTCCTAGCACTACGATGGAAATCTTTCCATCTGCTCTAATTCTTTTTGCATTTCTGCCTCTTCCTTCTCTCTCTCTCCAGCTTTGGCCATTTTCGAGCTCCGCATGATCTTCCCTAAAGTCTTTTTCACATTACCCATGATTTTCGATGGATGCTTGGGGCCAGGTCCATCTTCGACACTAGAGGTCGACTCGCGACGCTCACCAGAGGCCAGAGGATGGCTCGTGCCTGATTGCTCCTCAGAATGTTTAGTATTCGAAGCGCTTGCGTCCTCGACGACTGCAGCACCTGCAACCTCACCTCCCGAATTGTCAGAAGCTAAAGGGTTAGCTTGAGTATTTGGATCCATGTTTGAAGAAAGTTTGCAAAGAGTACGACTTATCTTGATGAAAAGCACACACTTTTAAAAATGGAATCGCGACTCTGTATATATATCTAAATGTGAAACGCCCATGTAATAAATGTTTAAAAACAAAGCATGGGATGAAGTATATGTATTCTGCATTTTTTGGAACATACGCAATGGTTTTGGGTGCCACATCCCTTAGGTGAAAGGACAGTTTGGATTCCATGTTTATACTTGCTCTTCAGAGTACATCCAGCGTTATGTATTTCCATCCTTTCCAATTCCAAAGATGCCGAATAATTGACAATCAAGATGCGTCATTACATAATTTCTATTAGCTTTGCACCAGCCACTCCATTGAGTTGGCCATAGTTCGGGCTCCGACTGATTATGATCGCAAAAAGCCACATATAGATCCAACAAATAAAAAGCCTGCGATATCCTTTTAATGGCTATCTAGAAAATTTCATACGCCTTCAGAATAATGTGGATCAGTCGCCTGAAAACTTTTGTGGTGAACCTTACTATTTGTGGACTTTATACACCGCTTTTAAAAATAGAATCCCATTCTCTTTTAATATGATCAGCGATTAAATAATCCTAAAAAGACAATAGTGCAATCCGCATTTTCAACTTTCGATAGGTAACTTCTTTCGATTCTTTCTTTGTTTGAGATAAAGTCCAGGCTTATTAAATTGAATAACGCGTCCGCAAACTCTTCTATAGATGACAAGTTCCTTGGATTTTATCTAATTTAATGGGAGAGATATTGTTTATCTCCTCCTTAAATATCTAGTTTATAGCCATCCTCTTATATATTGCACTCCTGAATAATCCTTAATATTTCCGCTTTTCCAGTTTCATCCTCTTTGCACACCTTGTTGTTATACAATCTTCCATTTTTCTGTTTTAATATCATTCGACATGCTCTATCTTACTAATGATGTCGCACTGTTGCCGTTCTTCCTCCCCCTTGGTATCATCGGATTTTATCGCTACATGTGGTTCCTTATTAAAGTAGCGGCTTGGTTTGCGTATTCCCCTTTGCTTCCCAAGGAGAATCCTACCTATCGACCAGAGGAGGATGTAACCATAATTGTACCAACAATAGATGCAGGAGAGGAGTTCAAAGAGGTAATCCTTTTTAGCTACATTCTCGCTCCTCTAACTATATTTGTAACATCTATTCCCCTCTCTAGGCTGCACACTCTTGGCTTGCCAACAACCCCAAAGAGATCCTTATCATCACGGAAGAAAAAATGCAAGCTCCCCTCCAACAACTGGCAAACGAGGTCGCGCCTGAGAAAATTCGCGTCTTGACCGTTCCCAAGGCCAACAAACGCTTGCAAATGGTTGAAGGCGTCAATAATACAATGACAGAGATTTTGGTGTTTGCGGATGACGATGCTATCTGGCCCCCGACCATGCTTGATTATATTCTGGCATGTTTTGAGGATTTAAAGATGGGTGGCGTCGGTACGAGCCAGAGGGTAAGGGCGGTTGGAAATCGCATGACAGTGTGGGAAATCTTGGCCGGATTTCGACTTTCGATTCGAAACATTGAGATTACCGCAAGTACCCATATTGATGGGGGGGTGTGCTGTCTTTCTGGGAGGACCGCAGCCTATCGCACTCTTATTCTTAAGGATCCGGCTTTTCAGTATAATGTAATCAAGTTTAGAAGTGGGTGGCACATAGTGGTCTAATTAATCTTCATTTGCTTAGTTCACCAACGATTTATGGCTCGGAAAGTACCCATTGAACTCCGGCGACGATAAATTCTTAACCCGATGGATGGTATCTCACGGGTAGTGTAGACATTTAACTTCCCAGTCATATGGATACATACATGCTGATGCTTGCTGCTTACAGATGGAATACATATATTCAAGCCTGCCCTGAAGCCGAGCTCGCTTCCACCTTTAAGAATAACTGGCGATTTATTAAACAGATTTTGCGGTGGACGCGTAATACTTGGCGGTCAGATTTCCGTTCCATTTTTACCGAGCGATATATCTGGACGCGTCATCCTTACGTTGCATTCACCATGGTGGATAAGTTTTTCAACCCGATCACTCTGCTCTCAGGTCCAGTCATGGTTGCCATATTGGCGCTCAACGAGTTTCAACTTCCTCTGTATAATATTCTGCTCTCGTATGTAATCTGGTTATTGCTGACGCGTACACTTAAGCTGGTTCCCCATTTCTGGCGACGTCCACAGGATGTATGGGCCATCCCAGCCTGGCTTCTGTTTAATTATTGGTTTAGCTTGTGCAAAATCTACGCGCTCTTTACACTACATGAGGTGGGATGGGGTACGCGAGAGGGTGTTGGAGTGCAACTGGCTTCAGAGATTGCGGCGGAAGCGAAAAAAGAAGACAACTGGACCGAGCTAAACAGAATGAACTATGATAACCCTGGTGGACATAGAGAGTACATGTACATTCCTATGCAAGAGAGCTATCGTACGGAGCAGTTTGCTGAATATCCTCTCCAAGCGCGGAAATAACGTCTCAATGTTTATCATGTTTGAAGTGCTTAATTATTTACTTTAAGAATCATACAGTATACACTCGCTAATGTTATATATAACTTATTTCACCTGCGTTTCATTGTTTTTTTCAGCATTTTCATTAAAACACAATCATTTCACCTAGTCGTGATGACCATAGTCCTTATAGATAGCTACATATCGCCCTTTTATTAACTAAAACGCTGGGCTTATTAATTGTTTGGCTGGCTACGTGTGATACATATTTAGAGTTTTCTGCATGGTTGTTGTTCATGTTAACTACACCGGCCGAATTTAGAAGCATTGATAGATTGGATTCCAATTCTCATATAAACGCATTGACAAGCACGATGCTAATTTCTTTATTCCATTCTTTTAATTCGGTTAGGCAATATCCAGCTACGCCACCTTTTAAGCACCCGATATAAAAATTACCCAAATTTTAGAGGTAATAGCTCAGAATTCGATCTACTGCTCATCATCAATTTGATAAATCGAATAAACAACTGCTCATCAATTTACTCTAATCGGGCCGCAGTAGCCAATTACCATGACTTCTCTGAAACTTGATCGCCTTTCCGCTCGCGAGATACATACTCTCGCACGGCGATATTTTTTTGCTGGCTTCATCTTCCTCCCTTTCCTCTGGTTAGTTAATGTCATCTACCTATGGCCAACATTAAAGCGAGAGGATGTTAGACTGATGGGAGTAAAAAAATGTAAGAGTTTTTACCATTTTATTTTCACCATTTTAACTCTTTCGAATGGATTTATTTACCTGCATTGATTCTTTTCTAGATTTAATCTGTTCAATGGTTGGGGTGGCATTTTGGGCCATAGCACTTGCAATCTGGTATGGTCTATTTGTATCAAATCGTGTCCAGTGGGGTGCAAGTGCCGACACCATCACCGTTATTATACCAAAAGGGTTATAATCGTACTGTATATATTTGTGATAATTTGCCATTTATTTTGTAAATGAATATTTCCACCATCAACCAGTTTAGAGTCAGGTTTTCGCTTACATTGTATTTGATTCACTCGGTATATGATATTGATGAATATTCATTTGAAGTGTTGACCTATCATCAATATAAATTAAATACCATACGCAGGGAAACTATGGCTCTCATGATTATAGTTTGTCAAAAGTAAGCAATACCTAGCAACATTCTACAATTTAAATCTTGTAGTTGTGCAGCACCACATAGAGTCTTGGTAGAGGCAAATATATAAATATTTAAATTTTTACATTTTTTTGGACCCAAGGCTGCTTAATCACAAATTGCTCACTGAAAAACTCGGCTTTGCATCAATTAAGTGCCAGGAAATATGTCCTTTATTAATGCAGTTTTGTAAAGCTAGTCAGCAAGATTCCGTATAAGGCTAATCTCTATATTAAATAAATTTATCACATTTGGACGATAAACACACAAATAAAATAAGCATCTTCCTATAGGTCCTGTTAGAATCAAATGGTCAATCTTCTAAACGAGAGTGAATGAGCCGAAATTTAATCAGGCTTCAGGTCTCATCGAGAAAGCTATGAGGATTGAATGGGGAGCAAATGTTGCAAACAATCTGCAATTCGATTACAACCTCATTATATGATTTTATCATCTATCAAGCCTTAACCACCCTGCAATTCGGTCAAAGCTATCTCAAATTTTTCGGTCTTTTATATGAAATTGTTCTTTACTTTTCTTTTCTTGCAAGATTTTCTGTCCAAGGGTCATTATTGAACCTAGGATTTTCTTCACTCAACTACTTTCTTAGACACACATTAGGCAAGTTGCTATGATAATAAAGGCTATACCTGCTATATATTCCTTATTGCAATATATATATTTGAAGCATTCTTCGGGATTTCATTCCGCCATATATATGACGTTCGTCAGCAAAAGCCAATGTTTAATAGGGCAAACTATCCGCACGAATGCAGTCGCATATGTAGATGTAATATACAAGTGTATTAATAATAGAAAATGAATGAGTATTATTAATACTATATTATCTCCAGCCTTTTGAATTTTTTGTAATATATTTTATGAATGAAATGGTTGCAGCCGTTGCTAGCCAATACTTTTAATTACGCGACCTTTTGAGGACATATTGTAATTATGTAAAATGTTGCGCCGAAAAAGCTTTCAGCACGCTTTCATAAGCTTGAGATTAATGATCCTCCGACATGTCTGTACCGAAAGACTCCTTTTAGTGCTCGGAACCAGTTTTTAGAAGTCTTCAAACTTCATTCTGAATTTCATCACAATTGAATTTTATTTTAACAAGAATCGAGCATTCGACACATTGGAGTCGTATAGACTTATTGATAGTTTAAAATATTTTTTCATTCTCACATTTTATAAAGCATCCCTTCCATTACAAGTTTGCATTACATGGCGGTGCGCAAGATGCCACTTTCCAGCTATCTCCATTGTATTGATTCTCACATTTCGTGTGGTAAACTCACGGCCGCTCGAGCAGAGCTCCAAGCAGCCGCCGCTACATATCACAACAGTCCCGAAGTTCTGGTTTGTATAAAAGTCTTTCCGATAATTCATCCAAGTATATGTATGGCATAACTTTGATGTAATGCATAGCTCCGACATCATAAAATACTCTTACTAGAGGGGAATTATCGGGATGCAGTATTTACACTTTATCAACTGTGAGTATATAGTAGAAGGAAAGTATTTCCTATGTAATATTAATCTTTAGATGAATAGTATTGAACATAACCCATCCTCTCGGCTTCTAAAAGAGTACTTCTGCCAAATAACGCGTGCAGTGCAGCAACACACATGCGACGAAAAGTTCGGTATGAAAAACCTTTTTATATTTTCTTTCTAAATGTCTCATGCTAGCTTGGGTTCTGTAGCTCTGTTTCTAAAGCTGTCACCAAAAATGCAAGAGAAGGTTCTGATCGAGAGCGCCAAGTACTTCGAGAGCATCGGAGAATTTCTTGATGCTTGTAAAGTGTATCTTTTATTCATGCAAGCGTTTCCATATACTACACTAAGATATGGGGTAACTGGGAGAGAGATTAGGATATAAGAATATGCAACTCACCTAACCGGAACTAATTTTCATATAGGCTAAAGCAGCAGATCTGATTATTCTTTGTGACCTGAGATCTTCAAGGGAACTCTCTGCGATTAATCCATACAGAATAATATTTGGTACAACGGGAAAATTCGCAAATTATTTATTTTATGAGTAATCAAACTCTTTTAATAGCAAAGGAGATTCTTCCTCAGGTCCTGCAATATAAGTTCAGATTGGTTGACCAATACGGCGGTAAATCACATCAGCAATGTGTGGAGTTGGCCGAAAATGCAAATGAAAAGCATATCTATGTATCGTCAAGGCAACTGAGGCAATGGACAGAATTCGTTCAAGGCTACTACCTCGCTATACGAGACTGGTCATCCCTCATAAAAACATCTTTGCTTATACTAGAGTGCTGCGGATATATCCCGCGTGGAAGGTATTTACATATTGTATTGTCGATCGATGGATGATAAAACATATATCCCTTTAACTAGCAATTCCGATCTACCTAGCTCGATGTGCTTGGATTATATTCACAAACTCTTTAACCTCTTGCATCAAGCGAAAACCAAGTTTCCTCAATTGCAAGGAAGTGCTCATGGATTGAACTGTGAAATGTCAATTTTGGCTGCTACATTCGCATACTTTGCCCATCAATATTTCGCACAAGTGAACGGTGGTGAAAAAGAGGGTGGTATCTTAATTCCTGCACATGATTTTTCACAAATGGTGGGCAAAAAGAATTTTATCACCTCGCCAAGATCATCTGGAAGAGGGCAGAGTTTGGAAAATGTGGATCCAAAGAGAGAAATGGGTGAAGGTTGCTACACGAATTCAAAAGAGATGCACATGTGTCTTGATGCAGAATCGGAGCGAAGATTTGGGAGCCCTAGAGCTATGCAAGTTAGCAATCTCATGAATTTTCCTGAAGAACTGACTTACAGCCAATTGAGCAGTACGCTTAAAGAAGAGACTATTGGCACGAATCTGGTTGACGATGAGAGAAACGTTAGCAACATTGAATTGAATGAGATGGGCTTTAAATCGGTAGATAGCACGATGGAATTGCTTCATCATTGCCGCGAGCTTTTATCCTATATGGATACCACTCTGAAATATCATGGATGTACGCGATCGCCTCAAGAAGGTATTTATCGATACATATATTCATGAGATATTTGAGATACTGATTAATTATTTACATGCCTCAGAACTGGACAATATGTGTCAGCTCTGGAAATTACAGTTGGATCTTAAATGTGCCATATTACTAGCTCAAGCAGAAATTTTTTTGATAGAGGTTAGATATCACAATTCATTGCCAGCCAACTATTATTCACCGTGAGCAAATTCTGTTATAGGAAAATCTTCAACATGCCGTCTTTCTCTATAAGAAAATATGCTATAGTCTTGCCGATACCTGGGTTCAATATCGCCATACCGCGCATAGTCTTATAGCCAACTCTAAACAGCGGAATCAATATTCTTGGTTAGCCATTTTCCCATTACGAATCCTCTATTGCATCGCAGTTTGCTATCACAGTGTAGGGTGGCACCAGGAGGCAAGCATGGAGCTTTGGATGATACTTTATTTAGCGCCGCGATTGCAGTTGACGCAGGGAATCTTTGAGAGAGAGAAAGTGCAGAGGCTCCGGGCAAAAAAAGGGGATACGAAAAGTCTCAATTTTATGCGGACTACATTCGATATATTTACTGCAAAATGTTTGAGATATTTGATCATCATCCTGGCGGTGAGTTGCCAAATGCAATGAAAGAAGAATCATTTGAACCATTTATTAAGGATATGTTTGTTTTAATTTGATAGAATGAATTAACTATGGACGGTTATCAAGAACGCACAATTGCTCAATTACTAGTTTTACTCCAATATAATCAGCTTGGCTGTGGAAATGTTTCTGTCCGACAACTCTTGGATATTATTCGGTGTAAAGGCAGCCTTCTATGCCGGGATTTGTTGCACTACATTCATTGTAATTATAATAGCGCACGGAGCATGTGTACAGTTATTAATAACTTTTATATTAGGTCAGGATATCATTAAAAGCCTACAAAATCTTGTGGCCAATGATGGGGTACTCCTCGATATCTTCAGTCAGTCGTTGGAGAATTACCCGGTGGATCTCTTCCAGAGACATATTGAGGAGGTGCGAAAGTTTAATGAGGGGGATAAATTCAATCTTTTGGTGAAATTTAGCCGTCGAGTCCTAATGCCGGAGAGAGCAAGCGTAAAATAGACTTGATACCGATATTGTGTTTATTTCCATTTTTTATTCTCTACCACTCTTATATGCTGCCTTTTTTGTAACTGGTTATTCGACAAGTGGTATATGTCGATACACTTTCTGATTTTGTGCAAGTACACATGTAGTTTTATATTTTATTCATTCACAAAACAATGAGGTTTGGATTAGAAGCGCACCAGCTAATCCAAATGCATAAATATTGTATAAATGCCGCAAAATATAATCCACCTACAAAAGCATTATTATTGCCATAGTGCCTTTAGCCAATCAACCCCTTGGCAACCGCAACTTCGGCGTTCAGTATACTACTACCCGCCGCACCCAACACAGTATTATGCGCAAGTAATACGAATTTCACATCTAATACAGGGCATTCACGCACTCGCCCCACACTCACAGTGTAGCCTGCACCAAGATCTCGGTCTAGTCTCGGCTGGGGCCGGTCAACATCTTCGAACACCTTAATACATTGTTTAGGAGCCGAGGGACAACCCAGTTTCTGTGCTTCGGGAACGTAGTTGCGTAACACCTCCATTATTTGCTGCGAACTTGGCGGAGGGCGCTTCGCAAATTTAATAGAGACACATTCAAGATGGCCGTCTATAACGGGAACCCGATTACAAGATGCCGATACTTTGGTCTCGGAAAGCGGCACAAATCCTTCTGCTCCGCATCCTCCCAAGATCTTAAGGGTTTCCCACTCCATCTTCTCCTCCTCTCCTCCAATATGAGGCACCACATTATCCATTATATCCAGAGATGCAACTCCTGGGTAACCTGCACCAGAAATTGCTTGCATCGTATGAACAACAACATGGGAAAGAGGACCGAACGCATCTTGAAGTGGCTTCAATGCGGCCACAAGTCCAGTTGTCGAGCAGTTAGCATTCGTAACAAGGAAACCTTTTTGAAGAGAATAAGCAGAACGTTGTTGGGGTACAATATCAAAATGAGGGGCGTTAACAACGGGCACAACAAGAGGAACAAGAGGATCTCGACGATAATTCTTGGCATTCGAGAACACCACCAAATCGGCCTTCAAAAACGCCATTTCTAAGTGAAGGAGGGGGCAAAATCGTAAGTACAGCGTAATCTCTAAACGGGGATCTTATCTCATATCGTAACTACTCCTTGAGAGATCATATTTACCTATATCACCAGCGACGTCCGCATCTAATCCCGAGAAAACTATATCGCATTCACTGAACTCCGAGGGAACGCACGGGCGCACAATGAGTGAACGTGCATTCTCGGGTATAGGGCATGAAAGCTTCCATCGGGTCGCCTCAGCATAAGTTTTACCAGCGGATTTGGGCGAGGCTCCAATAGCATGGAGGCGAAGGTAGGGATGCTCACTTATTAATAGCACAAACCGCTGACCTACCGTGCCAGTGCCACCAAGAATTCCGGCTTTGAGGGGTCGCTGAGGCATATTTGTTGGAGATATTTGAAATGTATTATTTGCAAGAGGTTGAAAAAGCAAAAAGTGTCTGTCACAAATGACAAAATATTAAATCACAGACTTTAAGAACGTCTTAAGACATTTGTTATCTATATCCAGTGATAAAGTTTATTATAACAATAAGGGAGAAGAATGCACTCTGAAGTAAACTCTCAAAAGAAAAATAGCTATATTATTCATGTAAGTTAAGGTTTAAATCAACTTTTTAGCTACTCTCACTCTTTGATTTTTCTATAGAGAGTATGCCAACTGCTGCATTCGATAGTACATCCAAGGGTGACCACCCACTTAAGGGAGTAGGTGAATGTGGCCCGTCACCCTTTGCAGGGTCATTCTTATACGCTTTCTTTGCCGACAGTGATTGTGTTGCAGGGGTAGGATACCGCTCATCGACCCCAATTCCAGTACCGCCTTTTAATGGCCCAAATGGTTCATCGACAATATCCGAGGAGTGTGCGCTCTTTTTGTTTGAAAAGCACTGTTGTTCAGAATCGTTACAATACGTTGTGCGACGAAGTGTGAGGTCGCGAGGAGGGGTAACTGGTGGCCCAAACTGCTCTTTCAGAGATGCAAAGGTCGTGAGATTGATATCGTGCCAACCGTTGTTGGTACTAAGTAGATTGCCTTTGGTGCTGGTTCCAAGAGGCCGTCGTTTTCGCCCTGACATATTCTCGCAAGCTTCTTTCAGCGCACTAGAGAGACTTGCAGTACGGAGGAGTTTCGGCGAAGGAGACACGGTGGGAAGTGACGAACACCGTGACAACTTAGCACGTTTTCTACTTGACAGTTGCTGCTGTTGGTATTGCTGACACGGAGTTAACTGAGAAAGGCTATTCTCTTTGTCTTCCAATTCATCCGGATTGAAATCGCGTTTTCGGCGGGACGAACTTGGCGTTACAAACATGGTATTTGTTGAATCACCTGGGCTGGCTAGTAGATTATGGATAGAGGCAGAGCTGGAAGCAGCGCTGGTTACGTTGAGTGGTGTTCGTTTCACGGTAGACCTAAGCGGGGTGGTGGGAGCCGTCCACTCTTCAGTGGTTTGTTCCAAGGGAGCGGTCCTTGCCTTTTGTAAAGTAGGTAAGATAGGTTCTCTGGTGGCCTTCGGCGTCACTTCAACCGTATTCTTTTTAATTTGTTTTTCGGGAACTGATGGACGTCGTTCCTGCGGGTTAGCCATCAGATTAGAATAGAAAAGACTGCCAAAATTATCTCCACGGCACACAAGTACATTTGGCTTCTCATCAGTTATCGTCGGAGAGCTTATGCGTGGTCGTATGTTAACAAGTTTGCCACCGGTCAAAGACTGTAACTTTGGAGTTTGATTTTGATTAATAGTTGCGGTTGAGAGTCCAGCGTGGTCTGGAGGAGTTGTCGCTTCGGGAAGCGATTCTTGTGAAGGGCTTATTGGAATATGGTCGCTTGATTGATTTTGCTGCTGATTTTCCTTCGTCATTTGATGCTTTCGTCGTAGAGATTGCCTATTAAGAATAAAATTATCTTCAGTAATTAATAAGCTAAATAATATGAATTCGGATCTCACCTTCGATTTTGAAACCAAATCTGAATAGCTCGACTTGTCATGCCTATTATTTGAAAATTCATATTCACAATATAATACAAAATACTACAGAATAAATTTAATATTTACCTAGTTTTTTCCCAAGTTCCTCTCGAGTCTTTGCATCAGGTAATTGATTTTCTTCGAAAGCCGATTCAAGGATTGCAAGCTCCTCTTGGTTAGTGCGTCTTCTCCGTTTTTTGGGCTGTTCATTGGCCACAACTCCAAAGTTTTTAGAATCGGCATTTACCCAATTGAATTGCTTTGCCTGCTGCCAGCGTGCAGCTGCGGCATTAGATGCGATAAGCATACTGGAGGGCGTATTAGAAATGTTGGGCTGCTGACCTAACTTATAGATCGATGTGTTGGTAGATTCACTCATCTCTTTTCGTTATATTCAAAAAAGGGAAAAAAAATATGATACAAGAATATATATAAAGTATATATATATGGCTGGGAAAGAAAAATTTGATGAGATTAATCCAACTGATTCGTGGTCTGTTGGAATATTATAAACTAGAGGAGAGATTTCATCAAGATGCTTTCTCTTTGATTTTAAGAGAAAAAAAAAATTAAAGATTCGCACCCTTCTCCGCAGCCTTTGAGACAGGGAAGGGGGGAGAGTAGGGCAAAGAGGAAAAAAGAGAAGAGAACAAGATTAAGTCAACATTCAATTTAACATCATTTGGGTGACTTCACGCGTCCGGCGAGCAATGATTGGAAAGACGCGAAATAAAATCTTTTAAGATAAATTGCTTGGATTTTTCTAGTATTTTAATAGAGAAAATAATATAATATATATGCAGGGAAAAATATGAGAAAATTCTGAAAAATTTCAGAGAAAAAAATTGATTTATAAAAGTAAACATAACAATGAATATTGTATAAAAGCAGACTTTTTTTGGCATATATATCTAAAACCCAGGGTTGTATTTTTTGTTTAGAGGAACTCTTTTGGTCGTCCACCAACTCCTCCTGCATAATCATATACTACACCGGCAACTCGGAAAGCCAGATCGTCGCACTCACTGCGTGTCGCAGCTTCTGCGTATACACGTACAACATCTTCAGTGCCGGAAGGTCTAAAAGAATATAAAGTTGTTAACGCCCAAAAAATTCCAAAATAGAAGCATATTAATTACCGAACAAATGAACGGCCACTATTGTATTTTGCTACCAATTCGTCAATCTTTGCCTGCAATCCAACAGGCTCAACGAGCTGGCGTTCCGCATTTGTTGTTTTAAAAATATGACGGTCAGCAACCTTAACTTTGACAAGGCGATTCGGAAGATCAGTATATGCCTGATTCCATTCGTCTAAGCTCCATTGGCGATGCGTTAGGATAGCTTCTACAAGGAGCAGATCAGATAGAGCGTCGCCGACCGTCTGATTAATTAGCTCAGTCAAAGCACGAAGTTTCTTAAGTGCCGTCTCCTGTGCAGGAGTGCGACCCTCGGTTGTGCGAATAATGTGGAGTGCTTGTGGGTTGAAAAGCACAGTCCCATGACCATTTGCCTCAAAATAAACTCCAATATCATATTTTGTGGCTTCGTGATGCAAATGCTTAACCCCAGTGGCTACGCAAGATACGGGAACTTGCTATTAAAATGTGTGATTGATTGAGCCATTTCCAAAATAATATTAATCGGTCGTTAATTATAAATTTGACATAGACATACCAGAGTATTTGATAAATAATGCGTTGAGCTTCCGTTGGCGTAAGCAGTCTGGACTACCCCGACTTTAATGGAATCAATTCCCGAAGCTTTGACAAGCTCCATAATGAACATCGATGCCAAACCGGCGATTTTATCGCCATCCAGAAGTTTAAAATGATTATCTAAATATTAAAAATTAGACAATAGGGCACAATTGGCTAAATTCTTTGAAAAGACTTACTGGAATCGGTGAAAAAGTAAACTATACGATCAGCATCCCCATCTAAGGCAGCGCACCGATCATTAGGTGTAACTTGGAAGCCCTCAGGAAAAGCTTGGTTCGATTTAACGTAATCTGCGCCGCAGTTGTGATTAAGCTTTGTTTCCGAATTAATATCATCATTTACAATGCGCACAGAGATGATATCCTCGCCAATGTGCTTAATAAGTTCTCGAAGTTTGGGTGCGCCAACCCCATTTGCACAGTCCACAATCAGCGAAGATAGACGGGGTTTTCCTTGCTATTTAAGAATAAGGTATCAGTCATCTGTAAAATTGTTTTAGTTTAGTGCACTTGAATACATACAACAATCTGACGGTACGCAGTGGCCAACTTCTTATAATAACCTTCTTCAGTTGGCTCGCCATAGTTATCAGGAGTTCCCGCAGTATTGAGGCAACGCACAATATAATGCAATTGCGGAGTCGTTTTCAACCCATAGTCGGCATATTCAACTTCCATGGCCTTGAGAGCATCTTCTAAAGAAGCAATTAGTGCAGGGCCACTTGGGCTAATAAATAAAGTCATCATTTATATGTATTCAATATTTAAATTACAATGCAAATCATCTCACCGTGTATCCCGGGCGTATACTACTTTTGCTGGTTTAGTAATATCGATATTATTGATGGTAATAACTCGATTGATTACATCGATGAGTTGGGCTTCATCCTCTGCATTTGCCAAGTCAGTAGCATAAGTTTCCCACGATTGCTCGATCATCTCGCCGAGAGGATCAATAAGCTTAACCCCATTATCCTGTCAGAAAATATTTGTGTGTTAAATTAGATGATGTACGACAATGTATAGGGTATTGAATGTGATTCATTTACCGGAGCAGCATTATGAGATGCAGTAATCATAATACCAATAACTTTGCCATCAAGTTTTTTTGAACGAAGAACAGCAAGGATACCCGTCCGAAATATAACAGAATCAAGAAGAGTTGCCCTTAAAACAAGACTAGTTAGGACCAAACCATTATTAGAAATAAAAGAAATTTTACTTCATGCGAAACCCAGCAGTGCCGTAACTGAACTTTAAGGCAGGCGGTTTAGGATGACGAGCCGATGCCTGCCTGATAACTGGGTTGTCGAATTTTTGCATTGGATCGTAACTTTTTTCTTACAAAATATAGGCGAGAAAGTGGCAAATTGAATGAGCGTAGGAAGATGATGATTACTGACACTGTACGCTTTTTAAATCAAATCCTATAATCATTCGAGCTACAAATAGAAAAATAGATTCTGATCGAGTCGTTTCAAATATGACGTAAATTTTGTTTGCGTTTTCTTTCTCTTTCTCTTCAGCTGCCTACACATCATATTTGCGATGACTTCATTTTACGACGAGATCGAGATCGAAGATTTTGAATTTGACGAAGAGACCCGCACATTCTACTATCCATGCCCGTGTGGTGATCGGTTTGCTATTACTGAGGTACACATTTCTTTGTTTGCAAAATTTTCTTTACATAGTTATTAAGTATATCGAATAGGATGAATTAAAAGACGGAGAAGACATCGCTCGCTGTCCAAGCTGCTCATTAATAGTTCGAGTAATCGGAATAGAAGATTATCTCGATGATGATGGCGGAGATACGATCGATTTAGGAGGGGAGCCAATCGCAGTTTGAACATAATTACACTCGACCATTCATAGCTTATTGTACATAATCATTGTTTACTTATTTCTCTATTATTGTCCTATTATTACTGATCCAATTACATAGATTTTCTTTTTTAACAGAATAAATAAATGAATACTGATTTAATTGTTTTAATCAGTGAGGTAGATTTGCAGAATGTAAAGGGCGTTCAAAGGTTTTATTTATACAATAACAAAGAATTTTCCAAGAAAGTGGAAGTTCTTTCAAATTAGCAGAAAAAGACAAATATCAACAATGCAGAAAAATAAATATGAAAATGCGATAAAATTTGCAGTCAGTGGAAATATAATGAGATTATATTTTCGATCCTATAGCAACAGTACCGAAAAGAAGACGATTGCAGCTAATATGCTCTCTTTACTCTTTGACGTATTTCCCACACTTGCAGTTGCTTCATCTGCTTCAGCTTTCGGCGACACTGCACTCTTTTTCTTTGTCTCCCCATCACCACAGTCCAGCTGGCATCGAGCAGCAAGTGATCCAGCATTATTCATAACTTCGCTCGGGGGGCAAACTTGAAAGATATTTGGTTGCATTTTACAATATTCAAGATGAGGTGGTGCTGGCACGAGCGGAAATGAGCCGCTGAGCTGGTTATAGTTCAAGGAAATGTACGTGAGGTTACCAAGTAGAGCAATTTGTTCTGGAATAGCTCCGGTGAGCTGATTATGATTCAAAGTCCTGATATGATGAAATAAAGTGAGTACAGCTAATAAGATACATACGCTATCTTCAAAGGCTTACAATTTCTCGATGTTAGCCAGGTTACCGATAGATTTTGGGATATTTCCTCTAAGCTCATTAAATGACAGATCCCTTTATAGTTTTATAGTATCAATAATCCTTGAATAAATGAGCATATTAGGTAGACTTACATATTTTTAATGCTGATAAGGTTCCCCAGTCTCTCAGAAATACTCCCTGAGATTTCATTATCGCCAAGCAAGAGCGAGTTCAATCTTGACAGGTTGTATAGAGATTCTGGAATTGGTCCTTTTAGCTTGTTGCCTCTCAAATTTCTATTTAAAGGAGTTTTAGAGTCTTTACTCATCAATTACATACAAAGGTACTTACAGCTGCTCTAAGCTGTGAATTGATCCGATTTCCTCTGGAATTTTTCCTGTAAAGTTGTTATGGTCTAAATACAAGTCCCGAAGACTTGATAGTTTAGCTAGTGTCTTGGGAACCGGTCCTGAAAGTTTATTGCCGCTCAGGTAGCTATTCAAGGTAAATTACCATTGATTAGATAAGATACTGTATAGTACGAAATTTGGATAATTGATGCTTACAGGCCTTGCAGAGCGGGTAACTCCATCCATGTCTCTGGAATCGGCCCTGTAAAGCTGTTATTTCGAAGGTGCCTAAAGTAAATAGATATCGTCAATCTCATTTGTAGGAAAACCAAAAATATAAGAATTTTTTTTTAAAATTTACAGTTGCTGTAAAAGTGAAAGTTTCCCAATATCCTTTGGAAGAGATCCAGACAACTTGTTCATCTCCATATTGCTAAATTTTCAAGTATAAAAAAAGTTAACTACTTTATCACACACTGGTTGAAGTATAAACGGTATTACATATATTTGAGGGTGTTTATGCTGCTAATTTCTGTGGGAATGCTGCCGGTCAATCCATTCTCACTTAAATCCCTTTGAAAATGTAAGAAATATACTGGATAAACTCATTGTTTCGCTAACAATAACCAAAAAACACTTACAAATGCACCAGCCCATTTAGCTGGCCTAAGGTGGAAGGTATATTTCCAATCAGATTATTTTTGGGCAAGTTCCTATTCATCGGCAACCTTAGGACCAAATTGATTCAATATTATCACATACAGGTATACTTACAGCTGTGTCACAACACCAATGCCGCTGCACTTAACCCCAAACCATGCACAGCATCCCATCGTATCTGTTGAATTCCAACCAGTATTTTTCACCCACCTTTCTCCTCCAAGTTCTCGGTATATCTGATTGAGAACTTGACATTCTGCTTTTAAGCTCTGTAATCGAACTTCATTCAATACAGTCGTATCAGGTAGACCTGGGAGGACACCCCCTAACTGCTCGTCTGTAGTAGGTGGCTCTGATTGTGAATTGACGGACGAAAAGAGGGAGAGTAATAATATTGCTATAGAGAAGCTATGAATTATCATCGTTCTGTGGTGTTCTTTATCTAATTAGGAGAAAAAGAGACCATAAATATAAATAAAAAATCAAAGCATAATAAAAATAGCGTAAATAAAAGAGGTCGGTAAAATGTATAGAGCAATTATTTTATGGATATTGCAAAACCCATCTCGAGGGTGACTTTTGGCCACCATTTTCAGTGGCTTGTTTACACAACCCATATTATCTAATGAAATTATCCTCATACAAAAATAAGCGTAGTTAAAATTTTTAGCGACTATATTGGATATTAAATTTATTAGATTAAAAAGCATGTTGAGTATTGTGAGTTCGACGCCGTACAGTTGAACTACTAATAAAGAAACACAATATCATATATTCCCATTCAAATTGTAGTAAACAAAAGATACACGCTTTAATTTCCAGAATATTAACTATAAGTGATGCTAAAGGGATAACAAAGACACAAGTATTTGCACTGTTGAAAGAAACGAAATGAGTATAAAGGAATATATAATCTACTTCAGAAATGAAAATCGCTCAATAACTTTTTACATGCATTATTATACAAGTTTTCGTCTTCAATGGCTGGATTTATATCTATAGGCTTCAATAGAATTGAATACTTTCTTAAGGGGCCGATACTGGAGTGCAAAATGAGAATGATGGATTCGAAGGTACTGGATTACCTGCGCGCCGAATAGGGGAGGCTAGTATAGGGTAGGTGAAGAGGGCTTTAGAAATTGGGTACATGAATGTAGTCTCGTTAAAATTATATAAACTTACGGGCCAGCGGCAAAAGATCCAACGTTGTCAAGAGCTGCCCATTTGGAATGGATATTTCATCTTTCTTTATATCTTCGCTCTTCGCAATTTTCATCTTCCAAGATTTGTCTGCAGTTGGTTGAGGATATTGAATTTCTACATGTTCCACGAGTCCATTCATCAGATCTTCCTCCTCATCATTTTCAGAAGAGAAAGAGATGCGACTCATAATTTCCGTAAACTCACGATAGGCATCATGCCAATTATCACTACAAGAATATATAAATTAGTTTTCTTTAAATAAAAATTGATTGTATAGCATCATTACGTTTGATTGGGAGAATCGATTTCCTTGGTGGGCTCACTATAGGATTCGGTGCTCTTACGTCGGAATTCCTCCGTCGAATAGCTTTCACGAAAACTGAGGGTAAGTCTTTTGGGAATAGGTGTGATGATAGGGCTCTCCAATATATTTTGCATGATTGGAAGAAAGAGGGATTATATGATTATAATATAAAGAATAATAAGGTGAGTATATACAAGAGAGAGAAAAAAATTATATTATATATGTTTTGTGGAGGAAGGGGGAAAAGTTGTAAATTTAGTTATAAGTTATCAACCCTATTCTGATTGGAGGTTGTAATTTCAGGAACGTCTTCTTCAAAATTTGAACGCAAAAAAATAGAATATTATTCAAACTATCACTCAGAGCACAAAAAAAATATAGAAATACCAAAAGAAACAAAATTTGGGCGGTATAGGTGAGAGAGATTAGTAGTTATAATTTTCTTTTGAGAAATTGGGGTCCTGAAGAAATGCAGGCAATATTTTACTGCCGTTTTGCAACAGTGGATGGCCAGCAACTCTGTTATGTGGAAAGCAATATGATTAGTACCTTAAAAGCATGAAGCTGAAAAAGAAAAACCCCACATTTGTATAAATCTTTCCAGTCCTTCGCGTCGTTGCTCGATGACTTCATCAGCAAAACGATTTGTAAATATTTTGCCGGGGAGAGGTGGTAAATTCACACGAGAAACTTCACGCTCCAGTGCATCTCTGAACCATTCAAACTCGCTATATCGTCTACGAACTGAAGAGGACTTAAGTTTAAAGCATGGGATGTTAGTCTACCAAAGTTTAAAAAAGATTAGATCTGAAATGAATATTATTATTATTTATTTTTTACTTCGCTTACCCGTGTAACTATTTCATAATCCGTGTACATATTTCGTCCAAATCCTTTCATTAATGTTAATACTTAAAAACATTTCTTCTCCAAGGTAATAAAATAACTACATACCATGGGTTACTGGGTTCCGCACCTCGATCTCTAGGAAATTTTCAGGAGCACCATACATATCTTCTGCTGACTGTTCTTTAAACTCCAGGCGAGAAATTGCACCAAAAGAACGAGGAGAGCGGGACAGAGAGGATGAGGATGGTTCCGTCATGATTTAATGGTTTATCGCTGGTATATTCCTTAAGGTCCAGACGCTCATAAATGAGAAATTCTGCGCCTCGTGACGATTCGATTTATTGTGACAGCTAAGTCGGAGAAGGAATATTGGGTAGCTACGAGGTAAACAGAATATTTCACTACTTCTTATGTGCATTCTCCGCAATCGCCTACTTGGACAGTTTGGGAGATTAATTCGCAAAATAAATATGTCAAACGTCCCCACCAGCAGCCTCAATAAGTACATACCAGTTACTGAGGGAAAGGCTACAATACTTTTCCCAAAAAGTAATGAGGTATTCTATAACCCTGTCCAACAGTTTAACCGCGATATGTCCATAGCAGCAATCCGGACATGGAACATGATGTTTACAGAGGAGAGACGGGTACAAGCAGAGAAAAAAAGAATTAAAAAATGTACGTATGTTAATACATGTTATAATTGTCTATAGGTACTAAAAATATCTATATATTTAATTTTTAGTGCAACAAAAAAACGAGCAAGAAAAGCAGACTACGGCAGATTCAAATGAAGACGCTTTTGAGCATAGATTTACGATACTTGAGGCACTTGCCGCGTCGGGATTACGTTCAATTCGCTATGCTAAGGAAATTCCCAATTTAAAATACATTGTTGCTAATGACCTAGAGCCTGACGCGGTTGAGTCTATCAAACGCAACATGGCTCATAATGATATTCAAGAAGATCTTTTAAGACCCAACTTAGGCGATGCATGGTAATAATATTGAGCAGCTTATAAGAAATTGGCCATAAACATTAAGTTTATTATAGTGATGTGCTATACTCACACCGGCATCCAGGGAAACGCTTCGATGTAATTGACCTTGATCCTTATGGTACAGCATCGCCTTTTATAGACGGAGCGGTGCAGGCTGTCTCCGATGGTGGTTTACTCTGCGTGACATGCACGGATATGCAAGTACTTGCTGGTGCCGCTTACTCTGAAACATGGTATATCGAAACTAAAAATATAGGGCATTCAAATCATTTTTTAATTCAACTTATTGTTCAAACCAGCTTTTCTAAATACGGCGGATTGCCTCTTAAGGCCGAGTTTTGTCACGAAATGGTAAATACGGATGGTGATATGTCATATTATCTCAGATAATATAGCTCTTATTGTAGGGTCTTCGCCTTGTACTTAATATGCTTCAACAATCTGCTGCAAGATATAAAAGATATATAGTGCCTCTAGTATCATGTAGCATTGATTTTTACGTACGACTTTTTGTCCGGGTTTTTACTTCCCCTGCTGAAGTCAAGAATTCGGCGAGGTTTGTATAATTTTATGTTAGAGGGTGAATATTTTCTCATAGAGTTTCTTCAATATCTAGCAAAACATCTTTGGTATATGCTTGCTCTAGTTGCCCTACTTTTGTTACTCAACCTATGGGGAAAGTATCCAAAACAGAAAAAGGGATTAAGTATGGGATTGGTAGTGTACCCACAAATGCTGAGTGTGAATTTTGTGGAAGCAAATATCATGTAAGTCTCATCCACCTACTATCTATATTAGAGAGATATGTAATATGACTCTTGGTCTTTTTCAGGTTGGAGGACCTACTTGGGGGCACCCCATTCACAACAAGGATTTTGTAGCTAAGATGCTCGAGCATGTAAAAGAAAACAAGGAGGCATATCAAACCCATACTCGGATGATTGGTATGCTAACTGTAATATCGGAGGAGTTAGAGGACCCCTTATATTATACACTCTCAGATTTATCTGGGACTTTACACTGCAACACTCCACCTCTTCTTACCCTTTGGTAATATAGATGATGCAGTAAAAATGATACTTAAATAGTTATGACATGGTCTTAATTCTTTTTTAGTTCTGCTATTCTTCATGCTGGCTATAAAGTGTCTGCATCCCATGCTTGCGTGGCTTCCATTAAAACGAATGCACCCAATACCGTCATATGGGATATTATGCGCTGCTGGGTAGTAACTCGATTCAATTCTACGACCGTGTGCTGGATGTTTTAATCGTATTTCCTTATGAATAGGTGAAAGCTCACCCAGTTACTGAGAAAAACATCAAAGCAGGCTCCCCTGCAGCCAAAATCCTCTCAGTAGAGCCCATTATTGAGGCTAATTTCACGAAACATCCAGAATCTGAGCCAGAGTCTCGCAAGGTGAAACTTGTTCGTTATCAAGCTAATCCAGAAAAAAATTGGGGACCAAAAGCCAGGCATAAACGAAAGAGGTGCGCTTATTTATAATCTGTCCTAGATATTTAATAATATTCAATAGTTAACGCATAACCTATTGGATAGAGAAGAAAATCCCGAAACCGATGAGCCGATTTCAAAGAAATAATTTCACCGTGTCAATAAAATTTAAATAATATTTAAATTTCTTCTAATATTATTAGAAGAAATGCTGAAATGTAGCACAGCCATTTCCACTATCTAATCGCTTATTTCATTGTTAATAGTAGATAGTTACTAATAGTATTGCAAAATTCGGTCATAACACCAGAATATTGGAAAAAAAAATTATGAATATCTAGGAAAAAATTTAAATGTTGGCAATCAAATACTATTGCTAAACCTATGACTCTTTTATTCTCGTATATATGTATATATACACTTTCAAATAAAATATTTTCTATCATGTTAGAGATTTTTAATAATAGAAATAAAGAAATTATAAAATTAATAAGAAATAACATAAGCAAAAAATTTCTTTTACATAATAATGCATTTCTTTTGCTTTTTCGCTGGTCGTTGCGGGCATAGTACTGCACGGATAGCCTCATCAAAAACGTTTTTTAAGCCTTTTTGAGTGAGCGCAGAGCATTCTAAGTAGCGTACCGCTCCAACATCCTTCGCCATTTGCAAACCTTGCGGATAAGTGATTGGAGCCATTCGCTTTTCGCGAAGTTTTTCGATTGTCTCACGATCCTCTCGTAAATCAAGCTTTGTACCAACAAGAATCATGGGAATCTTGGGTGCATGGTGCGAGATTTCGGGATGCCACTAACGTAAGAATAAAATAGCATATTATTGAGCAATGTATGAAGTACAGCTTGATCGACATATAATTCATACCTTTGTTCTCACATTTTCGAAAGAGGGCGGGCTCACGAGTGAAAAGCAAATAAGAAAAACATCTGTCTGGGGGTAAGAGAGAGGTCGAAGCCGGTCATAGTCCTCTTGACCTTTTGGGTATTTTTTTAATAAAAAAGATTTAAGGGTTAAAAATATATTTGCTAAGTCGACGGTGTCTATACTCACCAGCGGTATCCCATAGACCCAAATTAATGGGCTTTCCATCCACCATAACATTTGCGGAGTAATTATCAAACCTAGGATTCAACTCATTTAACGATAGCTTCGAATTATCAAAATTAAAACACTTCTTACACGGTTGGGATATATTCTCCGGGGAACGCATTGGTGGTGTAGCTTATAAGTAGACATGTTTTTCCCACGGCACTAATTTTTTAAAAAAATATATATGTGAGATTGTAAGAGTGAGAAAAAGGATAGCTAAAATAGAGGATTAGAGCTCACCCGTCTCCAACAACCACACATTTGATGGCCTGCATCGCATCCAAAAATATTGAGTATATAGATGTTCTAAAAAAGCTATTAGAGCTTAATGTTATATATTGATAGGAATATATATGTAAAAGCGCTCTAATTTAATAACAACAATACTAATAAAGAGATAAGAAGAATGAGATGGAGAGAGCTTTCTTTTTACCAACGGCTCTTACAAGTTTCGCGTTAGTGTGACGTAACCCATCTGTGCTGAAACACAAATTTCATAATTGCAATTTCAAATAAGATATCAATTATATTAACCGACAAAGATGAAGCAGGGAAAGTATGACAGCGAGGAAGATGGAGATGATGAGCATGACCTATCACCGCAAGCTACCGATCGATCAAAAAGGCGTCTTCCGCAAGACCCAGCTCATTATGATACACTTCAAAACCGTTCACTCTTCTCCTCTGAATATCGCTCACGCCAACTTCGACCGCGTACAACAAGATTAAAATTCACAGAAGACATTACAGATAAAGATTTTGAAGCTATGATCCGCGCGTATAATCGAAGTGGTGAGACTCGCCATAGCAAGAGATTGAGAGAATCAGTTGGGGAGAGAAAGCATAATACATCAGAAGACGAAGGGCCTTTACGCAAGCGGAAAGAGCGATGGAGCAACACCTCTGTGAATGGTCCCTACTCATTACGGAGCAGATCCATGGTCAGGGAATCAGAATCTCACAGTATACGAAGTACAATGGGTCACACTTCTAATAATCCTTCCCCCAATAATATGGCTCAGACTGCTCTCTATACCGAAGGGCGCGTTACTCGGAACAGAGCTAGGGTGTGTCCTGAATTAGCTCCAGATTTCGAATCTAAAATCCTCTCCATTGGGTTATCTCCAGATAAGAGCGACCATGAGGCTGCCCAAAACTTACAAAATATAGCTAGGGGTAGATCACATGTAGATGGCCAGGAATTAGACCAAGATCAAAAACATGAGAACAACTCTGATATTGAAGAGGACCAAGGGGATGAAAGCTCCGGTAACGAAGAAGGTAATCATTAAGTATTTCCACCTTGAGCCTGAGCAATAGCTAAATGCTTCTCGTGCTTAAATGTATAGGACACAATTTAAGACATAATCGCTCGAACAACTTCTGGTCGGATGATAAGAATCACGTTAGAGATTCAACACTTCGCAAAAGTGATCGAGATTCGGATGAAGCAACGGGATATCAAGATGATGAAGAAGATCAGGGAAAACGTAAATATTATCTTCGCGAGCGACAAGAAGTTAGCTATGTGCTACCGCAGCCTCAGTCACCTACCAATAAATCTCGGAAAAATAGTCATTCTAAGCTTGGGAACGGGTATCGCTTGAACGGCAAACGACGTGATAATATGCGCCATACTAGTAGTCGCAGTGGATACGCATTTTCCCGTTTTCAGAATAATAATTTTACTACGGTATACATCTTTGGCACAAAATTTCACACGTGTTTTTACTGATTATGTATATATATTTTATAATTCAGCCATATGATAGTGGAGAGGATGTGAATTATGGAAATAATTTCAAGCACGTACTTGGTGGCGACAACGACTCTCGAATATTACCACTTAATCTTCGCGAGCTGCAGGGTACACGTGAGAGACGTTTACTTCCCGTTAACGTCTCTACGGAAGACCCCTTGGCACCAAATCAGAAAGTTGATTTTACATCTGTTGGAGGGTTAGATCACCATATTAAATCTCTCAAAGAAATGGTAATGTTGCCCTTGTTGTATCCAGAGGTTTATTCTCGCTTCCAGATAACTCCACCTCGAGGTGTCCTATTCCATGGTCCACCTGGAACTGGCAAAACCTTGCTCGCCCGTGCCCTTGCATCTAGCTGCTCAACTGAATCGCAAAAGGTGGCTTTTTTTATGCGTAAAGGAGCAGATTGTCTGAGTAAATGGGTGGGAGAAGCAGAGCGTCAATTACGAATTCTTTTTGAGGAAGCGAAGGCGTGGCAACCGAGTATTATTTTTTTTGACGAAATTGATGGTCTTGCACCTATTCGTTCAAGTAAACACGAACAAGTGCATGCTTCAATTGTCTCGACACTACTTGCTCTAATGGATGGACTTGATAGTCGAGGACAGGTGATAGTGATCGGAGCTACTAACCGTATTGATTCGATTGACCCGGCTCTGAGACGACCGGGAAGATTTGATCGTGAATTTTATTTTCCCTTACCCAATGAGACTGCACGTCGTAAAATAATCGAGATCGTAACGCGTGGGTGGGATCCACCAGTTCCTGAGACTTTCATAACTCATTTAGCAAAAATCACAAAAGGTTGTTGTGGTGCAGATATCAAAGCTCTTTGTACAGAGGCAGCTCTCCGTGCAATTCACCGCAGATATCCACAGATTTATGAATCTCCTGAAAAATTGCTAATAGATTCGAATGCAATACGTGTTAGACAACACGATTTCCTCGTCTCATCAAAACGTAGTTTTATTCTCTGAACATTCCCTTCGTCATAGCCATTAATATTCTTATTTGAACTAATAGTGATAGTTCCTGCATCAGCTCGTATAGCCGGAAGCAATTCAATGCCGCTCCCGAAATTTATTGAGCCGTTACTTTTGCCTGCACTTCACGAACTTACAAAAAATCTTCAAAGATCACTTCCTAATATCAATGAAAAGGACGAGGAAGATAACATTGCTAGCGATGATGATATGAACAATATTGATTGGGATCAAACTAGAAGTATGCATTGTAAGTAATTTTATTTTATACGCATTGACAGCCTGATTTACAAGTGATTTACAGGTCTAAAAGAACTCAGAACATTCAAGCCTCGATTGTTAATATGTGGGAAGCCAGGAATGGGTCAACAGTACATTGGACGTGCGATCATAGACTTTTTGGAAGGATTTTTTGTACAATCATTTGACCTGGCATCTCTACTCTCTGATTCTCTGCGGGTTCGGACTCAAAATTTTTTATCGTTTATGCATTATTTTAATACATATAGTACTTATAGACACCCGAGGCAACCTGTGTGCAGTTATTTATTGAAGTGAAAAGACAAAAGCCTAGTGTTATCTTTATTCCGTGTTTGGAAAAGTGGCGCGAGTCTATTTCAGACGCGCTTTTTAATACTTTCACTACACTACTGGAGGATATTCCGCCACACGATCCAATTCTACTTCTGTCGACAAGTAGTTGCACTTTCGAAGAACTACCTGAAGATGTACAGTCCTGGTACAAAATTACATCTAATAGTTTTTTCGAACTCAAAGCTCCAGCTGAGGTATTTTTATTCTCTTCTCAAGGAAAAGTATAGTAGAATTTACCTCTTGCAAATTGTAGTCGCAGCGACGCGTATTCTTTCAACATCTAATTGATGATATTACAAGGGCCCCAAAGGAATTCGAATCCGGATCAAAGCGAACTTTAAAGGAAGTGAAGGAAGTTCTTCCAAAAGCCCCTCCCCCACCCCCTCGTTTACCAACTGAAGAAGAAAAGAGGTTGTTGCGAGAACACGATGAGTATATATTCCGTGAACTTCGTATATCATTACGTACTATTGTCGATGAACTTTTTAAAGAGAAGAAATACAAGGAGTTTTCTCGTCCTGTGGTATGCATCCCAATATCCGCATTGTTTTATCTAGAGATGCTCAATAGCTGTTTTACACTTAGGATCCTGAACTAATGCCAGATTATTATAATGTCGTTACTCAGCCGATGGACTTGCAGACCTTACGAGAAAAAATCAATATGCATGAATATTTGACTGTGGCGGATTTTCTTGAAGATATCGACTTGATGGTTTATAACACTGAGTTATATTACGACCGATATAGCCCACAGGTCAATCGTATCAAGGACATGCAGGATGTAGCTTATTCAATTGTGGGGCGATTTAATCCTGAGTTGATAAGAGAATCTGAAAAGAGTGCTGCACGACGACGGTTAGAAAATCAAAAGAGTAATCGTAAGGCAAATGATTATTCAAAGCTAGCCATACGCCGGCAGGCAGTTCCTCAACAAGTTCGCCCACAGCAACAATGGGAAAGAGATGTATTACCTAAACGAGTTAGTATGCGAGTTCGTGGTATTAGTCCAAGCCCAGTTCGTGAAATTCAGCCCACTTCACGTGCGAATCGTCGGAAATCTGACAGGGAAGGCGAAGAAGCGAGCAATGATGAAGCATCAGATAAAGTTGTGATTCCGGAAAAGGATCCAAGAAATGAAATAATGCCTGCTAACGCTAAACACTTTGATAATGCTACGTATATACCCAACATGGAAAGGAGCAAATCTGAGCCCCTCCCTTCTGGAAGACCCATAGTAAACGTGAGAAGAGCTTCTTCTCATATATCTCGCGATGTGTCTCCAATTAGTATAACTCTCCCCGCTGACTCAGCCAGCATGTCGACCGATAATTACGAACCGGGTAAAAAAATTGAACTGAAAGGAAGCTCTCAGGATAAACAGTCGACTGCGGACGCAGAGGGGGCAGAAAAGAGTAAATTTAAAATGTTGTTTTGTTAATCTCGTACTAAATTTTTTATTATCAGATGGCGCAAATAATATAGTCGCAGAAGCAAACGAAGAGTTAATGACTGAAGGACCCACAGTTGATTCTGATACCCTGCCCCTATCCAATCAAATTGGCGCATCACCTTCTCCTTTCTCACAGCTCCCAGCTCAAACAACTGAAATTGAGGATCAAATGCAAACAATGGAATTAGATCAGCAGGAATCTACCCTTCCTACCCCAGTGCTTAGAGTAGAGGAGGAGGAAGTTCAACGTTTTTCTAATTGGATTGTCGCGGAAACAAAATCATTTAGCATTGATGAACTGGACGAATTACGATCTCTCCTCTATTCAAAATTGTGGGATCACCGAATGGAATGGGACAAGACGGCTCTTCTTGAGGTTTTTATTTTAATTTTCTATATCTTTTCTGAGAGTATAATCACACACGTTGCCCTGCTTTCTCTATAGGATTTATTTGAAACGACTCGTGAATTTCTGGCAAAACACTGAAATTCTGTCTAATTCATCACGATGCACCTATCTAGCCAAAATTTACCCGCTTCTTATCATCAATTTGAATATTGCCATTTTTCTTTTGTAAAATAATTATTTTGCTGGGGGGTCTGCTTTGCTGTAGAACAAATAAATTGTGGATATTTAGACAAGTAGCAGTACTATAGTAATAAAATATATAAACAATCATAGAGAATGACAGAAAAGAAATTCCGAAAAGGAAATATAGGTATGTTATTGCAAATTTTATCATAAAATAAAAAATAATAATAATATAAATTTATCTGCTACTACCTAATCGTCCTTTTTCAGCTTCTATTCGGCTGTAGAGCATGTAGAGAGCCATTTGATTTGACTCTGGTGTGCCTGTGATAGTGACGAGTCGCTCATTGGTATTGCCCTGTGGCTCTGCGATCTTTATATGTGAGCCCGACATTTGACGAATTTCGTTGATTTTAGACCCTCCTTTGCCAATAATGCATCCAACCAGATCATTAGGAATTAGAATCTGCTGTGCTTGTTCACCATGTGGCATCCGTGGGGGTGATTGCATGTAGACAAGCTGAGGAGGGGGAGGATGCGGATAATGGCTCCCAAAGTAAGATGGACGGATTTGTGGTGGAATTGGTTGAGCAGGGAAAGGAGGGGGTTGATAACGCTGGACAGGCTGAGGACGATAAGGAATATAACCCCCAGTTTGACGTGTAGAAAGCTCTACTAGAATGGTCGCAATTTCCCGGATCGCATTGTGAATTGATTGTGGGTTTCCGGAAATTGTAATTGCACGCTCCGATGACCCAGGCAGTACATCCTCCGATGCAAGCATACGTGTGCCCGTGCGCTCCTGAATCTCTTTAATTTTTGAACCCGCACGTCCGATGATTTGGCCCATGCTGTGATGGGGCGCAAGAATGCGTAAGGTGACTTGTGAACTAGAAGGAGAATCTTCTGCTGGATCCTCAGAGAGGATTTTTCGAGCAACATGGCCAAATGCCTATATTTGCAATCGGAATATATAAATAAAACGGATAAATAGCACTAAAGATTAAATGAAAAACTTTTTAATCACCTCAGCAACACCATCAATAGTCCCACTAGTTGTTAAAATCCTCTCTAATGTTCCTTGGACATTCTCGGAAATTGTGACCCGTGCACCAGATCGTTCGCGAATTTCACTTACATTACGTCCACCTTTTCCAATAATCATACCTGCTTCCTTGGTTGAAACCAATGCACGCATGAATAATACTGGCCCATCTGGTGAACTGCCATCTATATTTTCTCCAATTATATCTACATCCTCCCGCGCTTCTTGTTCTCCTCCACCTATTCCATCCTCGGTTTCTCCAAATCCCTCAACTGCTTCTAGGTAACTACTCTCTCCTTTTATCTCTTGACCTATGTCTTGATCGCTGTCATTTAAAGCTTGTCTCTTAGAATTGCGGCCTTCCCGAGATCCAGGGCTAAGTAGCTGTTCATCATCATCGTGGTCAGAACGCGATCGCTTTCTTTCTCCTCCAGGAGAACTGCCACCTTCAGAGTCTGACATTATATTTTAAAAATCAAGATTGTGTTATAAATAGTCTGTGTTTTGTGAGAAACTGTTCTGTAAGTATGGATTAATCGACGGAAAATGGAGAATAAAGAATTGGAAGCGCAATGAAGAGAGGAAGCAAGCGCGATCGGGGAAACAGAGAAGGCATGGGTAGAACGAGCGTATGGGAAGAGGCAAATATAGAAAAAGTTAATCAGAGTGAATCCAATTAAACAAATATTGGAAGAGACGATATGAACCTAATGATCAGTTGTGAGTAAGTATTAGGGGATCTCTCTATGGGCTGATGACAAGTAGGGACAGTAATGAGTTGATCTTGAAAAAAGGAAGTTTTGTTATTTAACTGCGCCATCTTGATACCAAACAAGCAAGCCATTAAATTGAAACCAGAACAAATGTGCCTATTGGATTTGTGATTTAGGGATGTATGATGTAAAAAGTATAATAAATGTTGAATCGGGTGATTTAATCTCACTATCTTGACTAAATTTCGCTCTTCAAAATCAAATTCGTACCTATGCAACAAGCTACAAAATAGGTCCTTTCAAAATATTCACTTGATAGAATAGAGATTTAAAGTGTGTTCTAACCGTTAAAGTAACAGCTTAAGATATACATTATGCTTCATTGAATAAAATAAATGAAAATTTTAGTTTATCTTTAAAACTATAAAAATTTCGAGGAGATCAGCTCTCGAAGTTAAGAGGGGTGCTAATGGGACACATAATCTGGACTCTCACATGCTTGATATTCATTAATGAGCTCTTGCACAACTTGCCTAATTAGTTACAACCAAAATACTCAGAGCAAATATTTGGATGGCGATAACGATAGAAAATAATACCTGGACTCGTCAAACTCCTCTAAACCATCTGCAAAAAGAGATTCCTTTCGATATTGCTCCAAAAAAGCATTGCGCCGCCGCAGGCGATCATACTGATCACAGGTTCTTTTGAAAAGCTGAGAGGAATAAATAAGTTATAGAGTTTTAACTGAAAATTAAAAAATGATTATATATATTACTTGGGAGATACTAGTGTGGTTGGCAAGCATTAGCCCGCTAACTCGATGTGATGTTTGGACGTAAGGTGACTTCCGTGTCAAAGCAACTTGGATATTTGCGGGACCCCAAGGAATAAATTGAGCAAGTCTACGTTCGCGAATACGTAATAAAGATTTATGCACCTAAAACGAATATTTAATGATCTTTTTATAAATTGAGATGAGAAAAAAAACTCACGTCAGTCGGATCAGCTTCTCCTTGGATAATATTGAGAATTGAGATGTAGCAACTTTTTTTCGTGGGGTTAATTGAAACCATTTTATTTTTGGGTTGCAACAACCGTCGCATAACATCAAGGACTGTTGTCTTCCTCACGGATTTTGCCTATTTAGAGAACAGATATTAGTTATTTAGGAAGAATTATATCGCAATTAGACCAAGTTAAAGTGACCTTCTCAACCTGATCTCCTGTAAATGGAGTATAAGATGTCATTAAGTAATGACAGCGTGGTGTCGGAATCAGTGAGGCGATCATCCCAACAAGGTCATTGTTCATGTAGCCTGGATAGCGTAATGTTGTAGTGCTTGCTGACATTACTGTTGATACCTAAATTCATAGAGGTCACTAACCTAAATAAATAATGATTGCCAGTATATTATTTATAGTACATTACCAGCTGATTTGTTTGTGTGAACGTAGGGTTCTGTATGTGAAGCCGATCTGCTGCTATTCTATTTAGTGCAGCATTATCTAATACAATCTAATAAGAAAATATATGAAAAAAATTTTATCCTGATAGAGTATAACATTTAAAGAAACTAACCACACAGTCGGCATTGGTTGTTAATCGCTTTAAACTTAGTATGCTATTATATGGCTGTACGACTACATCTGATGTTTCCTCGTTATTAGGAAACACTGAATATGTCTGAATCAATTTCTTGGGATAACGATCATTAAGCCTTTCTAGAAGAAAAGATCCAAGTCCCGATCCGGTTCCTCCGGCTATAGAATGGAGTAACATGAACCCCTTTAATTCATATAATTAGTTATAATAATTTGTATGTATTCAAAGCGTAAATATATACCTCAAGTGATTCGCTGCCATCTGCTTCCCTATCAATCATATCCAGCACGTCCTCGCATATACGTTCACCCTGAGAGTAGCCAAATGCCCAGTTATTACCGGCACCACCACCATCGGTCGAAAGATATATATTCTCAGGATTATAGAGGTTCGAGTAGGGAGATTGAAGTATATTATTGATGACCTGAAAAATATTGAGGATAAGTTATGGATTGAATGACATAGTATGCTGGATACACTTGCAGTAACTTACTCTGGGTTCAAGATCCAGAAGAATAGCTCGTGGAATGTAATGTTCATCATCAGCCTACAATGGATTCGGAAGGAAAATTAATATATCTCTAATCTTTGTTTAAATATATTCGATTTAATAATACTTGGTAAAAAAAGACATCTTTTCTATCGCCTCCTTCAGTCGCAAAGTCTTCTAAGGTACCATCCTTACTGATCCCATGCTCTGCGCATAGCTGCTTCCAAAATTCCATTCCAACTTAAATATTTAACGGTTAGTACATGCTTAAAATGGGGCAGCTGACAATACATACTTTGATTCCCGCATTGTCCTGTTTGTAGTGTTATGATTTCTCGCGGCATCTTTTAACGGAATGATAAAATGCCTTAATTTTGTATTTATTTTAAGGTCAAGACGCGTATAATATTTTTAAACGCGTCCAAGAATTTACTGCGCCCCAAGAATGGAGTCTTTGGAGCAAATCCGCGCCACTCTGTGATAGCTTGTCTGGTGTGCGATGAGTAGTAGATAAATACTGTTATTACCATCGGACCGGAAACAATTGAAAAAACTAAATGAAATCAACTTAGTATTTAGTACAGCTATCGAATCATAAGATATTCATTTTTTACGATGGGGTCGAAATCGGTTATGATTGAGTGGTCCCCTATAGAAGGACAGAATCAATTTATCGTTGGTTCAACTGATTTAAGGCTATATGAACTGGTAATCACTCTTGGGAAATGCTGTATTATATTAATTCATATCTCCAGCTAACCCATACCGTTGTTAATTTTCGCGTAGAATCGAAATTCTAAAACCGGATTTAACCAAATTGCAGCAGTATCAGATGTCCCGCTAATGAAGGTATAACTTCAATTTGACATAAATATTTTACTTGCTTTTCCTGACTTAGTTATATCAAATAAGTGCTTTGCTTGGTCTCCTGATCAACGTCTAACCAACCTGGTGGCAGTTGGGCTTGCAACTGGCAGTATCAAACTCGTCCCGATCCATGGTCCGTCTTCATCCGATCCGTTATCCCTTGGATCTGTTTCCACACCTGGAGGCTCTGGCATTCTCCGACAAATGTCAACAACTATGCAACATCCTTATCTTACGCTTAATTCTCGATTCACCCGCGTATGCAACGCGGTCGCATTCTCTCAGGCTGAACCTAGATATCTAGCGGCCGCTTTAGGGAAAACAAGGCATGATTTCGGATTACTTGTATGGGATGTGGAGAGAGCGTTCAGCACAAGCAACGACTTATCGATACGGACATGGGGGTCTTCAAATATGTTGAGTGGTGCAGAACGTGGGCCAGGAATTACTGAGAGTTTACCTGCTACACCAGGTGGAAATAGAGGAGCTTGGGGGGATGATTCTATATCCACTCCTGGTATTATTCTATACTACTCAATATGATTTCCTATCTTAATATTTGGCTTATTTATATAGATGCCCGACGATGGACCCCTAATCTTGAGAATTTATCTAACCACTCATCGCCTACTACAAAGTATTCAAAGCTACAAAGTTATTTAGACGCTGACTGATAATTTATTATTAATACCAAAAGCTCCCGCCATACTGAGGAACCTCGGCCAATCCACCAGTTCTGCCCTAATGAAGCGGTCACATCATGTGCATGGGCACACCGAAGCGCAAATTTACTCGTTGCTGGCATTAGTCGTCAGAGTTTGCGCATTTTTGATGTTAGATGTAAGCCATTTTCTTTTTTTTTCCCAGCACTTATCGCACTTATATCACGGCAATACCTTTATTATAGTAGATAATTCGAATATGCCGCCGATACATATAGCTACCAAAGCTGTATATGGAGTAGCGATCGATCCATATAAAAGTGAAAACTTTGCTTCCTATACCGATGAAGGCATAATAATGATATGGGACATTCGCAGGCCGGACAATGCAATATCCTTTTGTGTTGTTTTTTTTTTTAACCTTGTTTCAACATATCTATAGTATAGTATGATCCTTAACGAAAAGTTTACGTATTGACATTATCACCTGAAATAGGACAACGCGGGATTACAAGTTTACTGAAGATATCGTACTCACCAACTCGTTCAGGTCTGCTAGCTTCATTAGCTTCAGAATCTCACGTTATTCGCCTATGGGATATTCAGGAAGGAACATCTCGATATCCTACCTACCCTGGAAATATTGTATCGGATACACCGATTACGTCTATTGGTTCTCACAGTGTGTCCGATATGGATCGCACTCAATCTGGGTTGTCACCTCTTAAGGCTGATGAGGCAGCAGACGAAAAGGATTTCAACGTGCTAAAATTGTGGAGATCTCGAGGAACTTCTCCTTCAGACCTTCCCCTCTTATCATTCGCATGGATGCCGATCAATAATTTAGTTGATACCGGCTCTTCCCCTGTCACTTATAACCTGATTACCGCAAATCGTGACAACATCGTATCAATGACATTACCTGAACCGCACAAATTCGCATGGAGCCCCCATGGTTCTCTATTGGTAACGGGAGGGAGGGGGATGGACATCTATCTGCCAGAAAATAATTTCGACCGGTCGCGCAGCCCTTCTACCCGCGAAATTTTTTCACCAGCTAGTCTTGTTAGCCGCGATCGAAGGATCTCTGGCGATGATAGCGGTGGACTTATGAACTCCAGTCCCGTTTTGGAACGTACACGCCAAATCAGCACAGAGGATACCACAAAAAACGCTGTAGATACTCGAATATTTTCTACCCCCGCTACAACCATGGCGTCGCCGCGACGCCGTAATATGGTAGAATTTCTTGAGCCAAGAGGCGAAGATTCGCAGAATTTAACTCGTGCTTTTGGTCGAATCGGGCTCTCACTCTCTCAGAGAAAAGGAGCTAAAGAGCATGTCCGCAGCATACATGATCATCAATTAAAGCATTTACTACAACAGGATATCTCCGTAGTAATGCGGGATCGAGCAAAAGCAGGTTACGCAATGAATGTAAGCTATTGAAATTGTATTTAAAATGTAATTTATTGGTATTTAATTATTATTGTGTGGGTGGGTGGGTGATTCTCGCAGTGTGATTTGAATTTAGATATTATCAAAGATGATCCTAAGCTTCTAGAGTTTTGGACATGGATACAGCGTAAGTTTACATTTTTTTCGTACCATTAGTTTTATTATGAAATCTTGACCATTTTAAAATATATAGGAGCAGAAAAATTATCAGCTGAGGGCAAATCGCTGATTGAGAAAGTTGATTTTAGCTTTCATGGAGTTTATAGTATCTGGCAAGGAACGTCAACTTCCAGTGGCAGCAAAAAATCTTCTCCAGTTTCTACACCTCGTCCGTCCCCTCCCCCTTCAAATTCAAGCCAGAGTGCCTCTCCAGCTTCCGCCAAAGTAGATCGGGAAATATTTATAACTGCTTCAACCAAGGCGGCGCAACGGCGCTTGGCATTGCGCATAACTGGCTTTGATAACGACAAAATAGCATTGGATGAGCATTTACAAAGGTTGTATATTTTATTTGCGTCTGAATTTTATATATATTTATTTTAACCTTATCCGTTAGTATGGAACAAGCAAATCAAAGCAACAAAGCGGCTGGATGGGCATTGTTTCATGGAGACGTTCACAGGGCATTGCGGCTCCTAAATTCCAGTCAAGGTATTAGGCTGCATTGTTTTTCTGATAATCATGAGAAATTTATTGTGTATAATTTATGAATTAGATGAGCGTCATCGCCTAATGGCGGCAGCATTAGCTGGTTATGCCAACTTCGTTAGTGGTTCTGAAACCGATAGCTCACACTCACTTTGGAAGGAACTCCTCACTTCACTTATGAATGAATTGAGTGACCCATATCTATTTGCAATTTTCAGCTATATAACCACCAGCACTTGGCAAAAAGTCCTCGAACAAAATAATCTTCCACTGAAGGATCGTCTTGGTATCGCGTTACGATTTTTGGATGACGAAGCGGTATTGAAACTAGTGTTTTCCTTTTTACATTTTGTATTTTTACAATTCTATTTATATTAATAGCTCGGAAAATATTTGAACGAGGTCTTTGCCCAATACACATCTTCCGGGGACCTCGAAGGAATCCAGGTTACGGGCCTCTCTCCACATGGAGTTAAACTCCTTGCCAATTACGTGAATCGAACCGGTGACATACAGACTGCATGCCTTGGTACTAGTTTTGTAGTCCCACGACGATTTCGTGACTCTCGTGTTGATGAATGGGTTGAGAATTATCGACTTCTTCTTAACCGGTGGCAATATTATCACTCACGAGCGAAACTGGACATCGCTCGAGGAAAACATATGGGTGCGAACACAGCAGCTCGATCAACTATTACGCAACCTCAAGTGTTCGTCCACTGTCACTACTGTAATCAATCAATTGCACATAGTTTTGTGATTCCAGTTGGTAGAGGCAAGGGAAGCAATCGGCCATTGACTGTAGCTGCTGCAGCGAGCGCAGGAGCGATTGCTGGAACGCAGAAAGTGCGCTGGTTTCATTTGCCAAATGACTAATTAAGCTGTATATTGATATGCTTTTGTAATCTTAGAGCTCGGTCTGCCCTAACTGCCACCAACAGTTACCTCGATGTTCTCTCTGTTTGCTTCACCTTGGCACGCCAATTGACTCTATAAGAGACACCATGGCAAAGCATGGAACCGGTAACATATAATATCCAATAGTTGGTCGATACTTGTCAATTTATAAACGATATCTATCGTTTACAGCACCTTCAGGATTCGACCTCTGGTTTACTTGGTGTCAGACGTGTAGACATGGCGGCCATGCAGTTCATGTGCTCGAATGGTTCCAGAAACATCGACAGTGCCCTGTGAGTAATTGTTCTTGCGAATGCAAAATGTAAAAATATGTTTATTTTTTTATTGCCTATCGTTTTTTTTTTTATTTTCATTTTTTGATTCATATCTCTGCAATAACATGGATTTATTTTGCTATTTATCGTTCGGATAAGTAAATCCCTAATGTTCTGAATCGAATTGGACAAGGATGATTCTCTAATATTTTCATTGAAATTAATTTAATATGAATACATGATAATTTTTGATTTTAAACTTTCTTCGATAGCGTAATCCTGAGCTGTCACCAAAACGTTTGATATGACTAGGCCATACAAAATTATTTGCCACCCCTTTTTTCTACTTTTTTTCTTAGATGTTAAATTGGGATAGAAGAGGCGAGATGAATAAACAAATAGAAGAGTGGATCGAGTATGTGTTTACTTGCTTAGTTGGAATTCCCACGATACTTATTTTACAAAAAGGAAACAGAATACTTTAAAACAGAATCTAATTCTTGAGGATACTCTAGCTTTCACTTGCAAGGATGAAGATGGGAATATACAATTCGAAGGATTAAGATACATTGGTGGTGTCGATCTCAGCTTTGTCAAGAATAATGAGAGCATGGCAGTAGCAGCGCTTGTTGTATTAGAATATCCATCTCTGAATGTGTGTATAATTCTGTAGATATTTTATAGCAGAAGCTGAATATTTTGCTCTTTAATAGATAGTGTACAAAAACTTCCTAGAAGTCACTCTGAGCCATCCATACATTGCTGGTTTTTTAGCGATGCGTGAATGCCCTCCTATACTTTCCCTACTCTCCTCTCTAAAATCTGCACGTCCAGATATGTATCCACAGCTTATATTCGTTGACGGGAATGGCACTCTACATCCTCGTGGAATGGGGCTCGCTTGTACCCTTGGTATAGAAGCCGATACACCGACTGTGGGGGTTGCCAAAAATTTCTTACAGATAGATGATGGAGAAAATTTAAAAATGTCTTCAGTTAAATCGGCATTCAAGCAGCGAAATACAGACGTATTGCTTCTAAAAGGAGATTCAGGGCAAGTCTACGGAGCTGTAATATTTTAACATAGAGCGCGCTTCTTCTTAATGGGCTTTAGTTAATTATGTTTTTTGACTTTGCCTCTAGGCTCTCCGATGTGCAAAAGATACAACCAATCCTATCTATGTCTCACCCGGTCATCGCATCAGCCTAGATACTGCAATAAATGTAGTGCGTGCTGTCTGTCGGTACAGAGTTCCAGAGCCAACACGACAAGCAGACATTTTAAGCCGTCAAGAAATTGCACGTATAGCTAATGTATCAAAATAAATGTACTCCTACTTGGATAAACTGCCCCCGAAATTTGATTGACCAGGCAAAATACAATAACTGTACAATCAAAAAACTATATTATTTTCAAAAGTTAAACAGACAAGAGTAAATTATTTTTTAAGTTGTTCTTTATTCCCGTTCGCCTCCTCGTCAGTCGACTGAACTTCAGAGTGCACCAATACAGCTCGTTTGGATACAGTCGAATTGGCGTCCAAAATCTCGGAAACCGATTCTTTAAAGTGCTGGAAATTATAGTCAAAAAGACCTTGTTTATAGTTCTCATTTCGCATTAAACAGACAAGGGCTAGATATCTGTAATATTATAAAGCAGGTTAAAATTATTTTATAACAGCAATATTGAATGCGCATTATATACTTGTTAACTTCTCTCATGTAGAGTACGGTATTATTTTGCAACTTAATCACAGCAAACAATTCGTTTGACTTCTTGGACGCCTGGCTGACACTGTTGCCGTCATGGGTTGAGTAATCTATAGCAGACACACTGCGCTGATCTTGAGATTGGTCAGAGTCGTCCAAGGCTCCGGTCCTGTTAAATTAACAAAAAGAAATATGTTAATATATAGTAAGATTCTACAAGCGCTTCAATCTCACCAAAAGGTATCGACAACATCAATGACAACATCAATCATATCACTGCAAATACCGTAGGATGAAGAATCAAAGGGTGAGCTATCGGTAGCAATAAAAATCTTGCTTATAGCGTCGAACAAGTAGGATTTTTCGACACACGAGTTCTAAACAGAAATGGGCACATAATGGTGAATTTGTGAGGATACCACTAGGAGCACATTGATATACCAGACAAAGCATATTGAGCAGATTCTCAAGAGTAGGAAGCTGCGGAATAAGTTTTTGGATCACTTTGCTGAATGCTTCAAATATCGAGTGATCATAAATGCTGGTAAGATGAAAATTTAAGGGTATTTCAGTAAGATTCTCGTCATCTAAATCACCACGAACTCGCTGTTCTATCTCTTGTAAGATGTCTATCAATTGTATAAGAATAGAATGAGAGGGCTTTAAAGAAAATAATAAAACAATAAAATCTTACCCATTTTACTCTCATCAGATAGCACATCAACTTTGTGAATAAAGACTTCGAAGTTGATGCCAGGATTAACGCGATAGGCGCGAACCAACGTGTAATGCAAGCGTTGAAGTGCTTCGAAATACTCATCCTACGTATAAAATACTCAGTCGAATATTCTAGACAATTGGTATGGCGTATATCTACCAGAGCATCAATGACGAATACTAGAGCCCCAACGTCAGCAAATATCATATCAGAATCGAATGCTGGATCCAAAAAATCAATTTGACCAGGTACATCCCAAATTTGGAACTCTATATACGAGCGACTATGACAACGTAAAGACGAATGATCAACAAGAGAGAGTAACCGGAAAAGAAGAAATAGCTACATGATATCGTCTTTTTCAATACGGATAGTGCTTTGTAAGTGAAGGGTTTCTCCAGCTGGCAATTTATGGAAAACAACTTTTTCTATGCTCGATTTCCCGCTCCTTAGAAGCAAAAATAAAACGTGTAAAAGCAATTTAAAAGATTAGACAACTAAATAACGTACCTTCTCATTCCCATAAGAAGAAGTCGCAAACGATCCTTGCCTGGCTCGTCAAAACTTGCATCAGAATACCTTAATTAAAAAAAAATAAGTAAAATCTGACAAGAAATAAGAGATGTTATATTTACCTCACATCGTTGCCGTATGATGCCAAATCATCATAATCGTAATCGGAATACTATCATACAAAAAATGTTATATTTATATCCACTATGATTAAATCAATTTACTTACTGTAGTGTTGTATTCCATCATAGAGTTAAATGTAAAAATAAGTGTTCGTTTCCATGTATTAATGCGGGGACTATGAGGCGCAGCTTTCAACAGACCTTCTCATAGTCCCACGTTTGCAAGTTTCTTTTTAGGATTAAAAACATAATTATGATTAGAACAAATGCAGCATCGCGTTCAATCCAACCTATAGCATCTGAACCCACATTAGACGGTGGTACGGCCACTCATGATGGGCCGGAGCCACTTTCATTAGATTTTCTTCGTAAGCAGGCAAGACAGCTGGAGCATGAGATTGAAATTAAACTTGTAGCCTTCTCGAAAATGGGCGCTAGTACTTCGTCTCGTGCCAATCATGGCTCATTCCTGACTGATGGTCCCAGTGGAAACGAAGCAGCTGAGTTGGAGATTGATGAACTTCTAAAAAAAGTTATTATTATGCTCTCTGCTCATATACAGCCATTAACTTATCTTTTCTTGGCCACATTTTTAGTTGACAATTGTTGTTAATTCGATGAATGAATTTACGGAGAGGCCGAGCGCCAATCGGATTTCCAGCTCACTAGTTCACGTAATTCAAAGACATAGAGACATGTTATATGATTATTCTAAAGAGTTCAGGAAAACAAGGGTAAAAAGTGTAATTGATGCTGAGACCTTTTTGATCTGGACTAAATTTCCTTTGTGGTTTTTGAATTAATACATAAGGCAAATCTACGGTCTATGCGAGAGCACAATGAGCTGCTAAGTCAAATACGTGATGATATGAAGTATGTGTTGGCTTATTATTCTAGTATTGGAGTAATTTTTAACAATTTATATAATAATATTGCTTCTTTTTCGTTAATAGCAAACCTTCAAGTAGCAACACAGAGCATCTACTTACCGAGCGCAATCGAATTGACAACTCTCATCGAATGACGGATATGCTTTTAGAGTAATTTCCAAAAATAATTCTTTTTTTTTCTTTAAGTATCAACTCCATTCATACTGGTAACTATTGTAGACAAGCATACTCAACTAGAGAAAATCTTGACAAACAAAGATCTCTCCTCCAAGGAGCAAACAGAAGATTAGTTGGACTTGTTGGTAAGTTATTTTTCAAAACCTTAATATTGGGGATAACAGCTGATTTACCCCATCGATGAAAGGGCAAATCCCTGGGATTAATACGCTTATCAACCGAATCCATACCCGCCGACGACGCGATACTTTCATTATGGCAGGCGTTATATCTACCTGTATTTGCCTAATACTTTTATATTGGTTTAATACTTAAATGTTTACTGGTTGATTCTAACCTTTGTATTTTTCAATTAAGTGATCGAAATCTACTAATAAAACGATGCTTTCATAATTAATCGAGTAATATTATTTTGTATTAGTGGTTATATTAAAGCTCTTGAATTGACCTGTAAAGTACTCTAATTCGCGAATAAATTTCTTCACAGTTAGAGTATTTATGTGATGATATTCATTTTTAAACTTAAACAACCCCTTGGTAAAACGATCTCCGGATTATTTTAAAGCCAAAACATTTAATGCAAATGGACATATCTAATATAACGATCAATTTTAGGTTGTGTCTGTGGCTAAACGTTTCAAAAATCGATAATGGTACACCATACTACTTCACGTGAATGAAAAGTACACAATGTTCGAGTAATTGGTTTTTAATTCAGCTCTAATGGCCAATATAAAAAAGTACATTATTCCAGGTAATATATCAAGAATTACGTAGGGAATCTTTCAATATAAAAGTATAGAATTAATTACTATAATATCTCATGATTGCATAGCTCACTCGCGCACTAATATCTCTGGTGCGCGTCTAGTCGTCAATAGGCATTTTATTGAATCCCAAACGCAAAAACCTGTTGTTGGAATTATGTATGTAGTTGCTCTTCACGGAAAAATCTTCTCTCTGATGTTTTACAACTGTCTATAGATTTTCCCACGCAAATGGTTTTTGCAAAGAAATTTGGTGGCCAATTATAAATCGGCTGTTTGATCATTTCCAGGGAACAATTGAATGCTGGGCTATGGATTGTAGACACCAAGGAGAGAGTGGTGTGTTGAATCAAAAACTATTAGCTGGAAATGGTAAATACAAATGGCTTTAGTATAATAAGTCTATTAATTATATTTGTCCTCTTATAGTATCATGGCTTGATTGTGGTCGAGATATTTTACAACTTATCAGCTTCTTTCAAATGAGGAAACGATATCAAAGAATTATCGGCATTGGACACAGGTATATGCCTCTTCATTAAAGTTATCATATTATGACTTATATTTTATACTTTGATTAGTTTTGGAGGAACTTGCTCATTGATGGCTCAGATCCTTCTCCCGAATAAAACTTTTGATGCTATTTTTTTAATTGACCCGGTGCTGGCGAAATTTGAGAGAAACATTAAGGGCGGCCTTCTTTTTGGTGTGCAGGCATATCGTCGTAGAGATGAATGGGAGAATATGTAAATTATGAATATTGTACTCTTATCTAAGTGAAATTCCTGACAACGGCTAAACATAGTGAAGAAGCAAAGAAATATCATCGAGGGAAGGAATTTTTTGCGGCGTTCGACCCTGAAGTTTTTGAATTATACATGGTAAACTGAATTTTTTAACCTTCAATGATTTTATGCTCAATCTATGTATAATATCAGAAATATGGACTTTACGAACTTCCGAACAGTAAGATGGTGGCCCTTAAAACAACTACTGAGCAAGAGGCTGTAAGTTTTTATATATTTTTCCGATTCATATTTCCCCTCAATAATAGCCTTAACGCCAATAAAGCTAACTTTTATATGTGACACGCCCTCTCATTTTACGACATTCAAAAACTTGCGCCGCATACGAGTTCCAACCTTTTGGATTACAGGAGCCAATTCGATCGTATGGTACGCAAAATATACATTTTATAGAATGAAGGTGCCAATTGATGCTAATTTAACATTTTATAAATATTCAACAAAGCCCTAAAGCCGAAGTGCCTGCATTAGCTAAATTATGTCCAGGAGGAGGAGAATACCATATAGTGAAGAATGCTGGTCATATGGTACGTATTGAATTATCTATTGCATTCCTGTTAAATTCCCCACTAATTTCTTTCGTTCATAAAGGTTTCCCTAGAGAAACCAAAGGAAGTTTGTAAGTTAGTTTTGCATTCGTCAGTACTTAGAGATACACCTAACATTGTATTTCAATCTTTTATAGCTGAAGTGATTATTAAATATTTGGAACAGTACAAACTAGCTGTAGCCTCGGTGTCCAAGCTCTGATACACTTTGCTCAGTATTCTTATGATTATTTTACAAATTGAAATTTGCACTTGAATAAACAAGTAGCTTTGTTAAAAAAAAGTACTAAAGTTGATATTAAGCATGGATTTCGGAAAAATCTTAATATAAGGATTAGCAAGAAAAAAAAGGTAACTTTGCTCACCAATGTATTAATCGGAGATTTATATATAAAAGAAAAATAGCGCTGTACAATAGAAAATATAAACACAATACCAAAAAAAAAATGCTCCCATATTTCCTAAAATCCTTGACCATTAATCTGTACTTTTTAGGGCATTCTCTCTACTTTTTTCTGCTTCCTCTTTATAGTGTTTCTTAATGGCTAAATCGACCCTATTCTTAATCCGCTCATTTAACGCAGGACGGTAGCCAAGAGAAAATAGGACCTCAAGCCAGATAAAAAGAGGTGCAAGGAAGATAACTAACCAAAATAATAAGCATTAGTTCGCACATGTTTTGAGGAATAAAAGCCTGCATTTATCATGTTATACATTGTTGAAGGTTATCTTTCAAGATAAACTCTCTCCTTCCAGCTAGCCAGTATCCGAATAGCTGCAAGACCAATCCGCTTATTTGAGCGGATAATGCAATTGTGCGATAATTTGGTTCAATGAATCTAAAATTCGTTGCATTGTACGCCAGATACAGAATGACTGGGGCAAATAGAAGCTTAAAGCAATAATGACGATTTAAATACGAGGCTGGAAATTACTCAAGTATATGCCAACTTACACTAGCTACTGGTTCTAGTAAAAGATAATAAGCGATATAAATGAATGCTGCTACAAAGGCGAGGTTTGGTGAGAGGGGCCATAGCCATTCCGCTGTCTTTGGTGATATAGTCAATCCAAATTCTGACGCGATGACTAGTACACCCCAGAGGACAAGAGGGACGCATACTAGTTGTAGTGCCAAATTTACGCGACTTTTGCGCTGTAGTTTATAAAAGGTCAGCTGTTGCTCGAGGTTTAGTAGCGATCCAGCGGCGGGCATTTGGAATATTCTTCAAGATCAATAGCACAAGAGTATCTTGTTTTCATTGTAGAAATAGAGTCACATGGAAAAGTAGGTCTAGGTTAGGGTTGAAATAAGACGGTCCCAAGTGACGTAAGAATAACAATTCGATAAACAAATCCGAATTCTCTTCAATATATGTATTTTCACTAAAATATTAATCTATTGTTAGTAAAATGGCAAAATCATCCGAGCAAGTGATCAAATCTACATTGTGGATGGGCGAGCTGGCTCCCTATATGTCAGAAGATTTCATCAGACAACTTTGGTACAGTTTAGGCGAAAACGTGAATGTGAAAGTGATTCGCGACAAAAACCGAGGGTAACTTTGAGTAGCGTATGCAGACAATGGAGTTCATTAATTCACATTCCTCAAAACATAATCTAGTCAGATACCAACTTACTGCTTTGTTGAGTTTGAAACCCCCGCTGCTGCACAGAACGCTCTTAATTCCTTCAACGAGACATTAATACCAAACACGGATCGCACCTTTAAACTGAATTGGGCTAATGGCTCGGAGAAAAAGCAAGTATTACCATCCAAAAGCTGGTTGGTATTTCTATTTATGTTTTAATTATTTTTCTGTCTACAGAGAGAATGCTCAAGAATACTCGGCATTTGTTGGTGATTTAGGGCAAGATGTTACAGAGCAGATGCTACTGGTGAATATTTCGAACCTATCCCAAACTTTTCCTATCTCTTTGATTGAATATTCTCTCAATGTATCACTAGGCTACATTCCGCAATAGTTACCCTTCTTGTATGTCTGCCAAAGGTATGATTTGAAATGGTATGTCTAATGTCCTATTTGTTTTTTACCGATCTAATCTTTGTAGTAATGATTGACTCGATAACTGGAAAGTCTCGCGGATATGGTTTTGTAACATTTGCTAATATTGAAGAGCGAAACCGTTCCCTCACAGAGATGAATGGAATGCAGCTCGGGTCGAAACCAATTCGCATCGGATTGGCACAGCATAAAACCAATAATAATAACCTTGGATACGGGCATCAACGAATTGCAAATACCACCGTATATGTTGGTGGTCTTGTTGGTCAGGTCACTGAAACTGATCTCCATGAATTCTTTTGTCATTTCGGTGAGATCACCAATATCAAGATTCCGCCTGGAAAAGGATGCGGATTTGTTCAGTTTCGACATCGTCAGAGCGCAGAGGCGGCTATCATACAAGCTAATGGCTCAATGATTGGCAATTCTCATCACATCCGCCTGTCTTGGGGCCGCGCGTAGATTTTAGTTATATATATTTTTGAGAGTATCACTTCGCTAGTGTATACCACTCTATCTTTTATATATATTTAATTTTTTTTTTCCAAGATTTTTCTCGAGCAATAAAAATGTCCTTAGAAATTTCGTTATACATTTGTGGCGTAGCCATTGCCACGTTCTTCTACTTGAAATAGGCTCGTAACCATTTTGAACTCATCCGTAACCTCGACGATATATTAATTATGGTGGTAAACATCTAATACATTCTTTACAGCAAGGGGATTTGAACGTGAAATTCTTATGCTAGATGAGTTGCATTTATATGGATTCACACGTTCAAATCATCTCTTGAGTAATAGGAGAGGTTTTCACCTTTATACATATACATCTAGCTAGTATTAATCATTGGCGATCTTCACATCCCCCACAGAGCACATGATCTTCCTTTAAAATTTAAGAAGCTCTTGGTGTGTTTCTTTTTCTTTTTCTCACAAGAATTTTCTTATTTATGAGATAATACATTAGGTCCCGGGAAAGATTCAACAGATTATCAGCACTGGAAATATATGTGATAAGAGTTCATACGATTATCTGCGTACCATCGCCAGTGATATTCACGTGGTAAAAGGCGATTTTGATGAGGTATAATATTTCGCTTGATGCTGCTGTATTGTAATTTTCGGTCTCCTTGTCACTTAACACGAATTCTCAGAATCCTAGCTGGCCCCTTTCCAAAATCATCAATCATGACCATATCAGGATTGGAGTTTTGCACGGTCACCAAATAATCCCATGGGGAGATACAGAGTCGCTGTCTATTGCTGCCCGTCAAATGGATGTGGATATCTTGCTCAGTGGGCACACGCATCGATTTGAGGCTTTTGAGTATGAGGGTAAATTCTTTATTAATCCTGGTAGTGCCACTGGGGCCTATAGTGCACTAGGGGGGTGAGTATTTACAGTGACGAAGGCCCAGTTCATTTCTAATGACCTCTTGGCGTTCTCTGTCCTCTATTAGAGAAACGACCCCGTCATTTGTTCTCCTAGATATTCAAGGTTCTGTTGTTGTTACGTATGTATACCAGCTGATCGACGGTGAAGTGAAGGTTGAAAAAATAGAGTATAAAAAGCAGTTCGAGGGTGGAAAGATACTGTAATGTATGATCCTCTGATCGAGCTCCACGATTATACAATATATTCACATTTATTGTCCATCCCGAAAATGGTGCTCATCACAGCCGCGGTGTTTTGTTAATCAAATCTTTCTATTCGTCTTATGCTAAGATTTTTCTTTTATTCTTTTATTGTTTGTTGCCCCTACTTGTATTTTGCAACCATTTTTGTTTTTACGAATGGGAAACCATATATCGCTCTACCACGTATAAGCACAATTTGAAATATCATTTCCAAATTCAGATATAGGACGCGACGCGTAAATTTTTGTTTAACTTTTTCATCTGCTGTCCCATTCAAACAAGAATATGGAAATTGCTGAAGAGATTGAGAAGCTTGAGCAGAATATAACGCTTGCTCTGCAAGAAATCGATCATAATTTTGCACGATGTCATCACGTCCTAGCCACTCGCGTATTACCACAAGCTGAGCGGTATTCAAAGGCGTCTAAAGACGTGTGGGAAGGATGCAAGGTGTGTACTTTTTTTTCTTTAATATCGAGAAGTGGAAAATAAAATGGGGATAATAATGAAAGCAGAGTTGAGTTTAGAGGGCGATTGATTTAGCTTTTGAATTTGATTTCTCTATAGATGTGGATGAGTTTTTTTGAATCGTTTGATTCCACAATTGCCGCCCCACAAACATCTATATTTGAAACAGATGATACATCGATGAGTGGACATAATGAAGAAAGCTCCCTGAGGACGGAAGACTCGTTTCTGCGCACATTACTTGCGGAAGACGACAAAGGCAAACCAAATGGCGAGGGTGGAAATGGGGCCGATGATGAAGAGGAATCTAGGGATAAAGAAGCGACCGAGTTGGATAAGATCCTTCAGCCTCCCTGGGATAGACTCAAACGGGAGCTCGACATGAATCCAGAGGGGCTGGGCCAAACTCTGCCGGGTGGAGCATCCCCGCTAGAAAGCCAACCTCAAATCTCAACGCCAGCTTCTACGGCCAAACGAAAGCATCGGCAACCAGCCTCAGCGAAACTATTGTCGCGCCTCTTAACCCGCCAACAGAAGGAGACCCACCACGTCAAAGGCCCCGAGCACGGCTCGCCTTCCCTAGCGCAGCAGAGCGAGGGCCAACTCTCCTTTGCGCCAATGCCAGGAACACCCTGGCGCGGCGGATCAGACTCGGACTCGGATTGGGAGTCGTCGTTCGACAACTCCCCACCGGTCACGATGCAGTTTGCGATCGCGCCCTCCAAGCTCCTGCGGACTCCCGCCAAGGAGGCCGCCCGCAACATCGTCGACGACCTATTGGACGACATCGACAGCCCGTCGTCCTCCACGCCGCACGAATTACGTGAGCTGGCAGGCGAGAGCGCCGGGATTAATCGAACCGTATCTCAGTCCGATGAAGAACTGTAAATAGCGATAATATGCACCGCAGTGATAGTAATAAAGTTATCTTATATCGATGGAATGCTGGCATGAATCAGCCGCTGAGATTCCGAACTCAGGCTGGTCACGCGTGAGGCGATTGGAAATTTCAGTCTCAATTCGTGGGTCTGCTCTATATTTCTTTTTTTTTCCCACCCCTCCGCTATTTTGTTTCCTTGTTCCCCCCCCTCTCCTACCATTTTGGTTTTTTATTTATCCTCTTGTAATCCCCCTGTTTCTACCCATGGCGCCTCCCATGGTTGAGAGTTCGGCTTCGGCCATTATGCATCATGGCCAGCTGGAGCTGCCCGCCCTCCCTGTGCCCCCGCTGGATCAAACCCTGGATCGCTATCTCTCCTCGGTGCGCCCGCTCCTCTCTGATGAGGAGTATGCCGCTACTCAAAAGGCGGTGGAAGAATTCCGCACCGGAGACGGCCCGCGCCTTCAGCAGCTCCTCGAGGAGCGCCGGCTTGCCAAGAGCGAAACAAGCTGGCTGGAGGAATTCTGGAACCACTACGCCTACCACTCCTCTAGGGTGTCCACCACATTTTATCACAATTACTTTTTCGGATTCAGGAATGACGGTCGGCATCCCCCGCAATGTGCCAGAGCTGCCCTACTCATCGCTTACGCAATAAAATTCCGCAAATTGATCCAACTGTAAGCAGGTTTATTAACAAAATCAAGCACAATTCTTGTTGACATTAATCATTGCACTTATAGCCGTCAGCTCAAGCCAGATATGCTGCGCAAAAAGGCCTTCTGCATGTATATGTACGACTGGATGTTCAATGCCTGCCGGATCCCTGATCATCCCTATGATCAAACCAAAAGCTACGATAATGATTTGAATAATCACATCGCAGTCGCACGGAAAGGCCATTTCTTCATTCTTGAAACCGTGCATCCAGTGGAGGAACGTATCCTCACTAATGATGAGATCATGAGGTATTGCATATGCTTTCCCTATTGTCTATCACTAGGCTGCTTACTGAAGATTTTCCAATAGCCAGCTTGAGAAAATCAAAGAGATAGCAGATAATCTCCCAGAAGAGCCTGGCATCGGCTATTTCACCACGGATAACCGTGACGAGTGGGCCAAGAGCTTCAAATTATTAATGAAGGCGAATCCAGAAAACGCCGCCTCATTTGAAAAATTAGCTAGCGCCCTCTTCCTAGTGTGTCTTGATGAGAAATCGCCCGAAACTCGTGAAGACGTAAATTTAGCAATAGATAGTAGAATCTTCTTATAGCCTTTCTAACCGATCTTTTGTTTCCCTTTTCTAGTTTAGCCGTGAGCTTTGGCATGGCGATGGAAAGAACCGATGGTTCGACAAGTGTTTCCAAATTATCGTCTTTGAGAACGGAAAGGCCGGATACAATGGAGAGGTACTTTTAAGTTTCAATTAAAAAAAAAATAGGCGGTATTTTTTTTTTTACACTATCTATTTATTACAGCACTCGATGATGGATGGTACAACAACCAGTCGTCTTAGTCACTTTGTTGTTGAAAGGTATATTAGCTCATTTCATACTCAGCCAGTAATGTCCGATTTAATACTCCTACCCACTACAATAGTGCCGAGAATGATATCTTGCCCACGCTTGTGAATATTTCGAATCTTCCCACACCGCAGAAACTTAATTTCAGTCTAACCACGGAGCTGGAGGCCCGGCTTGAACAATCCCGATCCCAATTTTACAAGGAAGTGTCTGCCCATGAGCTTTCTGTGCTTGTATTCGATCGATATGGGAAAGATGCTATCAAGAAGCTCAAAGCATCACCCGATGCATTTGTTCAAATGGCTATCCAATTTGCATATTACCGAATGATGGGTCGAGTCAATGCCACCTATGAGAGTGCCGCAACCCGACGTTATCGACATGGCCGCACCGAAACCATCCGATCCGTGACTAATGAAAGCAAGCGCTGGTTAGAAGCCATGGTCGACCCAAATACCTCGGTATAGACGAGACTTTTTGAAGGTCAAAATATTTTGCTTACTGAATGGGCTGTAATTTTGATATTTTTAGGACGAAGAAAGGACCACTTTGCTTCGAAAAGCCATCGATAAGCATGTTGAGTACACGAATTGGGCTGTCTCTGGCAATGGTGTTGATCGTCATTTGCTTGGTATACATCGATTTTCTGTGACAATTACATATTTCAATTCTCATGTCCATGTTTTTCTTTTTCAAAGGTCTCAAGCTATTGGCCGAAAAAGAAAACAGCAAACTTCCATCGATCTTTACGGACCCTAGTTATAGTCTCTCCAGCCATTGGAACTTATCCACCTCCCAAATTACTGACGATGCGTTTGAGGAATATGGCTGGGGCGAAGTGGTACCCGATGGGTTTGGCGTGGCTTACATGGTAAAGGATGATGTACTCCAGTTCAACGTGGTTTCAAAGGGCCTTGGCTCTCCGCGCTTGTGCGCAGAGCTGGAAAAAGCGCTGGTTGATATTCGCGCCCTTCTCTCGAAACCTGTGGCCAAAAAGGACGAAGCTGCTGCAACTATCAACTCTAATAGTGTCAATGGACAAGCGAAGGATGTGGGCTCAGATGATGATAAGAATGTGCAAAAGAAAGATAAGAGATGGCGAAAGTTCCCAGGACTTTGTATCAACTGATTATTTTTTTTTTCGTGTTGAACATCATAGATTTTATCTTATATTATACTGTTTCATTCAGATACAAGCTTCTTTTACTTTTCTTTTGAAATCACGGATATTTTATATTCTCTTTGTTCATGAGATGCTTTGATGTATAAATCTACTTTCTCTATTTTTGAAGGGATAAGGTTTGAAGATAATAGAACATCATAAACATTTATTGTATACTCTGCTGTTTTGTTTTTCTGATAGGTGATACTTCATTCCCAATCAAAATTTAAGCTCAAAAACTGTTATTTTGTGGTTGAAATTTTGGTATTTCCGCTAGTCCTCAATAGAGGTGAAAGCATCAAATTGAAGGATGGCAACAACCCGTAGGCTTCAGCTAAAAGGATGGCTCACATCGGCATTATTGCTCTGCATTTCATTATGCCAGCTATCCCGTGCACAACAAAATAATCCTTGCTCCCGGGACAAAATCAATTCAAGTAAGAGACCCGAAGTTTCTCACGTTGAATGTGAACAGTAATTTTTATGCAATTTTGAAGCCGGATTCCAAGTAGAATATCACGAAACTTACAAGGTGGTGACCAACGCCAAAAATAATGAAAAATATGTTCTACAATGCACCGACCAGAAGCTTGAAATTCCTGGAGCCAATGCATATTTCAAAGTTCCCCTTGAAATTGTATACTCCCGAGACCTTGAGCCAATATCTTTCATCGAGGTTAGTGGTTAGTTCTAAATAATTGGTTATTAATGATGTTTAACTATGATTTCACACAATAGTTGCTAGGCGAGCTGAATAAGCTCAAACAAATTCCACAGCTCGAACAAATTACTTCGCAATGCGTGATTAATTCATTACAGAATAATACAACCACGACAATCAATGTAGACCAGCCCTCAGACTTCCCTGTATTCATAACAGGTGCTCCAAGCAACGACAAGCATATTACTCTTTCTTTAACCGATGATCAAACCCCTTTAGAGGTGAATGTTTTAAATATTGGTCTTACTCTCATAATACTTAGGTTATTTTGAGTAGAAAGCCGAATGGATTAAGTTCGTGTCTACCTTCTTTAACCGTGAAGACGAAGCAAACAAGCTCTACGATCAGATCAGCAATAGCTACAATTGCCACAAGCAAAATTTAGCAAATGTCAACCGAAAATCCATCGCTTGGGTAGAGCACCTTTCCGATGGTTCTATAAAAATAAAGTCAGACAAGTACTATACAGAGCTCATCAGTGATGCTGGTAATTTCTATCTCTTTAATTCTTGCGGAAACCATTTTAACCCCCATTACATAACAGGTGGTGATAACCTTAAAACTTCTACCGTGCTATTTAAGGATCAAAAGGAGTTGCACGATACCCTCTCTAATGTTTGGCTCTTGATCGACTCGACCCAATTTACCAACAATAATGACAGCTTCGATACGTGGAAAAAGCTTTTCGGCTATACTGCAGGAGTGGGATCGAGCAACGAGCCGTTTCTCCGCGAGCGGCGGGTATTTCGCACCGATGGGATAAAAAATAATTTTGGATATTCAGGTAAGTTGCTTTTTATAATATTTCTCCACGGGTATGCATCTGTATTGATTAAGTTGATCGATCTATTTGAAAAGACTGGGTTGAATCTTCAGCGGCACGCCCTGATCTCGTTCTTCAAGGTTAGATATCATTAACATATATGTAGGCTTTCAGCTCTATTGACCCTTAATCTTATTTTTCTCAGATTTAATTGCAGCTGAGTATTCCACTTACCAAAAGACCTATACGACTCATTGGCTTTACAATTTCGCTAGGGGCTCTCAATTTAAATCTATTCCCGGATGTTCCAAAGTACAGATCCCTCAGTGCCAATCGAATAGCTTTAGCGACCAAGAGAATACTAGTGTGTCTTCTGGACTCTCTACAGGTGCCAAAGTTGGAATTGGAATCTCCGTCTCAATCGTAGTGATTGGTATCCTATCTGCATTGTTCCTTTTCTACCGACGGATTTATGAAAGACGTTTTGTACGATTAAACGATAATAACGTGCAGCTTGCTAATTTTCCCAGAGACAGTATTGTTTCTCAATAGACATTTTTAACGTATTACTAATTATATGCATCAAATTTTTCCCCTCATCCTTATTGCTAGTGAAATTTTTGGTGCAATTTAATTTATGTAATTTTTTTACTAATTTAAATAAATATATACCTATTCACACCACAATGGTATTTAAAGTTTCCGCTCTATTTACAAAATAGTAATGAAAATTATATAACGAGTGCCATGTCTCAGGAACTGGCTAGAGCAGCTAATTTTTCTGCACGCATTAAAACAGGCTTAGCGCATAAACGATCCTCTTCAGTCATCAATTGAGATAATTGCTGATAAGCCTTGATTAATTCGTGTTCTAGCTGCTCTTTATAGCGCTGTTCTGTATTTTCCAACCTAGCGCAAGTTTGGCTCATTATCTCTGTCGAGGATACGATGGCTTCTATTACTTTGATAAAAGCCTGGGCGTTACCAAAGCGCTCCCTTTTTTCTACTGCGGACAGCGCTGCACATGCGTGAATTCGAACCTTGAAATTCTTACACCCAGTCAACGCACTGCATAGAGAATTCAGAATATCAGCACTCCATCCGGCCGCTCCCAAAGGGAAGCCAGGATTTCGAAAGGCATTCGCTAATGCGTGACAGGCATTCCATCTGGCCTATGAACCATCATCAGATTTTTGAAAATAAATGAGACAAGGAGAAAAATTATTTACTTTTAAAACACCCCCCTCAACATTCTTCGCCAGACTCGACACTACTTGAGAAATTATTGGGTGCAATAGGAATCGCTTTGGCGATATTCGCAACAGACTACCGAGAGCACGTAATCCGTTAGGACGCACCTAATTATTGTGCATACATATGAAATTGCCTCTCACAATTCGATAGTTAGTATCAACAAAGCATACCTTCTCATTGTCAAGCGATGCACTTAAAGAGGCCTTTAAAACTTTTTCCCACATCTCGAAATTTAAAATTTCGTTTACTCTTTCTAGCTGTCCGTCATCCCTTTATAAAAATAAATAATTAATAATAAAACCTAGATATTTCCAGCTAAAGCCATGTACCATAGTTGACCAAGTGTATCACACAAGTTACCAAGAGACCAACTAGCTCGAATTCGAACCGAGAGTTGCGAATCGGTGGATTGAAGAATCATCACTTCAGCCATATCCGCTACGAATAGAATATCCTACAAGGTTTCCAAATAATGAGCCGATTTTTCTGACGACAAAGTAAAACTGCTTTGCATACCTCGCGCAAAATGCGGTACAGCACGAGAATTCCCAAAGCTCGACAGGCAGAGGCTCGAACAAAACAGTTCTCGTCTTGCGCGAGCCCAAGCAGCAGAGGGACGAGAAGCAACTGTTGCTTTTGCTATAATTAAAACGGAGTTAATGATAGTGAAAATTCAAAAAAAAAAACAATTGGAATACATACAGAAAGTTGCTGATATTGATCCTCTGATATATTGGAGATGATATCGCACGCAATTGCTCGCACATTTTGATTTTCGTCGCCCATAGAATGTAAAATAAACGTGTCTACTACAGAATCCCACCACATTTCAGGCAAAAGCTACATTTTTAAATTCGATTAGTGGACTATTGCTTATAATGATCATATAAGCTCTCATATTTACCTTTTGGGGCTCGGCAGATTTTGCAAAATTTTCTAAAAATTTCAATGAGGATATTCGCAAAGAGCTGTTATCATCGAGTGTTTGAGCGGCCAAGACAGAGTTAAGCTGCGGCCATATTTGCCTGTAGTAGTGATGAATATCAGAAAATCATTACGAAATGAAGCGCTTTTGGATGCTTCACACATACACAAAACGCACAGGGCACACTGTGGAGCACGAGCTTAGCGCATTCCAAGTCTCTAAACGTACTGGCACTGGTTCTTTTGGGCTTGATGCTAGCGTTATCAAGTATTGAGGAAGCGGTAGGTCTAGTATTTCACCTCGGGAAAGAGAACGAGCTAGAGAATTATCCAGCAATGAGTTGATCTCATTGCACGCGCTTTCATTCCCTAATAGTACTGAAAGACACTCCATTGCTGCGACTCGAACAGAAATATCTAATTTGTCAAATATAAGGAATTATGTAGAAAATGGAACCTATGGGAAAATCCATCTACCTTCAAATTGTAATCGATTTATGGTGGCATTGAAAATAGATGTGATATATCCTGGATGCAAGCGGTCATAGGAGGTATTAGATACCAATACAGTGGATGCCTTAGCGAATATAAGCGTAGACGTTAGTATTAAGTTGAATTACATACATATATATGTATTTGTTCATACCTTTAATGCTGAAGCTATAACAATGGGATTAGTTTCGGTTTGAATTAGTTTAACTAATCGGCTATGCAGTTCACGAATGAAACCACCCACTTTCTCCGAAAATGAAGTGAAATTCAACTTGGAAATTCTAACAAGGAAGTGTTAATAATAGTTTTAGAGCGAAGCAGAATAATAAATATGAAAATACCTATCATCGCCAACTGCTAAATACTGCCTAGTGTTTTCAAGCATGGCTGCAAGTGTTTTACAGGCCGTGAATCGAACATGTACAATAGGATCTTTTGCCGCCAACGAAAGAAGATGAGGGGGATGATTTCCCGGATGATCCGGTATAAACTTGATCCAATAAGGGAAGAGTACTTTTGTGGATATCTTTAAAAGACAAACAAAAAAAAATCAGAATATGAATTTCATTAATGACAATGGTTAAAGTACCTTTGCCATCGTTTGTAAACAATTAAGGGCGTTGATTCTTATGGCACCTGAATTGAACCTTGAATGAAGAGTAAGAGAGAAGTTTTTATTAAAACTAAAGACTCAATATGAATACATACCCCTTTATTGAAACTGTACCGTCATTATCAGATATTTCAGAATCTGAGCTAATGTTTACTGTAGGCTGGAATCTGCTGATATAAGGTCCACCTAATTAGTGAAAGAGAGTTTAAATATTAGCTCGTATGTATCAATAGCATAAAAAATTGAGCCAGCATACTTCGAACATTTTCAGTATGGGAATCACTCGGTTGAAAATCGAAAAATGCGAATATTTGTATAATTTCGACCAAGTCATCAGGATATTTTAAAAAGAGGTTTTTGTCTTCATTTAAAACAAGCTGCATGGCTCGCAAAGTACTACTGATAAGCTATAAAAATAAACCCTCTTAATTTGATATGTTTTCATCATTGGTTCATGTTAGGTAATACCTTTTTCATTCGGATATCTCCTAATCTTAGAGAAGAGGACGATAGATCATAGAGCCGTGTGAAAGGATATAAAACTTGCGTGAGCACATCGAATATTACTTTATAATATTGTTGTAATTTTGGTCCACATCCGATGCATAAATTTCCTAGGCAGTTGACAGCCATGCGTCGTACCTCGAGTGGTTTCCCGTCGTCTGATATAAATGGCTCAACAGTTTCAATAATAGAACCGTGTAGCTTAATGCAAGCAGTGCCATTTTCGTATATTAGTAAACTTAACGCGCGCAAAACATTCATTAACCGAATAACTGGTTCACTTGACGAAGATTCATTCTGAAGCGATTTAAGCAAAAAATTAACTCCCACTTCGATTAGCCCACCCTTTGGAGCGCTAAGCTTAATCTATTGACTCATAACAAACATGAGCGAAGTTGTTCCAGAGAGATTTATTTTATTATACCTTTTGCTTTCGCTTCAAAAGAACAATTAGCTGACAAAGCTGATTCGAAATGACCTCATTTCCGACGTCAATTATTTTGAAAGAAACAGCTAATAAATTGCAGAAATCCTTTGAACGCAGTCAAGATTATATATATAAAAGAGCGTATGCAGATAAGTAAAATTGCGTTGATATTTAAAGTATTTCTTCGAATTACCTGGTCGTTAACTCCTGTGCGAGGATATTGTAATAGCAAGAGTGTGTTTAGAGCAGAATGGATTGCTTGCGTGGTCGCAAGTGATTCTGTTGTTGGGGGAGAGACAAACAGGCCCCCAGAGATGCGCTCCGATAAACTGAAAAATGAACAAAGATTATTCGGATCGCTCATTACATCCACTAACGAGAAAATAGTTGTAAAAAACAATTTAAATAATAATTTTGTGTAGGGCAGTTTTGCCAATTGACAAAATGGACATATTGAATAATCTTATATTAATAGCAATCCTTTAATTGATATTTAAAAAACATTGTTTTCAATTTCCTTACTAACGTTAATATGTTATCATTCTTTGTATAGTAGAGTGCTGCTTTTGTCTCTTTTTTATTTCTCGGAAGAAACAAGCCGTAAACACAAGTCGTTAAAATAAATAAAACTGAGATGTATAAAGCGTAGCACTTTCAAACGAATAGTTTACTTTAGCAAGGTGCTCTCACTCTCCAGGGTAATCTTTATGTGTTTCGTTCTTTCACTTTATACACATACATTCCAGGATGACTGACTATTTAGGAACTAAGATTGATGTTTTATTATTTGTTTAATGTTTTGTTCATATATCAACTTTATATGGTTCCGTTAACTTTCATCTGGATGAATTTTGTGCTTAAAATACCAAGGCCAATTTCAAGTTATTATCTCCTTCGTATTATAGGTTTTTTCTCCTTTCCTCTTGTGATTATCGCTCTTATTCTATTTAATCTCTACAGATAATTATAAATAATAACCTTATTTCCTGTAGAATGAAATTTGGAAATTAAAATATCCCGGTAAAATATCTTATACCCTATCCCTATGTAATTTAACTACTCGAGAATTTCTGGTCGTCGCGCATTACAACACATTTCAAATCATGAATGAAAACGGCCCATTGAGTGCCTCCCTTTCGAATAGGTAAAGAATATATATAATAGATACAGCACTAGTAACACTTGCTTATCTGCCCTCTCCAATATTACTTTGCATTAAGTCATGAAAATCAGAATTCCTCAAATGATCTGATCTCATCCTCTACTGTTGACGAGAGTATTTTATCTTCTATACCGCAACAATCCAGCGCAGCTCTTTCTCATGCTTTACCACATGATAATCGAGCAGATTCTCCTAATTCAAATACGCAGCCTTCCTCCGAAGCCTCTCCCCTAGCTTCACAAGACAGAGCTAGTGATGAGACAGAATCTATCAATTTCCCAAGCTCACCGACACCAAACTCACAATCAACAACTGAAGAAGAAACAATTAATTCGATAGCTCCGCCAATTTCCATTGCCACTAAACCTCCTCGTAATCCTGCCAGACACTCATTGCCTGTCCAATCGGGCCAGAATGCTTCTTCGATCATTCCCTCTCAATCTTCATCTTCTTCTCAGCAACACTCCATTCAAAATAGTCATGTTCACAGAAGACACCACCACCATAAATCACGTCGGACTACTGATGCTAGTATTATTCCGCCTTCTCCAAAAGTTGGGGTCGCTCCTCCAACAGGAATGTACTGGTCTAGGGCAGTCACTTATGGTAAAATATCTCCACCTAAAGCATTGCGAGCACACACGGTTAATGTGATTGGGGAGTTGATGTATGTGTTTGGCGGGTGCGATGCGAAAACATGTTTCAACACTCTTTATATTCTCGATTTAGGTATTGATATTTATTCTGATCTACTCTTCCGTATTATATTAATTTTTCCCTATTTTATTTTTAACAGACACTATGTCGTGGTCCAAGCCCAAAACTCATGGCGAGCCTCCTCCCCCCTGTCGTGCTCACTCTTGCACTTTGGTTGATAAACGGCTCTTTCTATTTGGTGGTGGAGATGGACCAGTAAAATATTTTAATGATTTATATATTTTAAATACTGGTGAGCATTTTTTTTGCGTATTTTCTCTTCACTCTATTCTCAGATATATTTCTTGACAGAAACTCTGTTGTGGACTAAAGCAAACACCCAGGGCCAACCCCCCACCCCGCGACGTGCTCATTCATCATGTTTTTATAATAATAAGCTTTACATCTTTGGGGGCGGCGATGGGATGCGAGCACTTAATGATGTTTACACGCTTGATATTAAGGATTCGAATTATATGGCATGGAGTAAGCTTTCTCCTCGTGGCGTTCCTCCAACTTCAAGAGGCTATCATACAAGCAATCTAGTTGGTGACAAATGGATCATTTTTGGTGGAAGCGACGGACACGAGTGCTTCAGTGACGTCAATATATTGGACCTTTGTATGAATTCTTTCCAAGCATTTTAACTTCTTCAAGTCCTGTCTAACATACTATATAGCTACTCTGACCTGGATCCAGGTTGAATTAGATCGCCCGATTCCACGCTTATCACATACAGCAACTCAAGTTGGCTCGTATTTGTTCATAGTCGGTGGACACGATGGGAGCCGTTATTCTTCTGATGTTCTGCTATTAAACTTAGGTAAACTTACCAAATCCTAGTCTAAATTTCCCCTTCAATATCTTACGAAGATCAATCTCATTTAGTAACCATGAGCTGGGAAACTCGTGAAGTTTATGGAGTTGCTCCTTCAGGACGCGGATATCATGCCACCACACTCTATGATTCGAGACTCTTTGTGTTTGGTGGGTATGATGGTCATTCAGTATTTGACGAGCTCTATATTCTCGAGTTAGGCGCGTGTGCTTATCTTCCACAAATCACGAACTTTACGGTAGAATGCTAATAGATGTATCATGATATGCGGTCCTGTATTTTGAATTATTTGTTTGGTCCTGGGTTCATTATATTCAAAAGCTATGTCTATATTTTTTAACTCTGGTAGATTTCTTTGGTTTTACTTTTATCTGTGAATTGATATGTGCCTCACTTCGCACTTCGCCCTAATCTAACTTAATATTAAATCAGATAATTCCATTACTAAGAATTTTTTATGCTACTGTTTAAAACTGATTCGATGCAAAGATTTTCTGAAATAAGGTGGTTTTTGAATAGTCTCTAAGCGAAATGCATTTGAGATAGTTATGATAACAAATACTACAATTAGCATGTTCAGCCGACATATATTCACCAACAACGGATGTCCTACAATTACCGACTATAAACTCCCACCTACAGGCGACCAACGAATTCTATAATGTGATATCAGCAGATATTTGAATGTCGAACTGAGATTGATATACTGAGCCAAGCATGCTTAAATTCGGAATTTTCAATCAAGGTCAGATAACTTCCCCTTTGTAAGATATTATCATACGAATACAGCTTTCCGGACTAAACTTTTCGCAGAAAAATATTTCATGAATTATGTCAATTATATATTTATACGAAGAAATATAATATTTGTAAAATATATTAAGTAAATCTCCATTAGTGAGCCCAGATAGAAAAGTGTTTATGATAATGTTTTTTCTAATACTTCAGTAACAATATATTCTCCATATCTACATCTGATATTTTCTGCATGAGAGTTGATGCTGAGTTTATGTTTTTTGTGCGTTTACTTCCCAGGTGACTGTTATGTTACAAAATCGGATGATTCTCTAAATTCCCATATATATACTCTAATTTGAAAGAAGGGGGAGTATTAAGTATACAAAAAATATTTTCAGAAATGGCAGAAACCGAAGAGAAAGACAAGAAATTTTTATGGTTTATTCGTATCAGATCGGACATATCTCCTCTTAACTTTTGCGGCTTTATCGTCACAGTCCTTTTTTCCATCACTTTCTTTGTCTTTTTGAATTCTTCAACGAGCTTTGTAATCAGCGTGTTACTGGGAATTACAAATAACATTGGCCAATATTCGGGAGATTTGACATTTTATGGTATATCAAAGAATCTTAATACAATGAATAAGTTACTTACTCTGGATTTTTAGACGAAATTTTGACTCTTTTCCTTGCACTCTTCTGGGGCAGCTTATCTGATCGCATCGGCAGGCGTCCGGTTGCAGTGGCATCTTATCTCTTGATCGGATTGAGCATGTTTGTGTTCACTCTAGCGAAAAATGTTTATCCGGATCTTCTTCTCTGTCGTTTGGTATTTGCAGCAGGAGCTTCTGGCGCTTCCACCATGATAACAGCCCTTACTGGTGACTATACCGGACGAAATCGTGGAACTATGTCGGCAATAGCAGGACTTGTTGCTGGTATTGGTAAGTTAAATTAGTTCGACTTTTCGATTACTATATTTCATCAGTTTAATTATTGATATATTTGCAGGAGCTTTAATTGGGGTTTTTGGACTATTACCAATGCCTGCAACACTCCAGTCTCGCTATGGTTCATTAGAACAAGCTGTGAGAGTTTCCTTTTATGCCACGGGTGCGATTGCTTTCGGCGTGGCAATCTTGGCATTTTTATTGCTGAAAAATGAAAAGGATCGCAGTCTTATCAAATGGATGCGGGGCGAAAATAGGGAATTGGTAAAGGAATCCTATTTTAAGCTCATTGGTCGAGGCTTCTTGTCTGCAAAGCAAGATACTCGTATCATGCTTGCCTATATCGGAGGCTTTGTGGTATGAATATTAAACAAAACGATTAGATCTATAGTGCTATTTTTAACATTTGTCTCATTTAAAGGCACGCGCGGATTCCATCATGGCATCACTATTTATCACACTGATTATTAATCAATACTTCATTTCCAACAAATTGTGTCAAGTTGGTGTTTCGAGTGCTTATGCTGATACTGCTGCAATTAGGTCATCATGTCGCGATGCGTACACTACTTCTTCTATTATTTCAGGGTAACAATATCTTTTATTTCTACGTCTTACTCTTCTACTTACCACTATATTCTTTTTAAAAGCATCTCATCCGTATTCGCTCTTATTGGTGCACCACTCTTTGGATTCCTGGTAATAAGTGAATTGATATTCGACAATCGTTAAAGAATATTAATAGAAGATTAATCATTCGCATAGGCTGATAGAATACCTAGAACTATTGCTCTCTCAGTTGCTTGTGTATGCGGAGTGGTTGCATTTTTTGGAATGGGATTAATTCCTGATCCCCGTAGCAAAATTGCATACTTCTTCTGTAATAATTATGGCTGTTGGTTTTTTTTTTTACAGTAACTAACATCTGCGCTTATAGCTGCAATGATCGGTATAGCACAAATTGGTACAATTGTTACCAGTCTTGCATTGGTATCTGAGGACTATGTATCCCCTGAAATCCGAGGATCTGTTAGTGGGACGTACACCTTGATGGGAGGCATCGGGATTCTTGTAATATCGAAGCTTGTAAGTTAAGAGCTTCTATTAATGAAATATGGAGAGTTTTAATCAATCACATACAATAGGGTGGACACTTATTTGATTCGTGGACTCCTGGCGCACCATTTATAATCATGGGTATAATGCACGCTATTGTAGCAATATTTGGTTTCATCGTCGAAATAATTAGCCGCAAAAGAAAAGGCCATCAGCTCGATGCAAGCCCGAATGAGGACGGGCTTCAAAAAGATACTGATATTTAAAAATGATCTAATTTTCCAGATACCTAGTTTACAGTGTATATTTAATTATTTATTTTAATAAATTTACTAATCTCATATTCTATTTCAGTGAAGAAAATATATATTAAGACATAATAAAAATGCAAATCTTCAAAGTGTAGTAGCTATGTGATTTTTATTACATTTATGTCATCCAAATAAATTAGATACAGAATTTATCAATGAAATAGAGAAAATTGCCACCTTGTAATTTTTGCTAAAAAATCTATGGATAAAACTACTACCGTGGCTTGGCTAGGATTTTCTTGGATTCCTTCAAATCCTGACTTCTAGTGATCCTCATAAGACTTAATTGTAATGACAGATCAAGGTAAAGTGCGAAAGATGCTAAAACAATAAGTGATATTGGTTCTACCCTATTCCAACCAATTTTCTATTTCATTTCTTATAGCTTCATCTATATATTCTAGCATCGATGATGTTCCTCTTATTGTTTCGCCGCACCATAAATTACCCCAACCGGTAAGTTTATCAGAAATATGTCCTTTTCACCTAATATAATAGAATTAACAACATCGTTATATAATAAAGATAAACTTACCCTACGACTTTGCGATTATACCTGAGATTATTTCCGAATATGTTAGGCTTCATTTCTCAATATTGAAGAATTCAATCTAAAATTTTTTTGATCTTGTCCCTCTAGCATCAATATGACTTCAAACTCGAAAATACTGTCATCGAAGAATCGCAGCGAAGGCGTCTCTGTGCGGAAGAATTTGCCAAAACTATGGAGGAACAAACTCGAAAAAATGAGGAAACACGAAGGCAACGTGAACGTGAGTTGACCAAGCGACTTGCGCCCGGATTCGACCCAGACGCAGACGAGGGAATTCTACAGCCTGTTAAAGTGCTTGCATCTAGAAAGGGGCGAGAGTCTGAAGGATCACAACCTTTTCATCAGCATGTGCGATCCGCATCTGCCGATAGTACAGCTCGCGCGAAAGAATCTCTTCAAAGTGGCAATAGCGTAATTATTCAGCTATATTGATTGTATTTATTTACATATATTATAATTATTTTTATTTAGAAACATTTTGGGACAACAATTCCTCAATCTAAGCAATCCAACCTTTTTTCTTTTCTGGAATTTGAGCAAGGCTTGCCTCCTCCAGATCCGTGGGATACCCCTGAAGCCATTGTAGACGATTTAACCGCGCTTAAAGATGTTCTTGGAGTTCAAATGAATACCTCGGGTAGCTCGTTAAGCAATGTACCCCTGGAAAATCCTAATAACTCTACGCTCTTCCGATCATCGACTTCAATTCAAGCTTCTCAGTCTATGGCTCCAAATACAGGTTCACTCAGACCACTAAGTCTCCAACCATTGATTAGGGATCAAAATTCGTCTAGTCAGCTTTCCCGTGCACTATCACACTTGAATATATCTCATCCATCCGGCTTTTCCTCTTCGCCCTCGCTGCCTGCAATAACAAGCGCACCTCAACGAAGCTTACCTTCTCCACCTTCAAAACCCACGCCCGTGAATGTTCTTTCCAACACTACCCATACGAACGATGATTCCGCTTCAACAGAAACTCATCTGATGGAATCGTCACCTTTTACCAGTTCGCAAGCTTCAAACAGCCACTGGGGGCTTCCTAATCTCAATTTCGATTCTTCTCAAACGCCTTCCCATGCACAGCAGTCTCAACAATCACATCCACAGGAAGAAGAGAAAAGCTTGGACTTGAGTAATAGCGAATCAGTGAATCAACTAATCCAAATGGGATTTAGTCATGATCAATCATTAGATGCCTTAAAACGATATGACTATGACCTTGAGAAAGCGACAAATTATTTGTTGGATATGATATGAGATCCTTTAACGTAGCTTTTTATATTTTTTATATTTTTTTTTTTTTTACATTTAACACCTATTTATGTTTGATTATCTGCAAATGATAGAGCTATCTTCACTTTTTAATAAAGAATCGGAGTCGATTACTCACTTATAAATATTTAAATATTAGAAATGATATTTAAAAACAAATTCAAAGTATAAAGGGCAGTTAAACTCTAACTATTGAGCCTTGCAAAGCATCTCTATTATAGCCTGTATATTATCAGTATCATGTAGGGATTGTACTCTTCTTGCCTCGTCCAATGGAGTTCGATCCCATCGATCCAATATACCTGGTTTGATATGAGAAAAACTTAATAGATATTCGACTATTTCAAGGCAAGATTCGGCGGCAGCCTATAAAACGTAAAAATATATTAATTACTTGGTTATAAGATTTCAATATAAAAGCCAGTAAATTACTATATGTAGAGCTGTCCTCCCATCGATCGAAGATTTGGAATTAATATCAAATCCAGCTTCAATAATGAGTTGAACTGTTTCAAGATCACCAGCCAATACAGCACTGGAATAAGGATAGAAGTTTATGATTAGAAATTGATACTTTGGTAAATGAAAGTATAAACAAATTACTTGAAGAAAAACCAAGTCATTTCTTGTAACTCGAAATCGCTGAAATGCGCTCCTGCCTTTCGCAATAGTCGCACAACGGCTAGGTTACCGGAGCGCACTGCATCGAATAAAGGAGTATGATTAAATCGGTCTCGAACGTGGACACTCGCTCCGTTTAACAATAAAAATTCTACAATAGAAATGTGTCCATCGCTACATGCAACGTGAAGAGCTAAGTGCAAAATAACTAAATATAGGTATGAAAACACGATATCTCTAAACTAATAAACTTACGAGTTCGACCGTCATAATCGGCAATTGTCATTTGCAGAGTCCCTGTAGATGCGTCTCGGAGTGAACGAAGAGCTTCCAAATCATTAGATGCTGCCGCAGAACACAGCAGAACAGCATATAATGATTTTTCTAATAATACTCGTTCTTGAACTGACATGACCATCCTAGCCACATCTGCCGAGCCATTTTCTATTGCCTCACGGTGCAAATCTGCCGATGCCGCAGCAACGATTGCACGAACAAGATGATGAGGGCGGTTATGGTAAGAGAAACGTTGTCGCGTTGCAACAACGGTTAATTCTCCACGTAAGTTTTTGGTCATCAAATTACGAATCTTTTCAGGAGAATATTTCTTTCCAAGCAGATAGGAAAGTTTAGTAAGTGCACACTATTAAAAAGAGAAAGGAAAATTTTAGTACTAGACGAGCACAAGCGAATAACTTTGCTATAATAATACCTCTGCTGTCATATCACTACCAGGAACTACCCCTGCTTTATATAAAACTTTGCCTGTAGCATAAAGATCACTGACGAGTCCCTTATTACCTAAAAGATATATTATTAAATGGATAGAACTAGAACAATGAAGCTATCAAATTTACACTGGGTGCAATTAACAATCACTACTCCCCGCTCATTAGCTTCTTTCAAGGCTCGAACTAAATCTTCTCGTGCGTTTGGAGCGTTCCCAGCCCCATATGTCTCAAGGACCACACCTTCGATCTTAAGATGTAGAGAAGAAATATAAAAGCACGTAAGATCTCGAATTAGCTTAAATTTCAAATTAAAAATAAGCATACAGGAGGCGCAAGGAAGGCACGAACAGTCGACTCTGTGATACCAGGAAAAAGTCGTAAAGTAGCGACATTTGGGTTCATCTCTTTATGAGCACGAAATTTCGCAATAGTAGAGGGCCTCAACACCTCAGACCATGCAACATCAAAATTGATTCCCACATTCACTAATGGCCGAAGGTTATGTGAATCAAATGCATCAAGGTCAACTGCAGAAACTTTAGTAACACGATTTCCTCGAAAAAGTTTATTGCTGAAATATAAAGTGACCTCCGGAATAACAAAGTGACCTGCTATGGTGAGAGCTCCCAGCAAATTCTCAAGGCCGTCGTTACGAACCTCTGAAATTGGTACCTACATACAAATACATCAATGTAATGTAAATAGCGAGATACACTACATCCAATCTACTTGTGAGCCAGTGAGAATGACCGTTTTGCTATATGTAGGACAATAAGCCAGGTGAAATGGAGAGAGTATTGTAAGAATTTTATATATACCCGAGCTCTTCTAGCATAAAACTTAAAGCAGATGCCGTATATGCCATTGTATCAGTACCTGAAATAATATCATTACATTAGCAGCTCTTATCAAAAAAGTGAAACTAGTATATACCATGTAGAATAATAAAAGCGTCAAACAACGTGTAATTGTCCTCTATATCTGTCGCTATTCTCTTCCAATCTAGTTGAAATGTTTGAGAACCAATTATTGTGTAAGCAACGATTGCAATATACTATACCTGACATCGTCATGTTGCTAGAATCCAATAGAGGCTCATATTCAAGAATAGAATATCTTTTGGAGAGTCAAGTCAAGTAAACTCTTTTAGAATTGAAGAGTATATACCTTATTCTCTTGCCAAATAAACTGGGTGGAGTAATAAGACTTGGAATGCGGAACTCACGACCCTCACCATCCTCTAAACTATGAAAATCTGGTTTGCGAGGCAGTCGAACTTTATTTAATCCTATTGGAGTCGGTACGGATATCTGATTGAGCTCCTGTAAATCCGTCGAAGAACTACAGCGAGAACGATGCCCAAAAATGGAAAGGCCCTCAGGATCATGAAACCGGGACATTTGAGAAAGGGTATGCGCTAAAAAGTTTGGGACCTATAACAATTACTGAAAGATCAGATAAACTTCGGTGTACATGTAATAACTATGGTCACATACTGGGACATAGCCATTGCTGGTATTTTTCATTCCAATAGTGCCACCGGTATATATCACTTCAAAAATTGAAATTGTGAAAAAAAGAACTTTAGATTAAATCGAGTAACCGCACATACCGAGAACACGAGAGATATCTTATAAGTAGCATGATAAATCAATAATCAATTATGAAATACATGTTGAGTTCATATAACAATACTAACCTGGTGTCAACATATCATCTCGGTCGACACTAAGTTGATATTCCACAGCATCATTTTCATCTAATCGAAGAAAATATTAAACATTATGAGTACCAGAAGAAACAATGTAACAATAACATACAATATGTCGTTTCATTCAAATTATTAATTTTTTCGTGGGAATTTTCAGTTCCCTCCATGACGCCGGTTAAGTTCTTTGACACTCTTGAATCCAAAAATAATAACTTTACTGCAAAATATATGAAACTATAAAATTATATAAAACCATCCACGTGACATGCAAAAATCATCAGAGCAAAATTGAGGAAGTTATTGAAAAATAAAATGAAACTAGCGCAACTTCTATACCTATGAGTTAGCGAGAAAAGAGGAAAAAGAGCTTAACAAAATGTATATATTTTTAATACTTTCAATATATTCCCTTAATTATCTATTTTTTACTTTCAATTAGTAATTTTTGTCTTTTAGTTTTTCTTGATTGGATTATTTTTCAAAATTATTTTGAATTTGTAAATAATTTTTCATTTTTTTTAAAAATTTTTATTTTTTAAATTTATCAAATTTAAATTTATATTTTGGTTAATAATTTTTTTTATTTGAGATTTTATTTGTTAATTTCAAACATTGCATTAATATTTCTTGCGATCGCGCGAGCGAGGACGTGAACGCCTATTATAGTCTCTACTATAAGCTCTTTCGCATGAATCCTGTCGTGAAATATGAGTGAGTGTGTCGTTTGAAGGACTATTTCCCTTTGAGTAGGCATGTGGTGAACGTGAACGTGATCGGGATTTTCTATCGTGCTTCCGTGTTTCCTTTTCATCCTCGTCCCTATCATCATCTTTCGGTGGGCGATAGTTTTTAACCTATTAGTGAGTAAATAAACAGTTAAGCTTTATATCAATCAGAAGGCTTTAAAAGAACATCGAATACATGGTCAACTCTTATTGTTCGGCCCAGTATCTAAAGACAATAAAGATAATTAATGAATATCAATAATATAATATTTTAAAAGAAATTACTTTTGTGTTGTTAAAATTGTCAACAGCAAGGATGGTGCTTCTCTGATCCTCATATTTGACGAAAGCAAATCCTTTTGATTTTCCTGTTTTCTTGTCTCTGACAAGATTTATATCTGTCACTTCTCCATACCTATAAAAGGAGCATACAATCAATAATGTATAAAGAAAAGCAATGAATGTAGTAATACTGAACTGTGAGAATATGCAAATGATGTCCCCTTCCGTTAAGTCAAAGGGAAGTCCGCCAACATATACATAAGCAGAGTGTTTATAATCTGAGTGCCAAGATGCAGCTTCAGAAATTCCTCTAAACGCCTCTTGTTCATTTATTCGTTGGATCTCCTTAATAACACTAAATAAATAAAAAAAGGATGAAATAGTTTAGCAAGATCATTTGTAACCTTCATAAATACACTCAAGAAACTTGCTTCATGTTATAATATTTCTGTTCATATTACAACTGCACCTTATTGTATCTGACTACTTTGTAGGGAGAGGATGCTAACCTAACCTGATTTAATTTTTAAACATTTGCTAATTTTTTTCATATAAAATGCTTTAATCTTGATTTTTACTTGACAAGAGCTCCTTTTTTTCGACAACATTTAAAAATTATAAGTCGACCGTTAGTATAATCTGAACTTATTTACTAGTGCTATGTCGAGTACACAACCCAAAACTCAAAACAATCAACCTCAGTCGGAAAAATCCAACAAAGATCAGGGGGATCAAATAAAACCGAAGGAAAAGGCCCCAGCGCTTACCAGATCAGCTAGAGCTGGTCTTCAGGTATATATCTGATAATAATTCATTCTTTATCGATTGGTTTGAATTTCTCTCTTTTTTTTTTTACTCATTTAGTTCCCTGTTGGTCGCATTCATCGATATCTCAAAAATAAAAGCATGAATAATGCTCGAGTTGGTGCGAAGGCCGCCGTTTACGCTGCAGCTATTCTAGAATATTTATGTGCTGAGGTAAGCTATATAATGCAATGTTTTGGCTTTAATCCTTTTTAATCTTTTTATCACAATTAGGTTCTGGAATTAGCTGGTAACGCGACCAAAGATCTCAAAGTAAAACGCATCACTCCTCGTCATCTTCAATTAGCTATTCGCGGAGATGAAGAGCTCGATACTTTAATTAGAGCAACGATCGCAGGTGGTGGTGTGCTTCCACACATACATTCCAAGTTAATCGGAAAACCGGGAAAGTCAAAAGGAAAGAAGCCCTCTTAATAATCTCTTTATTCATTTTTTTTTTCATTTTACTGTAATGTATATTTCTTTGTCATTTTGATTTTTTGCAGTGAAGTTATGGTATAAATAATTTTTAGTATTTGTATAGAAAAATAGTATCCCTTGAATATGAAAGTTATTAAGAACTAGAGAGGACTTTAGAATCCAAAAGTATTAGGTAAAGATGTTCTTTATAAGCAGTTAAAAAAAAGAATGAAAAGATGTAATTAAAAGCGTCATTTATTTTAAGAAGGAAAATATACAGGTATATCAATCAATAAATATATAGTTATAAATTCAAATATTTTTAACTATTATTGGACAGTTGATTTAATGTCGCGGATGTTATTAATCTCTTTTCGACTTTCATGGTTGTCAATAGTGTCCGCTTCATCTGGTTTTTGCCCGAGCAAATCTTCCATGGAGTCTGCATGAGGTTTGTCAATTGGAGCAAGAGGGTGCTCGGCAGCAGCTGTTATTAAAGATTCTCGTTTGTACACTATATCGTTTACTGCAAATCGAGTGCAGTCATTACCACGATAAACCGAGGAAGAAAGTACTCCAGCTTTGCTAGGTTGCTGAATTGAGGTATTAGAAGAATATGGTATATTGTGATCAATAGATGACGGGGAAGAGGTTGTGGGAGGCAAAATATAGAACGGAGAGATCGAGCGTTCTGAGGTGTAAGTTGGAAAAATATTTGGAGAGTAAGTTGGGTATTGTGAGGTATTGTGTTGAGGAGAGGGCATAACAGGCTGCTTGTGTTCAGGAAATTGCGCAATATTCTCGGTATAAGGAGTGTGTGTGTGCAAAAGTAAATTTTCTCCAGGTCCTTGTTCAGTCATTGGATTATCAAAATTACCAACATCTAATCCATAATTATGCTTATAATTTCCTGCATGTAGATGTGGGCTTCCTTGTGTAATGATTGTATCCATAGGTTTGTCGAAATTACCGACATCGAGCTCGTTGACAGGCTTATACTTTTCTGCATGTAAGTGAAGCATTTTTTGGTCAGAAGAATCATACCTAGTTGTGGGGGAGCAATGGGGAAGGGGATGGGGAGAATAATGTGGAGACGGTGGTGCTGGAGGTGATATTGGCAGCGAATTATAACTAGATATAGTCATTTCAATTGGATTTATGGTCGTCATCTCTTGACCAAAGCCGTTTGGAATATCTGCTTGAGCTTGCTTATTCTCTCCATTTTTTCTTATACAACATCTGAGTATACAAATGATAATAGCTACCAGAATTAGAGCAGCAACTACGGCGACGATAGGAATAACGAGCGATACCATGAGAAAGATTGCGAGATCTATTAAATTAAAGAGAATGAAGTTATTTATGATGCACAGCCGCAACCAAAACTTAAACTGGAAATATATAGGAGTTTCGATAGGGCTGAGCCACAATTTTGCACCTTCGCAAAAATATAGAAACTACTATAATTAGTTATAATACTATCTCAATATTATTCAAATGAGCCTAGTTTAGAGATTCCAACAATATTATTATCTCCTTCTAATAGCAGTGTTATAGACATCTCAATGTCATGTTGTCAAGTTACATAGTTTGTCATAGCACTAAATATATGAATTGAATATATAACACTTAATATTTCTTGTATTTTGACAAAATAGTGGAAATGCAGTGCTAGCTTTTGGAATTGGAGGGTGTTTAAACTTCAGAGCCATTCAAGAGAATTATTAATCGTTCTAAGTACAAATACATAATTGAATGGTATAGCCTGATTGCAGCATCAACAATTAGCAAATTCAACGGGTGTATTAAATCTATCTTTCAGTTTTGTTGGGAGTATGTTGGATATACTATGCCAGAATAACTAACCCGAGTTATTTGGCGCACACTCTCCAATAAAGAAAAATTTATTTCTTCTAATAATTTTTATATCAAATATACATGATTCAATACTTAATAGGAAAAGTCGCGATTGCATCAACACATGCAATGGGTCGTTTATCTGTTGTGAATGCACGAATGTTTACCGTATACTTACCCTAGAAACATGCAAGAAGGAGTGAACGAATAATTGAATTCACTGTTGAAATGGTGAATTGTATTTTTAACTTACCGGCGGAATTTCCTTTGGTAGTGTCTCTGTATGTTCAACCTGTAGTTCACCGCGCTGTAGCGGGCATTGATATCCAATTTTTTCCGCCTCCTCACACAAATCCATTTGTTGCTGAAGTAGTTTAATTAACCCGTATTTTACAACTAGATCTACATAAGCTCCTTCCTTAATGTTTTCTGTTAAATTGCCTTTTCCAAGTATTGTTAAAGGTTTTCCTCTTTCAGGTGGGTTGGGGCTGAATTTGATGTAGTCAATTCTAAAAAAAAATTATTAAGCATAATTACTATAGATACAGTACAGTATTCATGTTTACTGGGCAATGTAGTCGTCTTTGCCGCAATCATTGATAACAGCAATATTTCCGCCTAGTTTTTCACCAATTTCGAAGGCATTTGCCTTTAGAACTAATGCCAATAATGTTAAGACTAAAATATTTATCATGATACAGTGATGCAACCCCATTTATAAAATATTTAAAAATTGTAAATGTAAGTAATTGGGGAATGTAGGCGCTTTTAATATACCCTTTCCTTTTACTTAAAGATGGCGCAGAAAATCTCCCTGTTTCAGAAGGAATGTATATATTTAAAAAAAATTTACCGATTAGAGTACAAAAATCAAGAAAACTAGTCGAAAAAATCAGAAACTAAATAGTATATACAAATAAAAAATATTAAAATGCTTATTAGAAATCATATTCTTCATCTGATTTGATAATATTATCAAGTGATGGTGCCAATTCAGGACAGTAGGGAGGATCATCATACGGGAAGAGGTGGCAATTAGATAAATCAGCTTCGAATTTATAAATAGATGATGAAAAGTCGGCTTGATCGCAACTATTGTCGTCTAAGTCATCGCTGTTGGGATATGACTGTACGGATCGATCTGTATAGCAGCTCTCACCTAAAAAGCATTCTGGTAATTTGGGAGAGTGTTTTACTGTCTTAGAACGCCCGTATACGAAGTCAAGTGGATCCATTCTGAACGAGTCCTTCATGCTCACATCAATTCCGTGTGAAGGCCTAGAGTTTTGTTTTCTAGAAGGAATTTCAGAAATGTTACCAACTGTTTCGACTGCATCACTACATGATTGACAAACAACAAAACCCCCATTTTCTCTTGTCTCTACCCACAGAGCCAGAGAAGAGGGAAAAATCACACTACAGATCATACAGAAAAAGACCTCCTCCTCCGAAGAAGTGGTGGTCTTACCATTTTCAACAACGAATTCAACATTATTGTCATGATCACGTAGAGATTCACGTAGTGAGCCTGGCATGATTGCTATAATAATACGAATTGAATAAAAAAAGGTGAAAAATGATTTTGAAAACAAACTTGGCAGAATAAAATTTTTATTTCCAACCACACCAATCATGTGGAATCGTTATTGACTAACAGTCGTCTAATAGAAATTTCAGAATTCGGATGAAAATGAAAGTTGATGAAAAGAAACTATTCAATATTATCAAAACAAGACAAAGCAGAGCATACAGGTTAAAAATGCATAAAAACAATAGGTAGAAGAAATGAGAAAAATAAAGTCAACAAAAAATGCCAAGCGAACTATATATAATTATAACCTCAAGGATGTACACTAATTCGCCTTTCATATGCAGCATCTTCTTCTTCAGGATTAGCCTCATTGTTTTGAGTATTATCAATGAGTTGCTCTAGCACCCTAGAGGAAGATCCTGGCATAGGTTGATTGTCTTGTGGTTTGCTCTCGGACAAATTGTGATCGATTGTTGAAGAATATGATGGAGGTGGTGGAAGAAACTCAGCCAGGGAAATATCTATTTGGGCATCTGACGGTAACATTGATAAAACACCTTGCGAGAAGGAATTTCGTGCAGCTACTGCGGTAGGAGTGGTGCTCGTATCAGCCTGAGGTTCGTTTGGGCGATCTCCCGAATCAAGTAATATGGAGTCAATGTCAACACCATACGCAGGCGGTGGGGCGAGCGTACCCTCTTGAGGTGCTAATCCCCACTTTTTAATGTTTGCCTCGATATATACGAATCCAGCTTGGCCGAAATTAACATGAACTACACATGGGCCATCTGAACCAATTGTGGGGAAAAGATTGTACCGTACACCTGTGATGCCATCTTCGAGCTTTTTCCCATTTCGTGTGAAAAAAATCGTACCCGTACGCGGCCTGTAGCCTACTCCCACTACGTCACCCTGGTAGAAAGGGGGCCCGCATACTCGACCGCGAAAAGGTGAGTTAATATGTTTTTCACCTGTATCAGAAAAATAGGCGATTGAATGTCTATTCCAGCCTAAAAAATCAAAGTGTAAGAAAGTCTAATGGGCAATCAGGTTGATCTTAATTATGTTTAATACCTGGGAGTCGCCAAGGTGGATACGGTTTAGTGGCAAATCCGACAGCGACAGTGCTCTCTAGAGGTAATTCCATCATTTTCGCTTCCCAGTAGTATACTTCTTGCATTTTAGGGACTGGAAGATTTGTCTGTACACAGCATTCACCATCGTAAAAAGATATTTCCGTACGAGAAACAACGTACACATTAGTAGAGATGTCTGGAGTAAATTCCCAAGCTGTAACGCCTTTTTCTTGGATACAAATCTGCTGCGAAGGTGTAATATCCGTGGGTATGCTTTCTGGTGGATATGCATCTTGCCATGCTATATTGATTCGAAATATGAGAAAGTGAATTAATAAAAAAAAAGATAAAATACCCACCGCGAGCTCTTTCATAGTTTGCCCGTGCATGCTCCGTCAAATTAAGTACATCTTCTGGATCATCTCGGTAATCGAGTTCTGATTCTAGATCATCCGGAAGTATATCAGTTCTCAATCTGTGATCACTCCAACATCGTAGAAGTAATAAAAATAGAAAACAGCCGCAAGCTGCGCAGAGCAATAGTGCAATTGATAATGCAACATAAGCAATCCATGAAGTGTCCTGAGTTATAAAGACACGATCTGTGGCTGTTTCGTTTCCAACTGCTATCACCATCGTACGAGACAGGATGGATCGTTGAAAAGTAGGATAAAAAATACAAATATAACTAAAGTACAAACAGAATATGTTTTTAATCAAAAGAATTGATGAATTTTAGATGGTGTTCACATTTAAAAAAGGTGATGATAAGGTCATGCTAATCTTTTTTGAATTTGTCGATTAAAAAAGTCGCCTTCCATATTTTAGATTATCCACCCTGAGATATTTAATTAGATATTTTAAAGCTACTTTACTTTTTATCGTAACTTTTAAGAAATAGTGCAAGTGAATTTATCTTTTTTAAATACGCAGTTAGCTATCTTCGACATACTTTTAAACATTTTTCAAATATAATTATCTAAATCTATATTTACATTTCACTTATAATCTTAATGATTAGTAACAAACTATTCATATTGCAAAACCCGCCAGTGTGAATATGACACGATATTACAATTCGGGTACTATATGCCAAATTCACACATAAAAGTGTTCGAATAGAAAATATTAAGTTTATATCTTTCTTAAGTAAATGGAGTTAAATAATTTTATCTTTACTCTGATTCTTACTGCTACTCCCTAGAAATGCTTTCAGAAACGGAGACCAGGATTCAAGAAAAAGAAGAGAAAGATATTCTCCTATTAGATCAATTCTCGATGGAGAACTTATGCTCTGCCTGGGTCAATTATAAAGGTTAAATATTTTACATAATTATCTCCTGAGATTTGATTCAAATTAATTATGATATTGTTTTTTAGGAGCATGGATTACTATCATTTTACTCATATTAGGATTAAGGGCCTTTTTTGGCATTATTCCTAGAATATCTTCAGAAATTGGTTGGACTTTAACCAATCTTACTTTTAATGTTGGTAGCTTTATAATGTTCCACGTTGTCCGGGGAATCCCATTTGACAGCAATCAAGGCGCATATGATGAGCTAACATTATGGGAGCAAATAGATAACATGCAAGAGTATACACCCAGTAAAAAGTTCTTCATGCTAGTCCATGTGTGTCTGTTAGTATTGCTCTGAATACAACTAATACTTTTTACAGTATTAACATATTTGCTCATAATAGATTTTTCCTTAGCACTCATTATACACACTACGATATATTTACATTTTTATTTAATTTTGGTGTTCTTCTTGTTGTGCTTATTGTGAAACTTCCAGAGCATCACCGAATATTTGTCAAAAGTTACCTAACGATTTCTTGAGCCAGCAGTTTTAAACACGCTATATTTTTCTTTCATATTTATATATTTGTATTGATATTCTCAATTGTGTAATCTCTATTGTTATTACTATGTACATTCTAAATGTATATTGAAATACCATATTATTGTTCCTTTCTCTTCATCACTAACAGACTCCCTGTCGAATCAGAGAATTTTAAGTGAGAAAGATTATCAGAGAAATCTAAAAGACGTGATATTTTATTAAAGATATTGTATACAAGCATTTATTCCTGCGCATAGCGATCCTTGATTTCTTTCCATTGCTTGCCCTTGTTCCAATCGTCCCAAATGCGGTCAGTGACCTTATTAAAGCCGTACTCGAATAAGAACTAGATAATAAAAATGATTATCGAGTTAAATTTAAAAAATTGAACATAAAAAATCTTACGGCAGAAACAAAAATTCCGGTCACAAATACAGAATTTCTCTTGAGGAAACTCCTGTAAATAGTCCGTGAAATGCCCGAGTTAGAGGAAGGTGCAGATGGCATCGTTGAATTGCTCTTCAATGTTTAGATTTCTAGATTGAGAGTAAGAACCCCAGTCCGAACAAATTGGATTATATATTTTGTGACATCATTATTTGATTTTTGACTCTGTCTGAAATGTTAAAAAGCCACATCGCAGGAGCACTAAAGTTGATTATTATATTCATCTTCTAAACATTACTTCAGCTTCTATATTTGAACATATTGCCTTAGATATATAAAATTCTATTTGCCCCACTTTTAAACAATTTATCAAAACGGTGTTAAATAAACATTGGTATGTTCTATAGATGCAAAAAGTATTTAGGGCTTATAGAAGGGTATAAATATACAAAACAAAATCTGTTTATTGTGAAAGAAATAAGACATATCAAATTAGATAAATCCAATCTATAATAAAAATAAAAATAACTAGAGTTAACAACGCAATTAACCAGCTTTGAAATTTAAACTTGCTTTAGATTTACAATACCTTATTGGCAACATCGAGAGCATCTACATCAGCAGTCAGACGTACAAAAGCCTTCTTAGTTCCATCAGGTCTAAATAAATAAAATCGTAAATTTCAACAGAAAAGACGCAGTTGGATTATAATGTTTACCGGATGAGCGTGTTAATCTTCTGAGCATCTACATCGTACAACTTTTTCACAGCATCTTTGATCTGTCTCTTATTTGCCCGCACATCCACAATAAATACAAGTGTGTTATGCTCCTCAATCTTTTTCATTGCAGTTTCAGTATTAAGTGGAAAGCGAACAAGCTTATATTGATCGAGGCGAGGAGCGTGGGGAAACGACTTTCGTGGATACTTAGGTTCACGGGGTAGCCGTAGAGTTTTGGGACGGTGAAAAGTAGTACTGGTGCGAATCTTGCGTACTAATTTACCCTGAGCACCACGTAGGGCAGCCTTTTTAGCGGTTTGAGCTTTTAGCCGTTCATTAGTAGTTTTACCTTGAAAAAAAGGAATAGTCAGATAGAGTAATGGCATGATTCACATATCGAATCCATATTGGTATATTCATCCATCCATAAATCAGCTATTACATTCATCCATCTACCCATTCATCCAGCTGAAACTGGCGTGAACCTATATACATTGCTGTTCCTTACCCTTTGTCATAGCCATATTTTCCACGATATCTTAAAAGGAGAGGTATTCTCCGTGTTGGAAAAGTGACTTCAGAGAAAATGGACCTACGTCATTGGATTACATCAATTAGTGGCAAATTTTAGTATAATAGCTGCCCTTTAATATACCATTCATAAGTAATATGGATCCCGGAACTTCAGATCTACATCTCCGCGATCTCTCGAAGCGAGACCATTTAATAGCGGATGATGAGAAAGAAGAACTCGGACTGTCACGAAGTGGTGCGGTGTTATCATTATCAGAGCCATCGGGATTTAAAGAACTTGCTCCAAAGGATTACTGGAATTTTGCCCTGTTAGTTTTACTATGTAAAGAATATATTTCCAAATGCTTAGCAAGACATTTTTTACTAGCCCTTAAATTTTTCATTTTTTAGACTTATTACAAGGAATCCCAATTGGCCTTACATTAGGATCTCTCCCATTTCTACTTAAGCAGCGAACATCCTACTCTGATGTAGCAATATTTTCACTCTCTTCTTGGCCCTATTCCCTCAAATTACTTTGGGCACCTATTGTTGATTCGGTCTACTCTCCTAAATTTGGTCGCCGTAAGAGCTGGATTGTACCCACTCAACTTTTTACTGGCAGTATGTTCTTTTGGTTAGGTTGGCACATAGATGGGTTTTTATCACAGGTGAGCCATGTTTCCTTGTTAACTGTTAACGAGTAGCTTGATTTTTTTATTTAATACTAGCCCGAGGTTAATGTCTATTTCTTGACTGGAGTATTTTTTTCTTTAATATTCCTTTCCGCAACTCAAGGTAAGTTTACTTCATATTTATCTCTACATTGCGTCTAATAATTTTTTTTCTTTAATTTCTTTAAATAAAGATATTGCGGTAGATGGTAGTCTATTTCTGTTTTTTTTTGAAATATGATAAAGAAAAAAAAATATTAATGTAATTTATTAACGAAAAATAGGTTGGGCATTGACTTTGCTTAGCAAACAAAGTCTTTCTTACGCGTCAACTGCGCAAACAATTGGCATAAACTCTGGGTTTTTTCTCTCGTTTACTGTATTCCTGGCCTTAAATTCTTCCGAATTCAGGTATAATATAGTATATATGATTTTTTTTCTTCATCTCTAATTAGTTTGTTTATTATATTCTAGCAACAAGTATTTCAGGACTTTTCCGCAAGCTTATGGTATTTTATCGTTAGGGAACTATTTATTATTCTGGGCCGTTCTGTATTTCTCTATTACATTCATCCTCATCTTTATGAAGAAAGAAGTAAATCATATTCAAATTTTCATACTAAGCTTTGTGGGTATATAATTGTCTATTTTTGAAAACATAGGAGCGGCACCACAGTACCGAGGATGATATGGGTATTTCTGGTGTATACACAACAATTATTGGTGTTATAAAAATGCCCCGCAAGTATCATTAACTTTTCGATTTTGCTATATTTTTTCTAACGATTTATTGCTATTTTAGACATTCAAACCTTTATATGTATCCTCCTGTTAGCGAAAATAGGCTTCATTTGCAATGAGGCAGTGACTGGCTTAAAACTTTTGGAGCTTGGATTCAAGAAAGAAGACCTTGCACTCGCCGTCTTAATAGATTTTCCGTTCCAAATAATTTTCGGCTATTATTCTGCAAGATGGAGCCAAGGGCCACGACCTCTTCTGCCTGTAAAAATATGACACATATTAATTTATACTCCACGACTCAACATAAATATTTATATATAGTGGCTATTCGCATTTTACGGCAGGCTTGCCTTTGCTATTATTGGAATGCTTGTTGTTCGCGCATTTCCATCGAATGGAAAAGTCTCGCTTCCCTACTTCTGTTTGGTCATCATCAGTATGGTTCTCTCTAATTTCACTAGCACCGTGCAACTCGTGAGCATTTCTGCGTTCATGACAGGAATAGCTGATCCAATCATAGGAGGTACTTACATGACGGTAAGCTGAAACTAATACTATAGTTCAAAATCTGCTCAATCTGATGAATCAACATACAATAGCTTTTGCAAACATTTAATAATTTCGGCGGTACCTGGCCCAAATTTTTCGTGCTGAAGGCTGTCGATTACTTTTCGGTGGCACAGTGTACAGTTCCTGATGAAAGCGGCAATTGTGAATTCCCTTTTCATGATATTCCTCAATTATCACTAATATTCTAATTTTGTGATTTTTTAGTTTTTTCATGTGTTAGTGAACATGGCAAAAATCAGTGCAAATCCCTTGAAGGTAAATGTAACCTTGAACAAGATGGATATTACTACGTGGGAATTCTGTGCATTGTGTTGGGTTTTGCTCTACTCAACTTCTACATCAAACCCAAGATCCGACAGCTGGAAAGTAAGTCAATTTATTTCTCGTGCTAAATTCACTATTAAACTTCTCCTCTCTCTAGAACTGCCCAAGAGCGTATGGAAGCTGAGCCGAAAATAATAGACACATGTACCATATATGTACATCAGATTTATCACCTTTTTGTTTTACATTTATTAGAATTATGTTGTCTTTATTTTGATATCAATATCATACATTTTTAAAACAATATCAACGATAAAAATTTCAGTGATAAAAGAAGCATGGGAACATGGAATCCGAAAATTGATACCTATTTGTCTGTGAAGCTGAAGGAGGACTTGCTTGTAAACTTATTCTCTTTATAGCGTTTGAGTCATAAAAACTGCACTAATTTTGTTTTTTCGCCTTCTTCGTGGATAAGTCCTCCTTATCCTCCCATACTGCCACTATAATGTATAATACTAATAGAATATTTGCAACAATTATTGCACTGATCGCAGCATATGTAGAATTTCCTTTCAAGCATAAATAAACCTCATTAGAAAAAAATCGTACGGATCAACCCCAAATAAATTACCACTAAAAACGCTTTGGAGAGTATAATAATAAGTCAATAGGGGACCAAATATAATAGCGAGGGTGAAGCTGATTAGTTTTAGTATAACATTCCTTTATAATAAAATAAATATTAATTTGTGTGGATATATTGAGATCGTAAGAGTACACACTTGGGCACGATTGTTCGGGCCGCTCCGATCGTGTCGGATGAAGATTTTTCGCGTTCTAACATTTTAGTATCTCTGAGTTAGGTATTAACTTCTTCCTATATATCTAATAAGAGACGTCACCCGACAGTCACAAGAAAGGCAAGAAAAAGGGGTACCAACTTTTATTATTTAGCTGCTTTTTCAACTTTCCTCTCTCTATTTTTATTCTCTACAATAATATGTCAGATACAGAATCTTTTGATGCTTACATTGATGATATGGATGAGGATGATCAGGAGTTTTTCGAAGACGATTCGATGAATGAATCAGGTGTGTTAATGCTAAATAATTAATGAATTCTTAAAATTAAAGGATTATCAGTTTACTAAATCTCATTTTCTTTATATTTTCTTTGGACAATGTGAAGACGATGGGTTTCTAGACGATGATCAAGATTTAGGCTTTTCTGCTATTGTCTCAGAGAAAGATCGGAAAAAATCTTACGAAGTAGATTTTACTGTGTGGTCGGTTGAAGATATCGTTCGTAATCAGGAGAAAGAGATCACAGATGTGTCGAATATTCTGGGACTCGAGCGACAACATTCTGCAACACTTCTCCGCTATTTTCGTTGGAGCAAGGAGAGATTAATTGAGAAATTTGTTGATAACCCAGAAAATGTCGTACAGCGTGCTGGCGTTGTACTTGATGAAACACGTGCGCCTCGCTTCATCCGCGTACCCAATTTTATGTGCGAAATATGTTGCGATGACGACGAGTCTATGGAAACTTTGGCCCTCTCTTGTAATCATCGATTTTGCCGAGGGTGTTACGAACATTATCTTACACAGAAAATCAAAGAAGAGGGCGAGAGCAGGCGAATAGAATGCCCGGCTGCTGATTGTAATCTTATTATTGATGAAAAAACAGTTCAGATGGTGGTCACGCCTGAAGTGCATCAAAGGTTGGTCCACTAAATGATACAATAATACTACTGTTTATAGGCATAGTATGATTCACCTCCACTAATTTGATAAAACAGATACCGCGACCTGCTAAATCGGACATTTGTAGATGATAATGATTTTCTTCGATGGTGCCCTGCTCCTGGGTGTGAATATGCTGTTGAGTGTCATGTTCCTTCAACTTCTTTAGCAACAATTGTAAGTTACCTTTAACCCCTAATCAAGATGCAGTAAGCTGAATAGCTCGATACTAACCATTGAATATATCTAAGGTTCCCACTGTGAAATGCAACTGCGGTCAACGATTCTGTTTTGGATGCGGCCTTGACGATCATCAACCAGCAATCTGCCCTATTGTTAAACGGTGGTTGCAGAAATGCGCCGATGACTCCGAAACAGCTAACTGGATTTCAGCTAATACCAAAGAATGCCCTAAATGCCATAGTACAATAGAAAAGAACGGTGGATGTAATCACATGACATGCAGAAAGTGCAAGTATGAATGGTGCTGGGTATGCATGGGCCCATGGACAGAGCATGGCACTAATTGGTATAACTGGTAAGCTATATTCAATTGATATATATACTCAACAAAAGTTTCTCAGTTTTTTTCAATTATTAAGCAACCGGTTTGACGAGAAAAACAGTACCGAAGCACGTGATGCGCAAACCAGATCGCGTGCCTCTTTAGAGCGATATCTGCATTATTATAACCGTTATGCCAATCATGAACAGAGCGCGAAACTTGATCAAGATCTCTATCAGAAGACGGAGCGCAAGATGGAAGAAATGCAACTGACTTCTGATCTCTCGTGGATTGAAGTCCAATTTCTACGTAAAGCAGTTGATGTGCTGCTTGAAGCACGAATGACTCTCAAATGGACTTATGCCTTTGCATTCTATCTTGCCAAGGATAACATGACAGAACTCTTTGAGGATAATCAACGCGATCTTGAGCTTGCCACAGAGCAATTGAGTGAACTATTGGAACAGCCGATTGACAGAGAACGGATAATCGAGCTAAAGCAGAGTGTACTTGATAAAGCTACCTATGTTAGCGCTCGCCGTGAAGTTATGTTAGGGGATACGGCACAAGGTCTAATTGAGAACCGCTGGAAGTTTATAGTCCCAACCGAAAAGTGATCTTAATTGTTCGTTGAGGCATTTATTCTTAACACTGCCTTTGATTCATTGACTCGCTCCTCCTTTTTTGCAAATGTATATTTTCTGCTCGACTCCTTTTTCTGACAAACTTTTTTAACCCTTCTGTTATCACTTAGTTATTTTTTTATTACTATCACTGTTATTTGAACATTTCTCCTTTTTAATAGAACGTATGGTCTACTAATTTTGCAATTTTCTGGATATTTTGTCCCCTTTGATGCGAGATTTTGATTTGCAAAGATAAATCATAAACTTCGTTGTATCTTCCAATAAGTCCTCTGGTGTGGTATATAGCAAATACTATCAATAATATGGCGATGTTTATTAATAGTAATCTATTGAGCCAATATTCACAAACCTTACTGCAGTACATTTGTAACGATGAAACTGGCGTTTCTAGGGACATGTTTTATTGGACTCAGACTTTAGTCTTCATAAGGATATACATCAATTTACCAAATCTTTCTAGTTAGGAACACCGAGTTTGGTGCAAAACCGGGCCACCTGATGAATGAATATATTCATTCAACTTTGTCAGCATTAGCAAAGTCTCTAAAACGATGATATTTAATATAATAAAGCTATATGCACATTTATAGATATTTATAAAGATAATCATTTTTAAATACAAAATATAGCACCAAATCTTCGCAGTAAAGCAACGCAATAGTATAGTGTAAATCTTTAGAAAAGAAAAGCAAAATATTTGATAGTAAAATGTGAAATAATTTATTTTCCTTCTCCTCCCAAAGGAATATGCTATTCAAAGGTAACAATAGTATTTGATTGGCGACGCTTTATCTCCTTCATTGCATCGCTAATACGGCGACAGATATGATCCTCCCCAATCATATCAATTAATCCCGATCTCGCAAAAAGCTCTCGTGAGTTCTCGCGCAGTTTAACGAAAAACACTTCGACACCACGTGTGTGATAAGCTTCCACAATCTCATTTAGAATTTGAATAGCGCTATGAATTCCAAAATGAATTTATATACCGAATTGGTAAATATGACCCCTTTTTGAGAAAAGTATCGAGTACAATAAACGCTCACCTTGCATCTACTTGTGGCATATTTTCAACATCAAATACAACATGGTATATTGGACCCAGACGTTGGTCTTCAGAAGGGTGTACATCAAGGTCACCAAATCTTTCTAGGCGACGAAGGCGTTCTTTAAGCTGGCCTGTGTTAGCAAAGAAAAGGGGCTCCTACTCGATCGTTGCGTAAAATTAGTTTATTATTTTAAAGAATATTTTTTACCTAACGCCTACCTCAATTTTTACGATGAGCACATCTTCGACATGCTCGGTAACTGCGGGAAATTCTTTAATGGGCCGATACTTGTCATTTGTACCTTGAACTCGACCCTTTGATAAATATAAAAATATTAGTAATGAAATAATCAGCTACGCTTAATTAGATATCTACCAAAATAGTAATTCGTGGGTAAGTAATATGCTTGATGACTATAATTAGGGATAAAACGATGGAGAGCAGTGTTCCGGTTTCGACAGACACCATGATAGTGGCCAAGAGTTCTATCGCAAAGAGAACAAGATCGTTCCAAGCCTGAATTCGAATCATGAAACGAAGATCGTGTGGAGTCTCCGATACCAGTGAAAGGGCTGCTACTGCGATAATTGACGAGAGAACGGCACGTGGAAGGTAGTAAAAATAAGGCAATAAAAATATAATTGCCATTAATATTAGAACGGCTGTCACAAAGCCAGCGAGTTGTGTTTTTGCTCCAGCGCGATCAGCAATCCTACTGCGAGCCATAGAGCCCCCACCAGGCAATCCTTGAAATAGCCCGCTAAAAATATTGGCGATCCCCATAGCGACCAATTCTCTGTTTGGGGACACAGAGTAATTGTGTTGGCTAGCGTATTGCTTGCAAATAACCACGGACTCGACAAACACAATGACCGATATGAGCGAGGCAGTACCCATGAGATTACGTACATGAGCAATATGCTCGGGTCTGGGAATCGAAGGTAATGGGAGTGATCGTCCGTCGACTTCTCCTAATATCTGAAGGCCATGCTCATACCATCGAAAGTGTTGGCAAAGAATTGTCGTAAACACGACTACCAGTAGAATCTCAGGAATGAATTGGAGCACACCAATCTTACTAAAGCGAGTCTTCAAAACCTTGAACACGAGGAGAAACGCAAGACTGCCAAAAGAAACCGCTGTTGTTAACCAGTGAACCTTGTGGACATTTAGTACCAAGAATATAACACGCTCAACCGTAGTTGAATCAGCATTCAATCCAGCATCGCGTGCTCTATCTGCCAGTCCAGTAAGATTAACAAGTTGCTCAACAAATATCACAAGCCCAACGGCAGTAATAAATCCTCGCAATAGTGCACGAGAGAGGAGTGAGTCAAGGAATCCCAATCGGAAAATCCCAAGCAAAAAGAGAAATAGGCCAACGAAAAACGTTAAAAAGGCGGCAAGTAGAGCGGCGTCCGCTTCGGTCCATGGGATATCATCGGGAACAAAGTGGCGTTGTTGTGATATGGCAGAACCTACAAGCATCATCACCACCGCTTCAGGCCCCATGGAAAGCTGACGAGAAGTGCCAAAGAATGAGTAAAAAAGAGCAGTAAAAAATGCCCCATAGAGACCGTGTACAGCATTTATCCTCGCGAGAGCTGTAGCATATGAAAGACCCTGGGGAATAATTAAGCATGCGACAGTAACTCCTGAGATGATGTCAGACCATAGATACTCCAACGAATAATTTGGAAGCCAGCGAAGAACAGGAATGTAGTATTGCGTGCGTGTCTTTATCGTTTTCCATGAATATCGTGTATGATGTGAATTAGTTCGTCCAGCTGAAAAAAGGTATCGAAAAATTGATTTCTATTATTAGTTCAGATCCGAGTTAAGAGAATGGGAAATATGATATTACATGAACCTGCGCGGGTATTATTATAATAGGTTGAACCTTGGCCATTAGAGAGTGGGGTCGCTTCATTAGGTACCGGAGGATTGAACTCATCGTCCGTCTCTTCGTCAGATAAATGGAATTCCCTGATTCCGGGGGAAAATAAATTGGATGGTATCGTAAAATAGGCTCCTCATATTCTCTTACCTCCAGCTTCTGTTTGGATCTGCCATCCTCCTGCAACGGTTGCCACTGGAAATGGAAAAGTAGAAATGTTCAACTCTTCCTAACAATGCGCGACCTTACAAGTTCTCTCGGATTTAATATTCCGAAGACTTATGTGGCTTATTGCTGCATAGAGGCCCTAATTTGTGGGTGACACCTACATAAAAACCTAAGCAACCTGCGTTGGGCGTATATGCATTTATTTTAATGCAACTTGTCATTTGAAGGCAAAAACTGATGTATAAAACTTCAGGCCCCAATCTACACATATTGACATATGGTGCCAGCGTTGATAATGGGGTGAGTTGCAACGTTGATGGAGCCAAAGCCATAGATTTCTTAATACACGAAACTTTACTATAGAATTAAGCATAATAATATTATGCTTAATTCTATAGTATAGTCTATAGTATAGGAAATTCTATGCTTAATATTTTAAATTGAAATATTATTTCAATTTAAAATATTCTTAATTCTTTAATAAAACAACCAACCCCATAAGACAAGAGGCTAGACTATCAGTAAAAAGTAAATACAGAATAGCTTGATCAAATGGCCGCCTTTTTCATTGATATCGTCAAAAACGCATCTCAATGGCACATAGAGGAAGTACTTTTATCCAGTATCTCTTTGGTTTAAAGTTAAAAATATCCATCTTCAGGCTTATTCTTAAAATATATATTTACCCAGGTACGAGTTGAGGGATACTTGCCTAGACATTTATTTATTAAGACGTCACCTCAGTTGCCACCTGCAACTATAGCTCTTACAACTACTCAAAGGCGCAAAGCCTTTTCCCCCTTATCACGATTTAAGAGTTTCGAAAATTCTATCAAAGAGGATTCAGGAGGACCTCGATACAAAATCCACTCAATTTATTTCGCAATTGGTCTTGTGAGCTCTTGAATTATCGTTCACCTCTTGATGATGGATATTGTGCTAGATATTTAAAAATCTTGGTTCTCATCAGGATTTAATGTCTCACTGACAGCTTTCCTGCTTAAACAAAGCAGTTGAAGCTGCGCTCACAACTACGGCATGAATCATATCATTCCTCGCCATTTAAAGGGGGCGTTCAACTGAGAAGTGCAGTGAGAATGATAAGAACGTGCTCACATATAGATCCGTTATTCGAAATGTTGAGTTTATATCGATACCTTAATAATGTAGTTGGCTAAATATACATTAAACTTGTAAAGGCAAGAACTGAAATTTTCGTTGCCTATAGAGAATAATTTTTATACTCTTATAGGCGATTAATCTTACAATACAGGACCTATTAATAGATATAGCATTCAATAGAAGCTTGTGGTATGCTAAACATACGTTAAACTTTTCATTAATTCTTATATGATAGCGCGTAAATCATTATGAAAAGTTAAACATACTAGCAAAATTTATGCCATATTTTAGACTAAGACATGACAAATGTTCTCTGCAAATATTGCAGCTTATTTTTTGACATTCGACATGCTCACGAATACTCAATTTTAGCTAGAGTTAGTTTATAAGATTATTGCCCATTAACAATTTTACTGGGTGGAAATGTCAGATAGACAGGCTTTATATTTAAGTTGAAGCTGTGAAAACAAAACCACATTCTGAGTATGATAACCCACTTTGTCAATATTGAGCTATAATGCTTTCGCAATCGCAAATAATCAATATCTTCACTCTCGGTAAATGGGTTTAGTAAAGGATTTTAGATATATTTCCAAAATTCTCTAAAGAATATCAAAGCCCAAGCCCAGGGTCACAACTAATTTACTACCAAACTCTTTTTAAATTCGCGTTTGGTCTATTCTGTATGGCATCTGTCTCGATAGAACTGGATAGATATTTGCTATCATCTGAATATAATACTTAGTTCAATTATCCCCTTTTTGTGAATATCAATTTCTACGGTAATGTTTACGGTTTATACTTGCCAAGCCACAGTCAAAATTGCTTCGTTAAATTATATCATACAAAGGATTCTTTTATTATTGTCCAGGGGACAAAGAAAATTCAATAGATCACCTGTTAAATTCTCTATATATATTATTGCTTATAATGTTTGGTACTAAAGAAGCTGAAATGACAGAAAAGACTTCACCAAACTTCTTCTCTTCACTTCTTTCGGGATTTTCCGAATTGCGAAAGCGTGTCAATAACCCCAATCCCGGCACATTTGATTCGTTGCATCGGGAGGTGAAAAGTGAGCTATACTCTTTCCTGTTCTACGTAGCCATTCCGAGAAAAATAATTAACTATCATATCTTGTAGATACATTTTTAACGAATCACTTGTTCGATGGAGCTCGCGCTGATCTTACAAAAATCCTCTCGCCTAATTTCCAAGTGACCCATTCCTTCTCGCTAGGATCGGTTGTTGCTCCTCCGCAATATAATTTTGGTTCCATATTCTTGGGAACTAATGTAATTTCATCAAGGCGCTTTGGATTAATTTTTTTTTTTTTTGGTTACTTATCCTTTAATTTTGATAGAGCTTATTGCAAGGCACAGTGGACAACGATGGCAATGTGACTGCCCGCGTCAACTATGCATGGAATCAAAAAAATACTACCAAAATCCAGGCTCAGGTATATTTTTTCGGAGACAGTGTTTCGAGTTGATGCTGAATACAATGCACATGTTTGATAGATCTCGGGACAACCTGGTCACTCGATGCTCCAGGTCGAACATGACCACCTCGGTTCTGACTATTCTGTTTCTCTAAAAGCAGTAAACCCATCGCCAGCCGAGAGTACAGGAATTTACTTGCTCTCATATCTTCAGTCAATCACTCCGCGCCTTGCTCTAGGAGTTGAAACTGTTTACCAGCGACCAACTTCGGAGGTTGAAGAAACTCTCACCTCAGTTGTGGCGAAATATACTGGCGATAACTGTGTTGCAACTGTGCAGGCTCAGGGTATGGGAGCTCTGCATGCCTCCTATTATCACAAGCTAGGCGAGAAGGTTGACGTTGGAACTGAAATTCAACTCTTGTCTGCTGGTGGAAGACGCGATGGAGTCACCACTTTCGGAGCACTCTATCAGTTCCGGCAGTCGAGTGTACGGGCACAGATCGATACCACGGGACGTGTGAGTGCAGTCATTGAGGAGAGGATGGCACCAGGCTTCTCCTTCCTGGTATCAGGTGATCTAGACCACGTCAAGGGCAATGCTAAGTTTGGCGTGGGGATTATGATTGAGGCTTAAATGAGAGTACTACCTAAATTGAAAAATCTATTTTCATTTTATTTTCCTCGACTTGGGCTATCAATGGCTTCCCCCCCTTTTTTTTTTCTATACTGGTTCTTTATTTCTTCCATTGATCAATGTAATAAAATTTTTCTCTACTTAGCACACTAGAGAGGTGTTAGGAATAAATAATAGATTATTACAAAATGTTATTAAGTAAAGAATATGGTACTTGCAGAACTGATTGAAATATAGAACACTGTAACAAAAATATGAAGAAGACTTGTATTATGTAAAAATTATCATTGGGACTGTGATTTCCTTCACAATAGAACCTATTAAATTTTCGTTCTTCAAAAACTCTGTGGGATAATTTACGAGATGCCCACGGATTTGTCCAAGTTGATGGGCAATTTCGTCCTCGGAGCGCTTCGAATCGGCCACATGACCAGTCTTCGTTTTCATGTCGGGTACAAAGCCGTCATAATCTGTCCAAGAGAGGACTACAAGGGGGTAAAAGTGGTGGAGAGTGGTGAATTTAATGGCTTATGGGAGTTTTTATAAATATATGCTAACCTGTATCATCCGGTACGCATCGGAATATATCTCTGAATATCTCAGTGTTTTTATCCGCGATCGATCTCCATAAAGTGTAAAATTCATCCGAAAGGATATCTTGCACAAGCTCATAGCCTTCATTATCTTTCTGGGTACAGGAATAATCCATCAAATATTCTTTGATTTCCCTGGATGGTGTAGGTGTCTTCAGTGTATCAGTCGCGATAGGTAACTGACTTGAGACTGTTGAGGTAGTTGGGTCATTGAGCTCGGGATTGGCGAGCAGACCGAGATGTTCCTGGAAGAGTGTGCATCGGAGAGTGTGTGCGAATTCCGCCGCCTCATACTAAGAGGGATGATTACAATGTTAGATTAAAAATGCGGAATTCAAACAAATGATCTAGTACCGGTTTATTATCGAGCAATGTGGTGACTTTTTTATCATCATGAATAACTACAGCAATCTCGGAATCGCGATTTCCCAGTTGCGATCTAATGGTCATTCAAAGCGGTTGAATACTTTTATATCAGCGAGCAGCACACTGTGCATTCATTCTTACCTATCATTCAAATTTGCAGAGCCTACGATAACAATTTGATCGTCGACAATCATCAATTTGCTGTGAATATAAAGTTGCTCCGTGACAATATCGGCGGTATTTTCTGGGCTTCGAGTCACAGGTGACTCCGCCCCTATCCCCTCCTCATCCGGCTGCAATTGTGTTGTGCTATTTGGTGGGGTTATAGCTTCGCTAAGGGTGTCATCAAGTTGGATTTGGGACAAGTGCTGAGATTGTGCTTGACGGACACTGCCTATTCTATCATGGGAGCGAAGAGAAAAGAATCCAATATATTTGTCGGGGTCAATCCCAGCCTGTCGGAGACGCTCAATTAGAGACATGCCACCCCGGGAGATTGAGACATACTGCCAGTGCATTACTGTCCGTACCGTACCGGCATCAGGTGATCGCAAATCACTTTCAAAGGCTGGTATCAAAGGGACGAGTATAATCACACGGAACTTGGTTCCATTGGTTTCTGCCTGCTTGATTCGCTCAAATAAAGCCTTAAAAAACAGTATCGTTAGCTTCAAGCACTCAGAATGCTCTTAAGTATCGTGCTTCTTACTTCTGCAATACGATTCTTTAGGGTATACCTTGGATCTCCATGGGAAGCTGAAACTATAACGAGTATCTATTAATATTCATAAAGCACTTTGTAAAATTTGGCATCCAAGAGGGAAACTTAACCGAAAAACTGGTTTTCAATATAAATGAAGTGTTTCGCTTCGCGAATTAAGGCAACGTAAGCATTATAAATAGAGTGCTGTCGAATACATGAAAGTTAGCATTTCAAAAAAAAAGAAATTAAAATTAATAAAAAAAAGACTTTATATTACCTCTCGTTCGGTCCCATTACTCCACCACCCGGCACTCCGTAGGACCTGCACTCGACACGTACCATGAAATCGAGTCTCATCTCGGGTACTTACAAACTCTCCTTTGGGTGTGAGGAAAGGAACAACAGTGCGCTGCATGCCCTTTTCTGCTTTGATAAAGTTCCAGCGCTGAACAAAGTGCCGGGCTATATCACGGGCAGTTTTCCCTACTACACTTACAGCCACATCATGCCAAGGCATGCGGGGGGCTAAGGAGCGGTCAATAAGCGAGGTATCATATTTGATTACTAAAACAAACTAGTGTAAATTTCAATATATATACATGCAAGATGTAAGGAGAGACTTGCCATCCACAAAGTCTTTGATTCGCGGATTGCTGTAATCCTGGCCCACCCATATCTCTTTGGCAGGGTTGTCGGGATGATAATCAGCCAAATGATGGGCATGGGAGTCATATCGTCTATAAATTACGATTTTTACGGTTAATGAAGAAGAACACGTAACCGTAGAACATGTAGCATATACCCAAAACATAAGTCAAGCCCACCGATGAAAGCTATCCTACAATCTACAACAACGATTTTCTAAAGCAGATAAAAAACTGATTTAGCAATTAATTGACATATTGGAGGAAAAAAAATTACCTCGTGATGCTAGATACATGATTTGCAAAAGAAGAGAAGACGCATTAAGGCTTCAAACATACGGAGTTTATCAAATGATATATTTACCGCCCAAAACATGACGCCTTCAGGACCATGGTCGGGGTGTCTTTGAACTAATAAAGAATATACATAACTAATAGTGTAAAATCGTCGTTAAATCATGTATATTACCAATTATATTTTTGTGCAAACTCTGGAGCCACGCTTTCGTATGCGTAGAATCAAGCGAGAGGGCTATTAAAGAGCATATTTGATATGATAAGTAATAAAAGTAAATATATAAATGGGAGCAAAATAACCACCATAAGTCATCTCTTTGTAGACTAGAATGTAAATCATTACACCTTCTTCTGCTTTACGCTTAAGTAAACGATCGAGACGGAATTGCTCGTTCTGCTTGGGCGGACGACGCAGATACTACACAAAGGAATCTTAGAAAAGAGAATATCCTTTAGAGCCATTATCTCTATGATACTTACAAACTCCGGAGATATCCACCAGCCTGCAATATATATTTCGTATTTTGCAGAGAGAATTGCTTCGGAAACCGAGTAGAAATAATCTAAGGGCACAATAAAAGGGGGCTAAGTTCTGGTTCTGTTTAAATTTTTAGACTTGACTACCTTTCCCATCGATATACCACTTAGCCGTTATGGCTTTCCGCATCGGAGCAAATGAATCAAAACGATGTGATTTAACCCAGGGGCTATTCAGGACTTGGTTGATACTCTGGGTCCAATCTTCCAATTCTCGCGATGAATCGCACTTAAGTTGTATTCTCCGATACTTATTAGATATATAGATTTGTTTGCCAAAAACATTGTCACTGTCGTAGTCGATACTGAAATTTTTGTCGAAGAGGAACACATCCGATAGTCGATTATCGCCAATGGATGTGCAAAAGCCAATGTAGGAGTCACGAAGGAGAACCCATTCGCGAGTCCAATTGCGATTCATCCGAAGGCCACAACATCTCGACCGCAGATAGCCAACACGGCTTTCAAGATAACCCTCTTTGCCCTTGAATCCCTACATATACAGAGGTGACTCAATGTGAGTAAAATTTACAGTACATTGCGATAGTCCTTAATTCACCATGTCCTTTGTTATTCCCAACGCAGAAATCTCTAGAAATTCACATAGATCATAGAGTGCTCGCCGATGGCATAATTTCAACAAATCCATTAGGTAAATTTCCAAAGATTTGCGGCGCTGAAGTGCGAGTCGTGCTTTGCGCTCGGCGCGCACATCCTCTTCGTAAGGATAGCAGTAGTTAAGCACAGAGTGATATGCGTGTGCGAGCTGGCTTGGAAAATGCGGTAGAGAGGGAATGTCCTCCTGGAAACTCTTAACAGTCATGACCGTATGCAGCTTGATAAAATCGACGAGTGTCTTGCGCAAAACCCACTTGACATCCCCATATTTGAGCTCAATGCGGAAGATATATTGCCGATAATGCGAGGTTTGATCAATAATCGAATCCGTTATGGCCAACTGGAGAGATCAAAGGATTCAATCAGCGGACGTTGGCGCCTTGTCAATAATCAAGCATACCTGTAGTGCCTCAAATAGCACAGGAGGCTAATGGTTGCAAAATATTTGAATTCCTAAGTTATACAGGGTATACAATCATTACTTCCGAAAAATGTTCAATGTTCATACCGGCTTTCGACCTTGGGAGTCCCTCAGCAGTCCGTGAAATGGTACGTACAGTGCTCCCACAAAAAATGGATCAATGCTATTACTTACTACATGTAGTTTACGTTTTGCGGCTTCTCTTTGCGCAGGGATCGTAAGTTTATTCACTCGATGTAGCTTTTTGACAATGGTCTTGAAAGGCTCTCTGGGTACTGATCCTATGTAACCATCCTTAGTGCAAGCCCAAAACAGATAGAGTATGGAAACAAAGTACCCATTCTCTCCATCGCCGTACCGTTACTCATTTCCACCTTGCTTGTATACTTCATCTCATTTTTCTCTTTCTCACTTTCAATATCTTTCTCCTCCTCTTTCTCAGCTATGCCTACACTCTGTTCATTTTCCTCCTCCTTTTCCTCACCCACCTCCTCACCTCCTTCCTTTTCCTTTCCTTTCTCTAAACGATTAGCCATGGTATCAACAGCTGAACGTTGTGGTTCCTTGTATCTAGCATCTCGAACATGGTACTCGGTTAGGGACGTGTTTTCCTCAGGTTCAACCAGCAAACAGGATAATTCCGTGGGCGCCGGCAGGCGTTCTTCTTCCAAGGAATCGCCTCCTAATTTAGATATAGCACGTGGGATGCGATCTGATGGGTGACTATGCGATTCTTTGTCTTGAAAATGATGAGAAAAGCCTTCGGGCATAAATGAGCTGGATCGACGATGAGTGGTATAGGACTTTGGGGGGTGTTTTCGCCTCGAACTATTTTCATTTTCTCGGATCCTTTCCACCGGTGTGTCATCAACATTCTGCACCAGAGCTAGCGTAGGGCGAGGATAAGTCACTGTAGATCCGGTTTTCGAATTAACCGGCAGTGTAGAAGATCTCCCTAAGCTCATTTCTATAGTTTTGGCTTAATGTAGATCAAAGGCTAAAAGCATAGTGAGATATAACTAGCTATATTAAAGGATAGGTGAGGAGAGGCGGATAAATTTTGTTTTTTGGCGGCCGCCATCACAGAAATTATTAAAATAGACCATGCTTTGACTCTCCAAAATGAAAAAAAAAAAATCATACAAAAGTTTGATCTACAAAGAACCTCAATTAAAGTAAACGATTCAGATAGCGCTCAAATGGGTTGTGATTCCACATACACCTCTAAAATATTTCTCAAGCTCACCGCAAACCCTGTATCGTTGTCAACAAGATACAGGAGAGGAATCAAATGTAAGCCCTCCTTAACGGCAATCAGGGAGAATTCTAGCAGCTGACAGGAGGATGGATACAATGGACTGAAAAACAAATACTATCAGCACGGCAGCTCATATAATTTGAATAGCCCGTCTCACCTTAGGTTCACGTTATTCTCAAGGCACATTATATCGGAGTCATGGAGGTGGTTTTCGTGGTAATTTTGGAGAAACTCTTGAGAAGAATCAGGCAAAATAAGTATTAGCAAACCGGGTATTGAACCATCCGAGGATAAATATGTTACCGTTTTCGAGCATGTGTAATGTAATTTTCTTGGGTGTTTGGTACGCCAATCCCCTTATGTCGTCACCAATAGCAGGCCTGCCACTACTATCAAAGAGGAAGGGATCAGGAAAACTGAGAAGAAGCTATATATGAAACACTCTCGAATGACCTTGGTTGACCTCCGGTTCCATTTTGAAGGGGTAATCGGCGCCTCCCAGGAATAACGGCAGTAAATCGACGGGTGTGTTTGGATTGATTTACAATGAATATCTTGAGTGGAAAGGGCCTTCCAACGATGGGGTTATTATCCACTAAAGTAAATACAAAGCGTTAATCAATAGAGCAATCTTTCCGGATGACATATTAATTTCATCCGCACCGCTGAAGGTCACATAAAGCCCATCTGGTAAGCTATCGTCTCTGGAATCAACGGTCCCGGCACGTCCAATTGAGGACATGCTTGCCGGCCTATTGCTGCCTTGATCGCTGCTAGCCACGATCGAGCGAGATATGGTTGACTCTCGTATACTTGCACGTGGTCTCCCTCCTCCTCCGTTATCTGGGAGGGCCTGTCGCCCTTGACTTGCCAAAGAATCTGGCCGAGACTGTTGGTGGATGCCCGAAGTGTCAAGGGTATAAGTCCATCTCATGCGAATCGGACTGATGGAATGCTTGCTTCCCTCAACGAGTGGTACTCCTATCACCGTGATTTCGACACGGTGGATATTGGAGGGCTCCGAGATGGGAGAGGCAGTGGAGAAAATGGAGGAAATAGAAGCACGTCGTGATGAGGTTCGTGCAGGAGGAACAATACTGGAGGGTCGGGAGGAATTCGGCGAGGTTGGGGTTGCGGTCATATTAGAAGCAAGGAGTGTGACGTTGTATAGGAATGTGAGTCGCTCTGCCGGATTGATTTTGGTTGGAAGTTGAATCTACCCATCCCAAACATTAATATCATTAAGGAGAATGAGGTAATAGTTTCTTACATCTTCTGCGGATATACGGGTGAGTGTCCCATTGACGATCTGGACTTCGATTTCCTGGACCTCAAAGTCGCACTCATTAATTTCGTTGTTTTCCAACTCAACGAACATGAATAACGTCCTTTCAACAGGCGACACCCCCTTTGTTCTCATTCGTAAGAGAGCCGCTTGGCGTACGGGAAGAGTTTTTTGCACGTTGCGACTGATGGCTTGCGTGAAAGTGGGGCTAGATACTCCCACAGAATTGCGGTGAAACTCAGCAGGAACGCGATGAATCGGCATATTTTCACCCGAAAAAGCCGGATCTACGGACAAAGACAGCGCTGGAATAAGTACTAATTGCGGGTGGATAAGATGAGCAAAATACCTTCTCGGAGGCCATCTAATAGGTTGACAGTATTGAATTCTTCCAAGTTATAAGCATCGATATTCTTTTCCTCGGTTTGCTCAGATGCTTTGTCGACCATATCACTTTTATGGAGTATACGGTATGCAATGGTCACATTGATATTAATGGCAAGCGATTGTACCCGACCACGTAAACTTGCTGTATAAAAGAAAAAAAATGAGGAATGAGATTTAAAGGGATAAATAAAAGTAATCACCTATAGGAATAGACATGGGAAATAAGCAACACCAGCTTGCATTCTTCTGAAAAACTATTGGCACTTGTTTTCCGCGAGGATTATAGGTTTGGGCAAAAAAGGGAATCGGTTCATTTAGCGCTTTTACTGGAGGGGTATTCTTTGATAGCTGCATAAGTCCAGGTGAAGAGGGGGGTCGATTAGGCAGATTACGAGGAGATCCAGATCCATTAGACTCCATTCTCGAGGATATACGGTGGATATTAGATGGTGTAGCAGCCCCCAAATCAACAAAACTCGCTTCCACCTGGACATCGAGGTTAGAGAAGAAATTCGCGATGGCAGAAGGGGTGAGCTGTGGATCAGCACAGTATTCTTCCGGCAATCGGATAAGAATATATGTCTGCAAATTTTCATCTATTTTACAATACATGCTGCCACTACAGTTGTAAGATTCGTGGAGATGCTCATTATTTACCGTGAAAAACGAATTCTCGTCTTTTGGCCTCAAGTATTGATTCCGGGCTTGCAAGGACTTCAGAGTAAGGGGAGACCGGGATGCACACTTCCACGATGCATCCATGAAACAGTGCATCACTTGCTAGAGCTTCATCATTATTATCCAGGTTCATCGCCATTGGAATTTGATAAGCTGAGAAGCAAGTACGCGCTTCAGAGGATGGAATTTCATTTCCTTTTTACCTGAATCGAATTCGTGACTACTCAATTATTTCATGTTTGCAATAGCCGCTCTTTGTAACCTAATTCTAATCATTAGCCCATAAACATGTCAACCGATTCGCCACATAAGAAAGAGTTCTCCGGCAAGCTTCTGGCCATGAAGGTAAATGCCTCGTCATATATCAGAATGCAATAAAGAGTCTTTCTGATGATTTTTTTATCATCCGCAGTTTATGCAACGGCAGCAGGAGAGAGAGCTAAGAGAAAAGCTCGAAAAAGAACAGCGCAAAGCTATTTCAGAAGCACATTGGGTTTTGGAATATGAGGCGGGGGAAATCGAAAAACCGTAAGCTCAATAGATTATTTATTTTTACAGGCGTGAGTTATTGACACGATGAGTATGATAGTAAAGTTAGGGTCGAATATGAGCCAAGTTACTTGTCCTGCACAACTACTAATGTCGTTGGAAGAAAGTCATTCAATAATTTTAACAAAGAAATAGAAGTAATCCTCAAACAAAACGTGCTAGTTTCGCCTATATCTTTGCTAATCTTCCCTCTGATATTCTCTTAAGAAAATTGCTACTGATTCACTGAAAGAGCAACGGTCTGCTCGAGAGTCGGAAGCAGAAAAACTCTTAACGGTCGACGACAAAACCTATGCACGGCGAATGGATAAAATGGGTGGTATTTCCAACGGTACTCTAAGAGTATCTTCTCCGCATAAGCGGCAATTGAAAGATAACCCTGGGGCCAAGGAGAGTGATAGCAAGAAACCAAAGAGGGACAGAGACGGGGGGAGTAAAAGGGAGTTTATAAAGCCCTCTGATTGATATCACTAGAATATACTCCCGGGGGCGAAATAGATGTTTTTGTATATATAAATATAAACTCCAAAATTAGTTTTAATTGCAGAGCTTTCGTATGTTCTCTAAACCATTTGGGTAATCCCAGCGCCTTCCTGCATGCGCTGACCACCCCCCTGGTATTCATGTATAATGCCAGCAAGCATTTGTATAAATTGGGATGAATACAAATTTACACGTACAACCCGGTATAATATTTAAGTAGATTTTTTGAGCGAACCCGTGTGTTCAATGGCATGCGTGCCCTCATAGTCGAGATGGACCTATTATAATTTTTGGAAGAAAAGTTAGCAAAAATGATTAGCTAAATGCAAAATTCAAAGGCCAATTACAAAACATCTTTCGACCATATCTAGCTTTTCCACCGCTTCTTGGAGAGCCTCACCAATATCATGGGCGCGATTTAGAGGAGTGTCGGGAGGGAGGATAATATCGATCTCAACGAAAAGTCTTTCTCCAGCCTTGACGAACGAAGATTTCAAAGTCAGCCAAAAATACACACCAGCATTAAACACTTCCACTTGGCTTACATGGTAGGCTCTCACGGTGTCCAGCTGGAGGATCAAGGGGCTGAATCGGCAAGCAAGATAGCTTAACTGGTTGAGTTGCTCAGGTTTAGCCGTGGTTCCCAGAAGACGACGAATGTTCTCTATGAAAGCATTTTAGCAACTTATTAATCTTTTCAAGATGATGAAATGGAGTTTACCCATTAATACGCCCATCCATTCATATATGATATAGATGCAGAGCAATATTGCACCCACCGGGTCAATATACCACCAATTTGTTTCCACGGCCACCGCGAGAAACCATGAGCTCGCCGTGTTGAAGATGACATCATTTTTATGGTCTATGGCAAGCGCCCGGACATTTGCACTTCCCTTGATGGAACGGCACCACAACCAGAGAATGGCCTTGACAAACACGTTCACCAACAGTAATATGGCCCCTGTTTCATCGAGCTTCAGGGACGCTGATCCCTCGGTAGGGTCCATCAGCCTACGTACTGAAGAAACCAGGATTTGAAGAAAGGAGATGGTCACTATCACTGCGAATACCACGATACCAAGCGGCTCCATTCTGGCCTAATAGCGTTTCATTATTTTAATGGAACTGACTTGCCAATTCATGAGTCTCTTTCTTTTTACCTTGCCTACTGGATATTTGTAGTAGTAATCTCGACTTTTAATATACCGGGCGGTATATACAATGATACCACTCGATATCAAATCCAGAAAGCTCTCGACTGTCGAGGCGAGCACCGACAAACTCCTATCAACTTGGAGCAAACGGTTAATCCATATCCTAATAACATTCTACTAGAAAACACGGACCCCGAGAGGGCGGCTACCGACACCTTTGAGGCGAAAAGGATAAGATTGGCTGCGAAGGAGATGCGAACAGCTAATTGAATTGTACGTTCAGAAGAGAGGTGGCGCTGCTGTGGCTCCGGTTCACCTGTCTCTTGCTCAGGTGCAGCGTCGATGATGGCATCCACGATCTTAAATTTGTCGAGAAGGTCATTCTGACGCTATTGAGATGAATATTAGGGGTGAGATGAGGTAGTGCGGTCAAAGCATTCGCCGCAAGCTTACTTCATAAAATCGACGTACTGGCCGCTTCTTAATTTTTTCAAGTTCTTCTGGATTCTTTCGGAACTGGTAAAAGTGGTAAGGATTAGTTTGAGAGTTGAGCGTGTCTCCGGTTGAATCGTTACTCTTGGACATTAAGACGGGATCTATCTGAGTCTGATTTGAAAAATTGCCACCGTTTTCGCTCTCCTGGGGGGTAAAGGGGAACGGGTCTTTTTTCAACGAGTATAGGAGAGCCACGGAAAAGAAAAAAAAAAAGAAAGAAAAGGCAAGAATGGTACCCCATAAGTATATTTGCAAAAGAACCGTCCCCCGTCATGTCGTTTTATTTGCATAATAATTTTGACAACGATACTTAAGCAATGCCAGATCGGATTCGATTTCAATATCATGCGAACGCCAGCCTCATTTAATGAATTTATTCTATTAACTAGACGTCAAAAGAATTAAACGAGGATCGCCGCTTCCTGGCTCACATGAAATACCCGGACTTTCTAAGTTTTTCCACGTGCTAGAGCTGCTTGGATACTAGGGACATTTTGCCTCTCCTTTATCTGGATCATGGCTAACTTTGGATAGATGTAAGGCTTGGACCATCCCGGGAGGCAGCTCACAGATGATAAAAATTCTTCTAACATTACAATAAGCTTAGCAGGAGAAGTGAGAATGTCGAACATATACATTCTTTGGCGGTGGTCTCTTCCTTGGCTTTCCTGCGCGAGAGATTATTACCTCTTCTATGGCCGTCATTCGATGAAAATACGACTGAGGATTTGACCTAACGGAAAATAATCTTGAATCCGGACAGTACGAACAAGTGTTGGGATGAACAATATCATATACTCTTATTTTTAACAGTCACTATTTTTACCCATATCTAAATTCGATATTAAAGCGGACGATCAGCCCTATAATCTTGTGCGAGAGCAATAATATCAGAAGGTGGGTGGCTTAGTGCAACGCCTACTGATGAATACTGGCTAGTTCTTGAGCTCATGCTCTCTCGTGTTTTATCAATAGAGAGGCCAGAGAGGGGCAGTTTTTCTTTGACCACCAACTGCACCATTGAATCTCATCATTTTTGGCATCCCATCCCTCCACATCCCCTGATCCAAAATGGAAGATGATGACCTAACGGGCTCCTTGTTCTACAGCCCTGCAACCGCCGCCGCCTCCTCGCCTGCCTCCTCATTTGCGAGTGGGTTAGCCCCGTCGATTACCGCGTCTATATTTGCACCTTCTGATTTCGGCAACCCATGGTTTGCAGATGTACCTACAACTTCGGATGGTATTGATGTCAAGACTCTACTAGGTTAAGATCTTAGCTCCTTTCCTTAAGTATGTAGAACTTGACTCGAATTGCTAATCGATTTCGCCAATGTAGCCGGCGCGTTAATCGATCCAATATATAACCAAGCGTTCCAACAAGCAACTCCCGTGGGTGGTTCTGTTTCGGTTTCATCGCTTCACAGAGTAATCAGCTTGGCTGGTCTTCCCCCCTCAGTTACAGAGCGTATTCTCAATCTGGCAGTTGCATCCAACACAACACGCGTCAGCAGAGGGGAATTTAATGTTGCGCTTGCTCTCGCTGCTATGGCGCAAAAGGGAATGGGTAAGAGCCATGCGTGGAATTCGATGCTTCACCCATTTAACCGCTTTTCCATAGATGTTTCTCTCGATAATTTGGCCAACCACAAGGACGACATACCCACCCCGAGTCTGCCGGGTCTCGAGAACCTAAAGGTGGATGTGAGCAGCAGGGCCGGCGAAGCCTCCTCGACTTCACAGACTAATGACATGAGTTCGGTTAGCTTTCCAGATCCGTGGAGCACCGCTGGAACGAATGGGTATTCAAGTAAAGATTCGGAGACATTCGCGCAGGCGGCTGCAAATCGGGTTGCGCCCGCCGTGCCCTCAGGACGAATCGCGCGCACGAACGAGGAGGCATTCCAATGGTATCTTGACATGGATACAGTCAAAGTTAACATCTCGCCCGAGCGTGAGGGCTTCCTATTCAAACATGTCAATTATATCGTGGAGTCACAGGTAAGCTATCCCTCTGGTCATGTTGGAATCCGACCATACCAATGACAATGATGTCCATCTCATTCTCCCAGCGTCACGGATCGACCGTAGTTAGACGATATAGTGATTTCTGGTGGTTAATGGAGGTTCTTGTACAGCGCTATCCCTTCCGCATTCTCCCACACATGCCGCCTAAAAAGATCGGAGGAAGTAAGTGTTTCATCCTCTTAACCTACCCTTACCGGCATTGAATTCAACCTTATTAAGTGGACGATGGGTTCCTCGAGAAGCGCCGAAAAGGGCTGGTCCGATTTATCAATTTTATCGCCCGGCACCCGATATTGCGCGACGATGACCTGGTCTTGACTTTTTTAACGGAGCCGATGGTATTACGGGCATGTTTTAATAGATTTATTTTTTTTATATATGTTTACTGTCGAACCGTCCTACCTTTGCGACTGCACTGACCAGGGAAGATTAAATGTGTCTTTTTTGCTCTATCTAATAGGAAATGGCCCTATGGCGGCGCCAGAACATATTTTCGCTCGAGGACGAATTCAAGCGCCTGTATGAGTGCGGTAAACTCTCCGTGGATGTGAGGGGTGAGACTTGCGACCTCGAAAATCAGCTAGACCGAGTGCGAAAACGGCTGCCCAAATCCATTGAGTATTATCAAAATATGTGCCTGATTGTAGAGCGGCTGGCTCGGCGGTGGGAGGGGACGGCGGCCGATTTTGTCCGCTACGGGCTTTCGTTAAAGTAGGTGCTTCATCGCAGATGCCGAGCTGCAGCCATGCCTAACCCCCCTCTTCTCCATCCCAGCTCCTTGTGCGAGAATGAGAAGGAGTGCCATGTTGAGGGCTGCTCCTACTGCCCGCAGCTTCTTCGCGGCTACGAGATGATTTCTGCTCACATGCAACGCGGAGGGAGCATTCTAGAGGATCAGACAAGGGCGGCCTACGACGGCATCCTCGAGAGTTTAAAGCGGCATCGAGACCTGCTTGTGTCGCTTCGGGTAAGCACCGCTTCTTATTCGGACTGCCCAAGCGCATTCTGACCCGTTTTTCTATAGAACTTGTTCGAGCGCAAGGATCGCCTTGGGGTGGATACCATCGACACGCTGCAGAAGCGGATCCAACACAACCAAAATAAGCTCGACTCGATTCGGGAAACGCCAGGCCAGGAGTCGCTCTTCGAGCGGCTGACCTCCTCCATCGAACAGGTATACAGGCCGTTTTTTCCCCCTCTTTAGTTCTGCTTGACGCCATTCACCCTCTGCGTGTTTCCCTGTAGGACCAAAAGGACATTGAATACCAGCAAAAGCGCAATGCCTTTATAAGCACCTGTCTGCTGGCCGAGCTTAGGTTTTACCATTCCAACCACGCCTTCGTCTCCATGCTGTATCAGAATTTTGTTCATGATCAGGTCAAGTTTCTCCAACGACAGCTAGAAAACTGGAAACTGCTGAGCGATGCCGTCTATGACATGCCCGTCGACGCGGCCGGTTTTGCATAGAGGATATACACACACATATATATATTGGGTTGCTTACTTTTTTTCTTTATTTACGTTGAGTCTGTTTTCTTTTTTTTTTTTTTCCTGCCTTACCCCCTTTATTATTTCTTACTCGTGATCGTATTTGCTTTTTGTTGCCATATATACTTTATTTCTTTTCCCCGTCTCCAATTTTACTTTTATGTTCTCCATAATCTAACATACTATTCTATCTGCTATTCGCCCATAAAAATGCGGTCACACACCTTTTTTTTAATTGTGGATTCAACGGTCCACTTTCATATGCCTGATCATACCATTGCACTCTAGACGAGGGCAGCCCATCATGTATACTTACATCATCGATCAGGTTGAGATTCTTTTCCAGCGCCTTGGCTACAAGATCAAGTATGAGACGGATTTCACCTCCCATATGACGGGTGGATGGTAAAATGAGTTGCCCTTTTTCTTGGCTTGGCCTGTCATTCATCAAGATCTCCATGGTGGTAGGTACCTTTCTCCGCGCTGGCATGCACACGAGTTCATCCTCACCAATCTTGTCTTCTTCACCCTCTTCTTCTGGAGCCTCTCTCGGATTCTGCGGCCCACCTCCCCCGTCTCTGTGGCCTTTTCCGAGTTCACCCCCGCGCGCTCCCTCAATCGAACCGACATGCTCATCACTGTCCTCGTTGCCTCCAGCGTCATTCTAACCGCCACCCACAAGATGCTGGGCTCCACCCTGTGGCTTATGTTCCAGCCGTGCCACATGCACAGCATGCTGCTGGCCGCCCTGCTGCTATGGCCACAGCCGAAGAAGCATTTTGGGGTGAATCTGGTTCTCAATGTGTACCTGCATCACCTGTGGGGGACGCTGTTGGCGCTCGCGCAGCCGGATTTCAGGGGCTATGGGCAGTTTCTTGAGAAGGAGAACTTTTGGTTTGGTAAGGCACAATTCCAGAGGAGGGAGCTGAGCTGAGCTGGGCGGCTAACTTGCCATTTTAGAGCACGTTGCCATTCTTGTTTTGCCGTTTTACATGCTCTACTCGGGCCGCTTCGCCCTGTTTCCGCTGAGCCTCGAGTTCTACGTCTTCGCGTACACGTGTCTTGGGATCTACCACAGCCTGATCCTGGAGGTGAGCTCGATCGTGTCCGGGATCAACATTAACTACATGCTGGCACCGCCACCAGGCAAGTCGGCATATTTTGGAGGCCATCCCTGAGGGCATTGGCTAATGTTTCTCCTTTTGGGTCCAGGTGTTCTCCAAATGTTCGGGCCGTGGTTTCGGATCATGCTGTACATGGTTGCCTGTGTTTTTATGTATATCTCGCGAGGGGTGGCGGTGGGCCTCACCACCACCCTTGTGCAGCCCCCGTGCGGGAAAGTCAAGGAGCAATAGAGGGCAGGCGCGTTGTTCGGCGGGATGGCCCTTCAGCGCCCGCCCTTTAGCTTGCTTGGCGTGTGTTTGTGTGTGCATGCTTGTGTATATTTATGGTTTTTCAGTAAGCCAGTTTTTGCGTAGATAAGATTCCCCTTTGTGCCCTTTGCCGGCAGGATGACTGTCGATGTACTTTATGAACTCTATCCCGAGTGTGTGCTAATAGACATTTCCCACTGAGCCATCCGGTATAATGTAAATAAATTTCGAGCCAAAAGAAAACAAACGGCGGAGGTGCCGAGCGGGGGCCTTGGCTAGGAGAGCATTTGGGGAGGCGAGCCACGTCCCCAACTGCCACGGGGGCGCGCGCTCGGCGGGCGCAGCGGCCTGCGCTGAACCCGCTTACTTCATCTTGGCAGGGGGAGGTGGGGAGGGGGAGGATCAGGCCCGCAGGCGGAGAGGCGTAGCTAAGGCCCACCGTGCTACCGTCGGTAGCTGGCTTTGGATTTGCGCGCGTCCCCAAATCCTGTTCCCCCCAATGTCGGCTGGCTCCGTACGCTAAAGTCGGGTTATTTTGTGCAATTCGTTAAGATTTACGGTTCGTGTGGTGGTTTGGGTTTAGCTTTCTCCTCTGCGGCCTAAGCTTTCCCACCACAAAACAATTCGTTTTCCTTCTGGTCGGTACCGCAGGCCACGAATGGAAGCAGGGCCGCCACCTCACCCAACCCTAGCGCGCATAGCTGACGGGCCGGCTGCCATTTGCTGACAAGGCTGCCATCCCATGTGGGCCGACCTCAAATCCGGCCTGAGCTTGCAGCCGCCTTGCTTAAGCAGGTGTCAGTCCGTTTGAGTTGCCCTCTCGCGGTTCCAATGGGCGGCCATCCTTACGAAGGCAAACACGCGGCGAGGGCGGGCAGCGGGAGAAGGGAAGCCAGGGCGGCGGAGGAGCCGATGCTCTCCTCCCCCTCCTTTGTGGGCGGGGGAGAGACAAGAGCATCCTCGCGCCGCGGGACAGTGTGGCAGCCGGCTTGCTGGGATCGAGCGCAGATCACCCGTGCGGCCGGGCGAGGCTCTTAGCAAGGCAGGGAAGCGCGGCGGCAAGGTTCGTTTGGTGTCAGGTTATGCGCTTTCCCCTGGGTCACGTTTAGTCATAGGCGGGAGTTCGCCTGAGCTTGGAGCGCGGTGTCCTTAATATGCGGATAAACGGACTAGCCGAGAATTGCCGGAGCTGCATGAACCTTCATGGAATGAATTCTATTTGTAACCACCTTCCTAAACCTCCTGGCGGCCAATCACCGGCGCGCTGCGGGGTTCCACCACAATCGGCCGAATTTTCCATCCGCTTTCCTTGCCAGCGCAGCGGGCGGCTCCCCCCCTTGCAAGCACAGGGCAGAGCGGCAGCCGCCGCGCCCGTTTTCTCCCCGGCCCAAGCCCATGCCTGGTCCGGCCGCGTGGTCCGTTGCGCGGCCGCGCGCTGCGGGGGATGAGCCCCCGGCAGGCAGCGTTTGCAGCGTGGTATATTTTTGGATCCTGTCGCAGGTCCACGCGGATTGGCCAGTTCATTTAACGTAAAACACGATCGTCTCTCATAAGGCGTGGAGTGTTTTTTTCTGAGGTGCAATGTGACAGACTCCAAATTAGTCAAAAATAACCGACCGCAGAAGAAAACGAGAAACCCACTTATTAAAAAAGCCCTAAATAAGTTGCTCTACCGGTCCTCCGCGTTGCACAGCGAGTATAAAGAGAGAGGAGGCAGACGGCCACTCGGCTCTCCTGTTTTTCGCTTCTTCCCCTGAAAGACGAATCGCCCTCTCCCCACCGCAAGCACTCGGGCTAAGACAATGGGAACGTACTTCTACTTTGACATCCCCTCCCCCACCCTGACTATCCAAGAAATGGCCACCTCCAATCCCAATCCTGAATTCGGCTACCCAGCCACATCGCTGCCCGCATCCACAGCCGCGGCCGAATTCGCAGAAATGAACCTGGGCTACATCGGCTTCCCCCCCGCATCAAAGGGGGAATCCGAATGCGGGGCTCGCGCCCTGTACGAGGCCCCGTATTATCCCTCCGTCTCGTGGTCATCCTGCATTCCCCTGAACAATCCCTCGGCCACTCCTCTGTGGCCTCCCCTCACATTCCCGCCCGAGCTCTCGCTCGTCTCTCCCCCCCACGTCCCCGCCCCCGCCCCCCCCGCTGGGCCCCTGGCCCCGCGCATCGGTGGCAGAAAACGGATGCAGACGGTGGCCAACGACCAGCCTCGCCCCTACGTCTGCGACAAATGCCCGCAGTCATTCACGCGCAATCACGACCTCAAGGTAATCATCCCCTCTGAAAATGATGCTCTGCCAATTGGCCCAGCTGACGCTCCCTTTCTCGCGCTTCTAGAGACACAAACGGATCCACCTCCAGGTCAAGCCCTTTTCGTGCCAGTGCGGCAAGGCCTTCTCCAGGCGCGACGCGTTGAAACGGCATATGACGGTGCGCAAATGTGTCGCGAACAACAGTGTCAAGAAATAATTCCCTCCCACACACACCTCCCCCACACACACTGTCCCCCGCGACGGGGGAAATGTATCTTAGAAGTGCAAAAATGGTCTTGACGTCTGTAAATACTTTCTCCTATAATCTCATAATTTATATTCCCTCCCCCTGCATATATAATTTTGCCTTCTCTCTTATTTCACACTGTTTATTTAATTTCTCGACTCCTCTTATATACATATATTTGTGACTTTCTCTATCCGAAAGACATTGCATATTTATGGTTGCTTATATATTCTCGGCTTTTATCAGTAATGTTATCAAAGCTACGGATCTGACCGGTACGCGTAAAATAAATGGATGGTTTTAAAAAGCCTAGGGCTCACTCGCCCCTCGATCGGCCTCTCTCGAGGTGGATAATCTGGTTCGAATTCGGCTAGGGTTTTAGGGGAAAGCCGATCAGCGGACCGGATAAATGTAGATGACGTGATGCCCTGGTGGAAATTTTCCGTGCTCGAGGCCACGTTTCGAGGACGAAAAATTCCTTCCTTCATCCCTCTTAGAAGCAGCAACCAAGCCATGGCCACGCTCTACGCATTCCCCAACACAGACTCCCTCTCCAAAAGCCTCTCCGACTTCGTGGAGCGGCTCTCCGAAGAGGCCATTTCCGCACGTGGCCACTTCTCCGTGGCCCTCAGCGGCGGCTCTCTCCCCAAGCTCTTTGCCGCCCACCTGAAGAGCAATCCGCGCGTCGACTTTTCGCGTTGGCACATCTTCCTGGCCGACGAGAGATGCGTACCCCTCGACGATCCCGAATCCAATTTCGGCCTGGTGAAGAAGGAGCTGCTCGACCACCTGACGGCCCAGCCAAAGGTGTACCCGATCAACCCGGACCTCGTGGGCCATCCCGAGAAGGCTGCCGTGGACTATGAGCGGCGCGTGCGCGAGGCCCTCGGAGAAAATGCGCAGATTGACCTGATTATGCTGGGAATGGGGCCCGACGGTCACACTTGCTCGCTCTTCCCGGGGCACCCCCTGCTCAATGTGTCCGAGAGACTCATTGACTCCTTAACCAACTCGCCCAAGCCGCCCCCCTCCCGGATCACCTTCACGTATCCTTTTGTGAATCGCGGGCGGTACGTCGCCTTCGTGGCAACCGGAGAAGGAAAGCAGGACGTGCTGAAGGCTATCTTGGACCACAAGGACTGGGCCCTACCCTCCACGCGTGTACAGCCCGAGTCCGGAAAACTCTTCTGGTTCGTCGATGAGCCGGCCGCGAAGAAGTTGGACTATTCTCGTGCTGAATATAAGCTCTAGAGATCTCCCGCAGAAAATCTGTCTCATGTACATAAAGTCATGGCTCGTGAGCTACCTTTATTTTTGTTTTCTCTCTCTCTCTCTCTCTCTCTCTCAATACACTGTTGCAATTCAGAACGGCACTGTCTGAACGGTACCATTTTCCATAGAAATAAAGATCGGATATTTAAATTTCAAATGTATAGAGAGATTGGTCTGCTCTTCAAGTGACCAAAGCAAATGTATACATGGACTCGAAAGGTAGAATACAACGATTTCATGAGCAAGATTAGAAAGTAAAACTACTGGATCAATGATGGCATTGGGCTGTCGCACGTCGTACATTACGCAGCAGGTACCAGAGAAATATCACGATACCAGAAGCGATGTTGCTTGATTGCCTCAATAAAGGAGGTGGCAATCGAGACGGCGCCCGACACGGCCTTGAAGTCGCGCACGGTCACCACCCCCTGGCTCGAAAGCACGTCGTCGCTCTCGGACAATTGCACGCCGGTGAGGGTGCACTTCTTCAGGAATTCCACCCCCTCCCCGACCGCGCATATGGGTTTAAAGTGCTTGAACGCCTCGTTCACGAACCCAAGCACCTCCCCGTTCCTCAGGAGGGATTCCACGCTCGCCCTCCCGCCCACAATGCACACTGCATCGAACTTGGTCGACTTGCTGTTGAACGCGGTGAAGTCGGCGTCCACCTCTTGGCCGGTGTCACTCCGGACAGCGCCACGGTGGGGCCCGATGATATGGGGCATGGCGCCGTTGGATTTGAGGGCAAGCGAGATCTCTGAGAGCTGCACCGCGTCGAATCCGTCCTCGACAAGGAAGGCAATTTTGCGGCCCTCGATCGAGTCCTTAGCCGAGTTGTCTTGACTAAGCGCCTGGCTCTTTCGCCCATGGTTGGGACAAGCGGGGGCGCTGGGAGGCGTGACGCCGATGCCCTTGGCTACCGCTTTGGCGAGCTCGTGGTCCACGTGGTTGAAGTGGGCAATCATGCGTTCACGGACCCCCTGGTCCACCACTTGCGAGAGTTCAAACTTGGCGGCGAAGATCAAGTGCTCTTTTTCGGCCTTGGACAGGGAGTTGTAGAAGAGGGTGGCCTGGGAGTAGTGGTCCTGGAATTTGGGGCCGCGGGCCCTTATTTTTAACCCGGCCACCTTCTCAGCAAAGTGCACGTAGCCTCCCTCCCTCTCGGGGGCCACATCGGGGACGCCGAAGCGGTTAGGGAAGTAGTTCACGCGACCTTTATTGATGGTGGTGCGGTGAAGGCCGTCCCGCTGGTTGTTAAACACGGGGCAAATCGGTCGATTAATCGGAATCTCTACAGAAATGACGGAGTGAGTCCATCGGGGTCACATCGCTGGGGGAGTGGGGGCGGGTGAAGCGTGCATACCTTCAAAGTTGGGTCCCCCGAGACGGGAGAGCTGGGTGTCTGTATACGAGAAGAGCCGCCCTTGAAGCAAGGGGTCATTGGTTACGTCGATGCCCGGGACCAGGTGGGCGGGGTGAAAGGCAACCTGCTCAGTCTCGGCGAAAAAGTTATCCGGGTTACGATTGAGTACCATTCGGCCGACCCAGCGAACGGGAACTAGCTCCTCCGGAATGATCTTCGTCGGATCGAGGAGATCAAAGTCAAAGTCGTGCTCCTTCTCCTCCGGTACAATCTGGAGTCCGAATTCGTACTCGGGATAGTTGCCGTTCTCAATGGCTTCCCAGAGATCCCGGCGATGAAAGTCCGGGTCTTGGCCTCCCAACCTAAAAGAGGATAAAGAGAACAGGCTCAGTATCGGTAAGTGCATTGAGCCTCGGGTGGCAAGGCCTACTTGTTAGCCTCGTCCCACGCAAGGGAGTGGACTCCCAACTTCGGCCTCCAATGAAACTTGACAAAACTGCGCTGTCCGCGGGCGTTGACGAGGGCAAAGGTGTGGACTCCAAACCCTTGCATCATGCTGAAGGAGCGCGGGATGGCTCTGTCAGAGAGCACCCACATGCTCATGTGGATGCTTTCCGGATTGAGGCTGATGAAGTCCCAAAAGTTGTCGTGGCTGGTTTGCGCCTGAGGGATCTCATTGTGAGGGGCTGGCTTGGCAGCATGGATCTTGGGAAGAGATTGGGGGTTAGCAGGGGGATGAGAGGTTTGGGAAAAGCTTCGGAGAGTTAGAGGCTCACCACATCCGGGAATTTAATCGCATCCTGAATGAAGAACACCGGGATGTTGTTGCCGACCAGCGAGAAATTCCCCTCCTCGGTGTAGAATTTCACTGCAAAGCCGCGCACATCTCGCACCGTGTCTGCCGAGCCTCGCGAACCCGCCACGGTGGAAAAGCGGACAAAGACAGGCGTCTTTTTCGATGGGTTGCAAAGAAACTTTGCCTTTGTGAACTCTTCCTGCGATTCATACACTTCGAAGAAGCCATGAGCAGCCGCTCCGCGGGCATGCACTACCCGCTCTGGGATGCGTTCGTGGTCGAAGTGGGTCATCTTCTCGCGAAAATGAAAATCTTCGAGGAGGGAGGGGCCTCGCTCGCCCTATCCACCCTTCAAAATGAGCCATTCTAATCCGGAATTAGAGGATACAGGGGAGGATCTTTACCGCCTTCAAGGTGTCCACATCGTGCTGGATTCGTGTGCCAAAGTTGGTTGTGATATAATCACCAGCCTCGGCCCGAAAGGGCTCCAGGTGCTTGCTCTTTTCGTCTGTCGAGACCGTGGCGACGACTTTATCTTTGATATGAGAAAGAGTTTCCATGGTGTGGAAATTAACCAGAGGATAAGAGAGTATTGGAAATAGATGATAAAGTCAAAAAAAACCGGGAAAGGGCTTTTATATGTTGAGATGCAATGGATGGTTACGAGAGCAGTGGGAAAGACTAAGTCCTACTTTCTCGATGCTTACTCATTTTTGCCACCGGGACGCCTTATTTGAGTAACCATCAATTGCCAAAAAGGGTTTGACCAATTTGGATGGAGGTAAGGGCGTTTATATGATCGATTTGTTCGAGTCGAACACGTAAAGGTGTGGATATGGAGGATATACAACAGTAAAAGGAAAGAGAAAAGTCTAAAAAAAAAGAGTATCATTGATTCTGACTGCTTTTTGCTGTCCACTGAGAAAAGAGCATCCGAGCGTGGTCAACCATGCCGCTTAGAGAGAGAGCCGGCCGCACATCGAGGTAGAACGAGACATTTTGAGGGCGATTGGGATCTTGCTTACCCGCGTAGAAATCTATCACGTATGTCACTTGCTTGCCACATCGATCCACCGTCCAGTCGTGGCGATCGAACGGTAGCGTATAGCCAAGCAAGCCCAGCAGCCGCGCCTTGGGGGTGAGATCTTTGGGCCGACCCTGGAATTTCACAAGTTTGGGCTGACCGCAGGTACTGGGAGAGAAGAGAAAGAGGATGAGTGTCTATCTTGAAAGCTAAAGGAAAGATTACTGCCCGACTCACTTCTGATGCAGCTTCTCCCACTCCAAAATCTTTTTCCAGGCCATCTCATTCACTGCATTATGGATCGGCACCACTACGCCCATATCCTCTTCTCGTGGATTCCAGTTCTTTCGCCTCATGGCATTGAAAAACATTTGCTCTGAAGGGTATATCCATACGCCTTCTTTTTCGCTGTTAGAGGAGGATTTGGGTATGGTAGAATGTTGGCGGTCTGTGCTGAGGGGGATGCGCTGATCAGGAGCTGACGTTTGATCTGGGACAGCGGGCATTTGATTACGATCATCAAGACGCTCTGACGAGCATGCATTATCTAATGCGCTCTGAGGAGTGGCGGTGGGCGAACTAGGGAGAAAGTGTTTGTAGTTGGAGTGATCGACAGGGCATTGAGACTCGCTTGGTGCATCATTTGACTTTGGAAGAAAATGTTTGTACGCTGTGTGATCTACGGGACAGGCAGAGGAGGAGGCTTGCTCATTCCCGCCAGCTGATTGTACCTTGGATTCCGACATTGTGCTCTAACTCAAGGTTATTTCCGTCGTTAGAATTTATTTTTATGTGGCGCAATTAGGATTGTTTATCATTTATAATGTGGCCTTGAAACTGCTACTGCTATTTTTCTCTCCTTTTCTTCGTTTCTATTTTTTTTTTTAAATCTCTTTCTCAATTTATAATACTTTGTGCCATAATACGCGCGAAGCCGTGGTTTGGAGGTAATTATCGTAAACTTTGCTATCTTTTCGAAAACTTTCAAAATGATGATTTCATATATAAAACGAGAGTTTTAAACAATGATAAAACTACAAATACACGAGCTTTTTAATACTGATTTTCTTGTTTATTTGTTGTATGCTTGCAACTGTAACATGTATATCTGACCATTTCTTTGTGCTCATAGGTGAAGCGCCAAGGTTTCGTGCTTTCTATCGCTAATAGGATATTCAATTTTTAATAAATGAAATTTTCCTTACTTATGACTCTTGGATTTTTTTTTCTCATTTCGTGTTTTCCAAACGTAAAAACAACTATTCACTTTAAAAAGAAAAAAAACCAATCCGTTACAGTAACCATGGGAGGCCGCGTGAGGCTGTTGTGATATATACTGTATATATGTTTGAACTTGAAGTATATGAATGTGTGGCTTAGCACACTTCGCTCCCTCAATGCACATCTTTAAAAGTTATTTCTACGATCCTTCGTTAGGAACTATTCCATTGTACGAGAATACTTCTTCTTTTTTTTTCGTATTCTATGTTAGACCTATTGCATGTAATTTGTCTGTGTAAATGAACGGATACTCTTCCTCAATAGCTATGCTCAATACATGCGTAGCGCGTTCACTGGATCTCTTACAACCGCAAGGATCTATTGAACACCAGGCGGAGCAACAATGCGAAATCGTCAAGTCAGAGATAGCACCAGTTCTTGCTAGCAATGATGGAGAAGAGAGCTCTAGTGTAGAGAATGATCTTCGGAAAATTGCCCTGGAATTTACGTTTCGTAACGTTGCATTCAGCATCAGAGTGAGTGTTGAGAACCATGGTATCGGCATGATCGCTCGACGAGTAATCTCTCTCGAAATATAGAGAAAATTAGGGACTGACGAAAACTGCCTGTTCTCCGAACTCTACAAATGTCTCGACTTGATAGTTGCCACTGCTGAATATGGTATTGCAAGAGCTCGACTCCTCCCATTTATTATGGGCATTTAGCAGCTTTCCCTAATTGTATTCATTGCAACTAGGCTTGCTTGACGACACCGTTCCCCTCTCCATCATCGAAGACCTCTCAGACACAATCCCCGATGATAAGCTCTCTCATCTCGTGCAATATCTGGAAACGCGGAATGCCCGGCTAACAAAGGTTTCGTGTTCATTTTGCGCATTTTTTCCACGGCCTTTGTCCGTCCGCTAGCACTTGTAGCGTCGGCGAGGCATGTTTTCCGGATGGTAGTGGATCCCATATGCTCAATTCATTTTTGCTTTAACTCTTAAACGATATAGCATATGGAGCCCAACAAGGGGAGATTTCTGATATTTTTGCGTACCTGCAATGACATGCTTCGCCGAGTCCCACGGTTCAAGGATCCAGTGCTGTGTGCACGCATCTCACAGCTGATTGCTTGTACAATTCCCGTCTGCGACCGTTCAGGTGGGCCCGAATTCTCCTGATTGTATCGAACGCAGCATTTATTTTGCCCCGTTATTTTAGGTTTAAATCTACAGGGAGATGTCAACCTCAAAAACGTTACCCAGTTTGAAGATCAGGATGCGGCCAAAAGTGCAAACCAAGAGCCTGCCAAAAATGACAGCATGATAGACATTGACACTAAGCAAGGTCTATTGGATTAACCTGTTCGATTTTTCCAGATCGGTTCTGGTGTATTGACTTTATTTGCTCGCATCTTAGACAAGAAAATTAGCGAGGGTAGAGAGTTTTATCGCACGTTCTGGTCACTCCAGAGAATCCTTGGGAACCCGTCGTCCTGCTTAGATATGGAGAGCTATAAAAGGGTAAAACAGGTAAGCGGTCTCATTTCCAGCTGAAGTGTTTTCATCAAAGATCTTACACTTTTATGTACCTCCACGTAGTCCATCGAGGAGATTCTCACGAAATTAGAAAAGACTCCTGTTCGCCCCATTGCCTCGCTTGACACGCGACGTGCACGCCGAAGGGAATGGAGATCATCGCAGCAAACTATCGCTTGCTCCGACGACACAGAGATGGAGGATGTGGTAGGTAGCGAGGAGAGAAAGCGGAAGCGCATGTCTAGTTCTGAGTCGCTTTCCCAACCAGCACGAAAGCAGCCCCGGCATGATACGGAGGCCACGCACCCGAATCTTGGCGAAGGCGCTAATCAGACAGCGGTCGAGGAGAAAAAGCTTCCTACGGGGACTTCCGTGCTGCAGGAGGAAAGTGAAAATCTATTCGATATTGCTGGTTTGGATCTACCTAAATTCGTCACCAACTACAACCTCTTTAGTCTGGAGGTAGATATTTTCCTATTTTTGTTTTCGTTCTCATCGACTCAAGATTCTCCCCCCCCCATATTTATTGTAGTTATCCGACTCCTATTTCCGACGTCATATTCTTATCCAACTCCTTGTTCTGCTGCAATTTATCTTGGGATTTACCGCTACTAAACTCGAGAAGGCTCGTGAAGAACAAGCGGCCAAAGGGAAAAAGACAGCAGCTCGAGCCGCACAGCCAACCTTTGTGCTTGAGGACACAGAGGGCGAATGGGTGCAGCAAATGAGGAAGCGAATTCTCGACCTTCTTGAGAATACAGCACCATCTGGCAAACGATTCACAAGTGCCGCCATGAAATTGATTGCTGACGAGGATTTTTGGGTACGGTGGAAAGCACAAGGATGCCCGTCCTTTGAGAAGAAGCCGGTCGGGACGGAGGAGTTTGAAATAAAGAATGCCTTGAAGCCCGGGCCGATGGTAATCCTGTTTACATGCGAAGGTGCTTGGATGTGTTCGATTAATTTTGTGGTCTATTTATAGAGCATTGCAAAGCCCTACCCGTTTAAACTCGGCACAGCTTCTTTGACGAAGATTTGGGAAAAAACCGGTGCTAAGTTCCCGTATGTTTATTTCATATACTTACTCTACAGTTGAATGACGTTGAATTATAATATCGTCTTGATAGCAATAAAAAGGCGCCCCAATTCGAGGACTACCTCAGGACGATTCGTCGCACCGTTCTTAGAAAGGACGTCGACTCTATAAATCGAGAAGAATACGATATGCGATGGGACGACTTAGAGGTAAATGTTTTTAAGAGTTTTCAGGGAGGAGCTTTTACTGACGTGATATTCATTGCACAGAGCGAGCAGAGGTCGGTAGCCGATTGGCGAGCTATACGCCTAGCTTCCGTCCGACATTGCCACATTTTTGGCAAGCTCGGACAAGACTGCACATCAAAACGGCTGATGGAGGAGCTCTCATTATTACCACGAAAACCGAAGCCGGTTAGCCCTGATGAAGCCCCCGCCCCACCTGTCAACGGCAGTACAGCCAACGGTGGCACCAACGATGTCAAGCCAGCGAACACATCGGCAGAAGCTTCACAAGTTAATTCAGCTCCCGAGGCTGATGAGAAACCTGATGCAGCCGAGAACAAGGATAAAGAAGCGGAAGCTCCGGTGCCGCTCAGGAACGAATCGGAGAACTAAAAGTTTTGTTTTTAGCTTCCCTGAGGCATTTGTTAAATATATAAATTTTCATTGCAGCCATATTTTAGGAACAAGGTTTCTATTCAAAGAAAAAAAAAGCTGGATACAATTGTTGGATACATTGGATGCGACAAAACAAGTTGGATCAGTTAAAGTGCCAAAAAAAAAAGTGAGAACGAATCCTACACGGTATTTTATAATACCAGACCAACATAAAGCCAGACCATGTGTATGTTTTATATATAGAAAATTATCGAAAATATATTGGGGGATCATTTAAAGGTAGAAATAATTGGATAAAAATTGTCGGCATGAAATGGGATATGCCGTTCTCTATATGGTTCTCTAAAGAGTTCTATTTGCGGCTCTACTCATGACCAACACTCCTGCTGGTACCTTCCGGTCTGCTCCATTCTTTTCAAGTACGCCTCTGCATCTGTGGGCGACATGTTTCCTTCTTTCATAATTATATCTCGTATAGCTTCGCGCACTTGCTCAGGCATCTTATCCGATCGCCTGGAAAGAGCAATTAGACCGAGAAATCACACTGCACCACTTTTTCCTGTGAACTTACCCAGACAAATATATGCGACCCCCGAGCTCACCAATACTACGCCAAATCTCTTTTGCATTCTCAAGCAATCGGTGCTGTACGTATATTTTGTCAATCTAATATTGCCACAAATATTAATTGCCAATATCAACTCCGACATAATAGTGATGTACCTGATCCCGGGAAAATGCCGAATATAGGAATAGCTGGCCTTCTTTTAAGTATGCATTCCACTCATCCTGGTAATAAAAGTCTTTATCTTTCTTTCTTCCTCCAAAGTACAGGAAGTTCTCTCGTGCGCCCCGTTGGATTCGTTCTTCAATCAACGATCGCATCGGAGCAACACCGGTCCCAGGCCCAATAAACACGGCTGGGATTTCGAGCTCTGGGGGGAGCCGCATTGTTCCCCGCGAAATGGAGAGGCCAGTTAGACGGTCCCCCGGGCAAAGAGTCGCCATCCATTTGGTACAAATCCCTTCGCGAGGGGTTTTCATCTTAGTGTTGTAATTCACTATCGCGACGCATAGGTGAATCTCGTGAGGATGAGCCTAGTCATTTCACAGTGCTGCATGAATACAAAAGAGAGTGGGCATGGATCGTGAAGTATAGGCAGTACTTACAGCTCCTGATGATGCTATTGAAAAAGACCTTGGCTTCATCTCTGCGAACACATCAAAAATGTAATCCAATGGAATAGTGGCGCTTCCAAAGTCTTTTAACACCTCGAAAACCGTTCTTTTTGGCCGGTAACAATACGAAAAGAGTTCATCCTGTCCCTCTGGGGTGCAAAATTCGCGGAGCTTTTCAGTGTGCAGTTCATCTGTGGTGAAGTGTGCTAGCATTTCAAACAGCGTACGACGAGGGCGCCCGAATATGTCAAGATAATTGAGTAAAAGGGTGCGAAGAGTGACGGCAGCGGGCAAGTGTGAAGGAAGTCTTCGTTCATTTGGAAGAAGCCGGAACGGCTTATCAGCAATCTCAGCCCATCCCATATAGTCAAGAAATTCGGACACAGCCTCGGGCAAGTTTTGTGGGTGAATTACAAGTACGTCGCCCGGTTGGTAGCTAATAAGTATATGTTTTGTAGTCTATGTGGGAACATGAAATTGCAACAGTATTACCTAACATTTTTGTCGTCCAGTGCGAGTTCAATATGTCGCACATCTTGGAAATGGTCGGATGCAGTGATCCGCTCATTCTTCACGACCTTTGCACTAAAGCCTTCATAAGATATTTTGTTTTCTATTCTATGTAGAAGCTCTCCATTTGCGTCGAGTTTTTCCAGAAATTCAACTCGGAAGCTGGGGGGAGGTGTAAAAGATAATAGTCTGGTTAAGGAAGCAAACTGGACATCGTATGTGTAAAAATAGCCAATTGGAAAGAAAAGGATATAATACATCCGCTGGTATGATTTCAACCCCAACAGGAAGGGGATATTTATCCAGTAGCGTCTTCCACAACCCATCCTGCCACGGATCTAGACCGCCGTTATATCTGCAGAAGTTCAGTGAGCAGAAAATTAATTTGTAAAGGACCAAGGAAAGTGAAAAAGAAAAAGAATTACCCTAGATAATGCTGGTCATCGCCATAACCGACTGGATAAAAACTAGTTGCGCCTAATTGTGCCAGTCGTTTGTACAGCTTTTTTGCAGGGAAATTATACCTTGAATTGAATTCAAAAGAGTTAGAAGCTTGAGCTTTCGAAAGAGCAAGTTAAGATGTTACTTAATGTATGAGGAATCTCCCAGTCCGAAAACTGTATATTCTAGATTGCTAAGCACATCATGAGGGAGATTTTTGCGCAAGAGAAACTTCCAAAATTTCTAAACGAGTAGAATTCATTCGGTTTGATCGCTTAATATTAACTCCAAAACTGACAGGTCTCTACGAACCTTCATATTATCGGGTTCCTCTCCTTGTCCAGTGGTGGCACAAACAAACACGACCAACTTTTCTTGCACTAATTCGGCCTTTTCGAAATGTGAGAAGGACAAATAATGATTATGTTTGAAAATCATTTACCTTGTCGTATTCATCCATTGCTAACACTTGAGCCTGAAAGTGGTATCGCCTTGCCTCTCGTGCCAACATCTCAGCTACATCCTGTGCCGTTCCAGTTTGCGATCCATAGAGGATCAGGAGTTTCCTCGGGGAAGATTCCTGCGTCATTTTAGGCAAGAATAGACTGATTTAAAATCAAAGATTTAATGTGACGATGAAAATAAATAGGTCAGTTTGTGACTATTTCTTCGCCACCCAAATTTTTATTTCTCTCACACTCAAGCTAAAAACCCTCTATACTTTTTTTTTCACGAGCTTATTGGAAAACCGCAATGTCGCCCGCTGCACCATCAGCTGCAGAGACCGTGTTGTTGGACAAGGATGGGAAACCTATAGTTGTTAAAAAGAAGCCGCTTTCATGGGTGAATCTGGGGATAGGTGCCTTCCTCAACCTATTTGAAATTACAACTTTGGGACAGCCATTTGAGGGTTAGATGGAATTTATAGGCCAAAAGGCCAAGATGGCTTTGACTAATGAAGCTCTAATGGTTTTCGTTGAGCAGTTCTGAAAACTCACTTGGCCTCTCACCGTGGAGACTCGCTTGGTCAAGCTATCTCAAAGACTTATCAGCGGGGAGGCATTTTTGGCTTCTACCAAGGCCTTATTCCCGTAAAATATATGTTCTCACAATATAACCTTAACCTTAACTAATAGCCTTTTCGATTAGTGGGCATGGATAGAGGCAGCGACGAAAGGTGCTGTGCTTCTCTGGGCCGCTAGTGAGGTTGAATATTATAGCTTGGCCAACTTACAAGTAAGATGTCAGAATACCTGTGTATTTTCACCATATATCAAACCTCATTTGTTCTGCAATCCTAAAGATGAGCCCATTTGCTGCTGGTCTGATGGGCGGTATGGCGGGCGGTCTAGCGCAGGCCTACTCCACTATGGGATTTTGCACCTTTATGAAAACAGTCGAAATAACGCGAGCGAAGGCTCCGGGAGATGCTAAGATTTCAACATGGAAAATCGCAGGCGATATTTTACGGCGTGAAGGGATCCGTGGAATAAATAAGGGGGTGAATGCGGTTGCCCTTCGACAGAGCACAAACTGGGCCTCGCGTCTTGGTTTAGTATGTCCTAGTTTGGGAAGATTCATGAACTTGAATTTAATTTTCTTTTCTAGAGTCGACTGGCGGAGACAACTATCCGTAAAATTTGGGGAGTGAGCGAAAAAGACCCCCTTACGAACGCACAGCGCATTGCTGCCTCCGCGATTGGAGGAGGATTGAGCGTATGGAACCAGCCGATCGAGGTTATCCGGGTAGAAATGCAGTCGCAGGTAAAATCTCCTGGGCGCCCGGAGAAGTTAAACATAGTATCATGCGCAAAATATATCTGGCGCACTAGTGGATGGCGCGGATTCTATCGTGGCGCAACGCCGAGAATTGGGCTTGGGTAAGATGTCGAGTGTAAAGAGCCTCGTAGAAATTGTTTAACGATAATGGTGGCTTTTCAAATTCTTAGGATGTGGCAGACCATTTGCATGGTATATGGCGGGGATAGCCTAAAGGCAATGGCAGCAGATTACGAGAAGAAAAGAAAAGCCTCGATGCTGTAAACGCGATAGATACCCCTCTTTTTCGTGAGCGATATATTATGTAGCAGTAATGGGATGTTATATTATATGAATATTGTGGTGTACTGGTCATTTGATTTTGTTTTCATAAATGAGTAATATTTGTTTAGAGAAAAAGATATGAAAACTGAGCATGTTCTAATTGAAAGAAATACATTTAAATAACCTGGTAGTGTGTGTCAGCTCTAAATGCGTAGTGAACGGGAAAAAATTTTGAAAGTGCAAAATATTATAGATATAAATACAAGTCTTGAGTGGACTGGGAATTGCTAATTATTCAGTTGAGTGGTTTGAGATGGATGCGTTGTGCAAGAAATAGGACCTGGCGTGGTTGATGTATCGGCTGTGGGAGAAGCAGGCTCGTTGTCTATATTCTCTTCCTCTATTCGTTCCAAAGGCTGGGGAATATCCAATATCTCCTCGTATTTGGGCGGAAGCTCTTCTCTCTCCAGATACTGCGGAAGTGGCTCCTGGTGTTGCTGCTGCCGTCTAAACAAATATACATAGTCCATTCCCCTTAATCTCTCTTCGCCCCTGCCTAGTCCTGCCACGCCAGAATTCTGAGTTGCTACTGAGACCTTGCCTCTCAGACAGTACTTCCATACCAAAAACAAGATAAGTATTGTGGTGAAGATAGCGGAGCAGACGGACGCAAGGATCCACCATAGTTGTGGGAATGGCTGCGGCTGATTGAGGTCATAGGACATTGGTGTATTAACCGTGGGAATTTCCGTGGGCCTAGAGGTTTTGGTAGCATTTGTCTCGCAGACCATTCGCTTACCGCACACCAAATTGCTGAATTAAAGCGGTGGAATGTTATCCATTTAATGACGCATGTAACGGCGGACAAAATATACAAATTAAACATACCTTGAGCACTGATCATCGGTTAAGCATGCACTTCCCAATTTGCTGAATGCTACACAGCTACTGACGTAGCCTGCGGTAGTATTCACAGTGTGGCAGAATCCGTAGGTTTCGTCGCAAGTTTCGCACTCGTTGAATGCTTGCTTCGGAGGCTGCTCGCAATGTCCCTCATGACATACATAGCACACGTCATTTTGGCATAATGAATAGCAATCCAAAGAGCATTCTGAGCCGATCGATACAACCGATCTTGACAAAAGAAGGACCACTAAAAGTACTGGCAATGGGTACTTCATTACGCTCAGTTCATTTTACTTTTTTTTTCAAACAACATTCGGTTTATTAAATTTTGGTGGGGTGCTTTAAATTTCGGTGTCACATTGATCGTCCAGTAATAGCCATTGAAGAATGGCACTTGGTCAGCATAATGATATGTTTATCGCTTGAAAATACTGCCGGCCCATGGTTTCCAATCCTCAGCCCCACTGAGGAGTTGTTTGTCATGATGGCGATAGAATCACCAAAACCCAAGAAGATTCTTATAGCAAGAAAGATAGAGGATGAGGCGAAATTTATTAAAGTATTACTTCAAGTAGAAGCACTGGGAAACCTCTTCTCCCTCGCCAACCCGATATCGCACCTCGATGTCTAATTCTCTAGGATTATCGACTGCCTTCCAACACCGGAAAGTCCCACTGACTTGTGTGTCTTTCTCCAGCGAGACCGGCTTCTCAAGAATAAATGCGGTTTGTTTCCAGTGAGTAGAAATGCCATGAGGTCCTGTTGTGAAGAAGATCTCTCCATCTTTCATTCCCTGCTTTTCGTTTTCCAGATCTACAGGCAGTGTGCGACCATCTCTTGTGAACCAGGTATCAAAGTATCCGACGAATGCATGAAGGGTTCCAGGGCGCTTGGCAACGATAGTGAACTCTGTTTCGAAATCAAGTTCAGAGGCTCGAATATTTTGATGAGGAATATCCTTAAGGCATGCAACCGTTGTAATCTGCGATTTTTCGGTGATGTCATCGACTATCGCTTCAGTGATATCCTTCATGCAATTCATATTAAAGCCGTAGACATCGTTCCAAAAGAAAAGGGAGTCATTGATGAACTCTTCATCCTCAATGCCCATTAACAAAATACGCGTTTGGCTCGGCGCGACTAGATGATTAAAATGGGGAGAAGAGTAAATATTACAGCTTCAGGATGTCAAGAAGACGGGAGTAGCTTACGAATTCCACCAGGGGCCAACCACCTGTCCCGTGCAACTAGCACTGAGTCCAACATTGCCTCGAACAACAAGAAATACCCCATCCACTCGGAAATAATGATATCAACTTGAGGTACGGGTAAGGCTACCTCCTCAATTTTCCCACGGATCAGTGTGATGACATTGTCGAGCCCGTTGTCGCGCACAATTTGCTGTGTCTTCTCGATGATGTTTGAATTATCAACGGAAATGACTCGAGCAGCTCCAGCTTTGGCTGCGAACATGGAGAGGATCCCGGTTCCGCATCCAACATCAAGCACAATCTACATAAGCAACCATCTCCCATGTTATCATCTTCAGCCAAAAAAAAAGAAATAAAAAACACGTACCTTGTCCTTAAAAATGTCCTTATTATGATAGATAAAGTCACGATAAGCATCAGTTCGCACACGATCCTGCATGTATTGTCTGATTAGTATTGAAAATGGTTAGACGCCCTCGATTTAATCTAACCTTGATCATCTGCTTGTGTATTTCAGCATTCGCATAGGAGTTGAAATAGTAATTTCCCTCATCTGTGAAGCCAGTCTGCGCAGCCAAATTGCTTCTTGTACTGATGAAAGATCGCTCACTGAAAAAGATAAGTCCCTTAAACAAAATGCTTGAATTCGAATGCTCGATCTAGTTACCTGCGAAGGTCATCAGGCATAAATGTCTTTTTCACCATGTTTCGATACTCTGAAAACTGTTGATCCACCGCATGCAACTGCTCTTCCGCTAGGCGCAGCCGATTGATTAATTCATGCTCTAATTCTGTAGTGCATTCTGGGTCTTGAGGCCGTTTCCAAACAGTAACAGTTTCGGATAAGTCTTCTTCGGCTTCTTCGAAGGCTGATATGCACAGAGGTTAGCAGGAGAATATAAACACTTAGAGTTCACACTAAGCTGTAATTACTATATAGAAAAGTATCATTATCCAGAACGGGCGCCAAATATGTATCATCATTCAGGAAACTTTCGGATCCCTCGACCTTAAATCCATCTAATGTTGCTCCATTTTTCACTTGGGTGCGAATATAGTTGATCAGTCGCATGGATTGATAGAAATCTAATCCTATTCACGCCAAAGTAGTCGTTTGAATTCACAAAAGTTATATGGAAGGAAAAGTGCGCAAAGAGACACCTACTATTGCTATACTTCGTATATAGAAAATCGAAATTATGAGTGTCTTTGCAGTGAATAATTAGCTCGGTCGAATTGGGGAATGTTTGAGGGCAAAATAGACACTGTGGTTGGGACTCTCCTTCGTCTTCAACCCAGTCATCCCATGTCTGCTCTGGAAACAAAATACAAGCGAGTTATTAACTTAGTATGTTGAATTCCATTATCAGTAGGATAGTCACCAGCGGGGTCCATTTCAGACTCAGTATACTCGGATGCCGCATGGACAGGCAGCCTAAGTTTGTTGGCTGGTGGGGGCATTTGCGTACTCATGGCTCAACAAATATAGCTCTTAGTCAAACAAACTAATAACCTCGAGCATATTGAATTTACTGTTTGAATTTAATACTGCGCCAAATAGTCACATTTCAACCCAGAGGCAATAAATGAAAAAGGATACCAAGGACATTGATTTTGATTATTTCGACTTCAAGAGTATACTGAGAACTTAAGAGAAGATACTTCAATAGCATGGAGCAAAATATATTGGAAGCGCACAAAGTTGAAAATACTCTAGAATACATACATTATACATTGAGAAATATATACTTTAATAATCAAATCCTATATTGATCATCAAGTTAAAGTGGGTTACCCCCAGACGATCAGAATAACAAGACTATTGAAGGGGATAAATGCTACTTCGCTATTGATTGTCACTCTAAGCTGAAGCTTAAACAGAGCCACATTCGTTAAATGTCTCGCTTGATTCACCAAAGGCACAAGTTCATCTTACAAGTGGAATAAACCCCTCTCCATAATCTCTAGGAAAATATTAGTTCTCTTATTAATAAGGCCCCAGATTCATAAGAGAAGAATAAGATAGCGAATAAAATCTCAAACCTAAGCTAAAGCTAATAGTGTAAGCCTAAGAAAAATATTATAAAAAATACGTTGGAGAATACGATAGGGTCCATGAGCCCCTCCAATAATAATAGAATCCATAATATATATAAAAATTCAAAACTAAAAATCCAAGCCGGATAGAAAAAGTATTTTGAAAGTAGTAAAAGAAGAAGCAACCATTTTTTTTTTTTTCATTTAGTGTTCTACTCCGTTCACCGCTTCGACGCCTACTAGCCGCCAAATCCCTTCAAAGTCTCTGTAGTCATTGTGCACAATGTTAATCAAATAGTATTCGTTGGAAATGCGTTCAATCAGGTCGCGAGATTTGGATCCGGCAGGGTAAAGTTTGGCCCACTCTTGCCACAATTCAAAGGCCTCATCCTATATACAATAATGGGGAGGAAAAAGGGAAGCGAGATCGCGATAGAAAGTTGTGTTGAACAAGTTAATGTTTTCAATATAAGTCAAGCATAGAGAGGAGATTATTGGATTCATATAAAATGAATATTCAATAAACATTGTGTTGAACAATGATCGCGATCAACGCGAACAGAGAGAGGAGGGGAGGGAAGAGACGGCAGTAAGTCTATGCTGTTCTATCCCTTTACTTTCCAAGCAAGCAAAACAGGAGAGCGGGCGGATTTTCCTGCGTCCCGCTTAGTCAGCTGCTAATAGAAACTGTATCATCTTACCTTCCAAGCAAGGAAACTTGCATGCTCAACTATTGTGGGTTGAACAATTTCTTTTCCGGGGAACACACCCCAAGTCACCGCCGTTGGGTGGTCGCTGCTTGCGTTAGTACGGAGATCGCCCTGACGATTCACAGCGTGATAGGTGGCATAGGGGTCGTTTTCGAGCTTTTGGATAAGGGACTCGAGATCCGAAGGGGAAATGAAAAATTCAAGGTATGCCTAATTGGAGGGAGTTAGGGTGCCGTTCAAACTTACTGGGTCTATAAATAACTTACCTTTTGATAGACATAGCCGTTACTGGGTCCCCATCCGTATATCTTATCGTTACTGCGGACACCATCCACAGCCGGCTGAGAATTAATGGTTAAATACCCGAGCTCGTTCACTCGCACCAATTTCTCCCGGATTGCAGAACTTTCTTTCTCGAGAGGCTGTCCGGACCAGGGGAGCGCCGATATTTCGCCGCGGCAGTATCGGACAAACAGCTGGAGCAGATCATCGACCGAGGCTGGCTCACCCCAAATCTTGCGGCATTCTTCGGCAGAGTGCTTGAGTGATACACCGTACCCATCCAACTCGCCAAAAGCTATCCACCCATGATGTTAGTTACTGCCTGAAATTTAGAGTTCATAGTGTCTTACCAGGAGATCGCGAGTCACCCCAACGACCGTTGGGGAATTCGTCCCAAGTTTCAGTGCGAGCAATGTAGCTCTTCGTACGGTTTCGCCAGAAGATGGGACGAACATTTTCGTTGCGGCGGTTCTTTCCAAGGGAAGGTGTCCAAGGCAGGGGACGAACTTTCTCCATAGCCGCGACACAACCAAGCCTCTCAAGCACAAGTCGTGTGGATTTCTCAAGATTAAGTGTATAGAAGTGGAAGCCTTTAATACCATGTGCCATTAGTTTTTGACACATCTCGACGCCATACTTGATACCGTATTCTTTAACTGCGACATCATCCTCCTGTTATTATAAAACATAGTAAGTCCACCGTCAATCGGCTATATATATGGGTTTTCATTTGGGAATATACCTTAATAGGTTCGAGTGCCTCCAGAACTTCTTTGGGTACAATGGTCTTAGAGAGAGTGGTCATCTTATTGAATCCGTTGTAGTTTTGGATTGGTAGGATTCCTGGAATAATGGGGCAAGTGATACCGATGGCACGGCATCTGTCAACGAACTCGAGGAAAATATCTGTATCGAAGAATAACTGGGTAATAATGAAATCGGCTCCGGCATCTACTTTCTCCTTAAGATATCGCAAGTCAGCTTCTTTATCAGGATTGTTGATATGGCCCTCAGGATATCCTAAAAATAAAATCTAAATTAACCTCAGGATATATAATGCGAATTGCATCCGATTATATACCAGCAACACCAATGCAGAAATAATCTCCGTACTTTTCACGGATGTAGCGAACCAAATCGACAGCATATGAAAAGCCACCCTCACAGGCAGTCCATTCTTCTTGTCCACGCGGAGGATCACCACGAAGGGCCAGGATATTTTGGTTTCCGCATTCCTTCGCCCTCTGAATAAAATATTAAGTTAATTTCCAACATCTAGCGAGAGATTAATGGTAAGTTTGACTAAAATAATCGCAATTTACGTTTAAAGCAGTATCTATTTTCTCCTTCGGCATGTTAGTGCAGGTAAGATGCATGCAAGTCTCTAGTCCATAAACTGATTGTGCGGTTGCGATGATTTCAGCCGTGAGTTCTGAGGATGAACCGCCAGCGGCCCATGTTACATCAATGAATTCGGGCCCGAGATTATACATGCGCTCCATGCGGTCGAACAGGTTCTGGACACCCTGTGGAGAAAAGGGGGATTAGATTGACTAATCTTGAAGCTAAATTCCCTAATTACCTGCTGGGTCTTGGGGGGGAAATACTCAAAAGACCAGAAAACTCGGTCTTCTGACAGAGCCTTGTTTATTTTGTCAATAATTTTCATGCTCGGCTTGGTAGTTTAGGGGATGGGAGAGAAAGATGAAGAACAGAGAAGAGAAAAAAACAAAGATAAAATATGACAAAAAAAAAGAGAAGCGAATAAAAATTGTTGTGATTTCCTCGATCTTGTTAGAGATAAGATTTTGATTCCCCCAACCTTCTTACTGCCAACTGATTTCAACACGTGTTTCCCGGCCTATTTTACGGCCGAGAACTTCTGATGACGCTCCTGGAAATCTGCTACAAGATATTAAAAGTAGTCACTCGTGAACGGTTCAATTTGTTCAGAGTTCCACCTGGTCAACCTACTTGCCTCGGGCAAATGGACTGCGATGACTCGCTAGATTTTACGCAACCCACACAGCTTACACAGCCTACACAGCAGCTTAGTCAATATAGTGCTGAGGACGCCGGCGCGGAGGAACATAGCGACAACAGTCCTGTAAAACTTGGATGTTTGATTCCGACTCCAGGATTTCCTGGGACGCCAATAGAACGCGTTTGGATCACCGATGAGAAAGCTGAATTGTGCATCGGGAGAGATCCGGTATGCGATATCGTAATAGCCGACGATCGAATAAGCAAAAGACACTGTCGTGTCTATGTTGTATGTGGGATATATGTTTTCAGGGCGTAATATTATCCTGAAATCTCACATTATATTTAATTCAGGAGACTAAAAGAAAATCAAAGCTGTCCGCAAAAGCACGTACTAATCTGCCGGATTTTTTTTATATTGAGGACACGAGGTATACTCAAAGTAGGGAGGGTATTTTTATTTTTTTTAATGTATTACATATTAGCTCAAATGGAACATATGTGAATGGACATCGGTTGCAGCCGCACAAACCGAATATCCTAATGCCGGGTGATGATATTCGGTTAGGTCCACCACCGACAAACCAAAAACAACCTCGTATTAGTATGTTTTGCACTATCAATTTGTTTTTTATTTTAGTGCTAATTATTCTTTTATATAGATTTAATTTTTCAAGGCCCTCCTCGCCCAACTGTCCCGGTTGTATATGATTCAAACGATGTAATTTTATATCTTTTATTTTATTTTATTCACCTAATCAAGAACAGCTCTTTAACTTTATCTCTTCTTTAGATTAATTATAAATATGAAATACATAACAAAACACTTGGTACTGGAAATTTTGGCACAGTTTGTTTGGCTAGTAACCGTAGCACGGGAAATCTCTACGCATGCAAGATCATCGACAAGAACAAATTCTGGATGCAGTCCAAAGTCGAGGAAGCAATCCGACGCGAAGTCGCCATCCTTCGCAGGATGAAGCACGTAGTTATCAACTCTAATTTTGGTGATCTAATGTTATCCGTAGCAACATGTCTAATGCTATTTATTCGTTTATTATAGCCGCATATTGTGACGCTTGTGGATATGTATGACAATGAAAAGACGATATATTTAGTTATGGAGCTAGTCAGTGGAGGAGACCTTGTGCATTATATGAATGAAAAAGAGCCGCGACCTGGGGAATTCGAATGTCGTAATTTTACACGTCAAATATGTCTCGCTGTGCAGGTAAAATTAAATCTTGTAATAAAATAGCTGCAAAATACTTATATATTCGATAGTACATGCATAGAGAAAATATTGTGCACAGAGATCTTAAGCCTGATAATATTTTACTAACAGAAGATATACCACCACTACTAAAAGTGACTGATTTTGGTAACCTTTGATTGGGGTATCTTTGATTTAGCTTGTCTATTAATTCCTTTTTTCGTCCGCGTATTTCTCGATCATCCTTCATGATTCATATAAAAGGCCTTGCGAAGGTTGCAGATCATATATCTAAATTTCAAACTGCGTGTGGGACACCGACCTATCTCGCCCCAGAAATAATCAAAAAAGACGAAACCTCTGGATATGGAAAAGCAGTCGGTAATAATTTCATTTGCATCTCTAATATGTATATGTTTTTTTATTCTATCTCTCACTCTATTAGATATCTGGTCGCTAGGAGTCGTAGTTTATTGGATGTTAGTGAATTAATTATTTGGTCACTGCATTTATATAGAATATTAACTTAAGTTATCATTAGGTTAATTGGGCGACCTCCTTTTGATGTCGAGTCATCACAAGAATCTCTATATGAGAGCATTTGTGCTGGAAAGATAGACTATCGACCATTCCAGGAATTGCAATTGAGCGATGAAGGTATTGGAATTTTTTTTTAAATATACGAACTTCACATATTGAATTTTTCCTTTACTATAGCTGTGTCCTTTGCTAAAGGCTTGCTGAGAGTTGATCCGAAAGAGCGTATGACTGCCGATCAAGCTTTACAACACCCTTGGCTTCAAGTATGTAGAGTAAAATACATGGTTGATGATCTCCCCATTAATTGCTTCTCGATTATCTAGGGATTACCTGAGGTTACGCCCATACAAGAATTTTCAGAAGAACACGGAGATCAAAGTTGGCTAAAAAGAGACTATTCAGCAGCCACTGCCTCTACTTCGAAACCTCAATCGCGAGCATGGGGTTGGCTAGTATTAATTGAAAATAGTATGATGGGAGAAAATGTAGCTTTAATCGAGAAGAATATCACGATTGGACGAAGCAGAGGTAGGCTTTTGGCACCAATTTTCTGGCGAATTCATACCCCACATTATATTGCTTATTTAGGCTGTCATATTCGATTTAATTATCCTCGAATGAGTGGATTACAATGCACTATTTCAAATGAATCCGGCCGCTATTTCATCAGAGATAATAGGTAAATTTCCTTCTTGCGCATAGCAAAGATATATTTAATTGACTATGGTTATAATAGCATCAACGGCGTTTATTTAAATGATCAACGGTTAGAATGTGAAAAAAAGCAGGAGATAAAAGATGGTGACATTATAGGGATTTTAATTGAAAAGTATAGGCCAGAGGGTAGGTGATATTTTTCAATGCTAGATCCCTTGACCAAGTCTTATCACTAATGATCATTATGAATAGATTTTATCAAATATAAGTTTAAAACACAGTGGGATGGGGACTTACCCCAGCCTACCTACTTGGCTGAAACTAGCGCAACGGGTCCTCCACCCCCTAGTCCTAAAGCGAAGCGCATTCGTGCTTATCTTGTAAATACTAAAGAGCTCTATGAAAAAACCACGGATATTAAAGCTTTTTATATATTTATGAAAATAGCTAAACACTAACGACCATACAATAATCCACTCTACCCCTCCGTGGGCTAAACTGGAATCCTTAAATTCGTTATATCCTGATTTCGCCTTATCGGAGCAAATCGTCAAAATTGGGAGACAAACAGGTAAATCTTATTGATATGAATATCTCCTATTGTCGTTAACAATAGTTTTAAATAGATTGCCCAGCACCTTTGCGATTTAAAGATAATCGAGTTAGTGGGCATCGTGAGTGTGCTTCATTGTTTTATCACGTGAAGATCGAGTTTTCTCATTTGTTTTGTATAGATTGCATTATTGAGCACACTAGCGATGGGCCGGTGCTAACAGATTTGAGCTTTAATGGCACCTTTATAAATGGTAAAAAGTTGGGTAAAGGCAATTCATCAAGTTTACAATCTGGAGATGAGATTGTGATCTTATATTCAACCGAGGATACCGAGAAACCTGCAACGTCTAGGGAATTAAAAAGTATATACATTTTTCCTTAGTTTTGGGCTTGTCTGGAATTTTTTTAATCTATTGTTTCTCTCGATAGTTTCCATAGGATACACTTTTACATTAACATCGGGCTGATAATCAATTGGTTTGTTTTTTTTATCGTCTTTCACATGAAGGAAATCTAATTTAAATGAGTTGATACCAAGAATAATTTGATTGAGAACCTTATAAATACTGTAATACAATATCATTTTCGTAATAAGTATGAGTAACGTTGCGTTTGTAATATAGTCTGCCTGTTTTTTTATAATAGGCTGAGTCATTTTCCCATGAGCGTTGAGTGCGTATGGGATTATTTCTTTTGCAATAAATGATGTGAGCAAAGAGCAAAAGTTTGGAAATATCTAGCTCGATAATATATTGGTATTTTTCTGAGACTACGCATAAATGATTAAGACTTGAGTGTCGGATAAAAGCATGTGATTAATAATAATTATGCCGTGCAAAGGGAGTCAGACTATTGAACCTACTTTCGAGTTTCGCATTGAAAGTGGTGAAGATATACTTTTTTGTAGGCCTTTATGCTGTGGCTGGCACATTAATCGAAGAAACTTAACATTGGGGCAAATTGGGCCAACTTCGTCTTGTGGTTTAGTTGAACCATGGGAACATGGAAAACTTTATTTTATGTGGGGGGAGGGAGGAGATTTCCACATTAACATAGAAATTGGGTAAAAGAAAAAAGGAGCTGGTTTATTTAGCGAACCGTTGCGGGAGGCAAATAAAGATGCTGAAGAAAAAAAAAATCATATAATTTCAGTTATATAACATATATTCAAGACAACGACACGAGATTAAAAAAAAGAACAAGATAGTAGCGATAGCGCTCTAAAGTTTATTCAGCTCGTTTTTTGCTGGGGATATTACTTGTAATACTTTCATAACTTCTTCATATACGGTGAAGATAATCCCTCCCGAAAACTAAATTAAGAAAGAATATGATATTAGAATCCCAACCAGAAGATAGTCAAAATGTAATTACCATCAACCGCGTTAACCGCGGAGTCGCACCCTTCCAGAACGACAAAACCCCTTCATTTCTCAACGTTTTCAAAAAGCAATCCAAAGAGTTCTTATAAAGCTCCTTGGCTCGCAGCCCTTGCATTTTTGTCTTAACACAATCGAGTGGCATCGTTGTGTACACACAGATCACGCCGGCAGTTGCTCCTATTCCAAAGGTTGCCCAGGCAGGCGGAGTCTTGCCCGGTTCAAGATGTAGCCAAATTTGAACACGCTGTTTCAGCAATGAATATACAGTGAACCGCACAGCACTGTTGGCAGATTGGCGAAGCATCACAGGAAAGAGACCGCGATAGACACCACCAGGCCCTTCTTCCCGTACTATTGTTGTCACACCTACGGAAGGAAGGTGAAAGAATTAAATAGATTTGAAAGATGACGCGAACTATAATGAATAACAATTGTCTCCTTTTATATCTCTAGTTGAACACCTACCATGTACTAGCCCTTTATATTTAGGGTGTGGTTGGTTTTGGTCATGGATCAACTTAGTCCTATACAGAAGAGGGGCGTTAAAAATTCAGAGTGAATTGTCCACTTTTCAGCAAGTACTGTATTACTTTATGGTTTCCGTTGGAGTAACGACCAGAACACTCTCTGTGATACCAGCGCCAATACCAGCTATAATAATAAAAGGAAATATGGTCTAGATACACATTCTTAGCAGTATTATCGCACGACACGTACCAATTAATGATCTTGTGCCAGTCAACCGACCCTTCTCATCTCTGAGGGGATTCGCGATTGCATCAAAGGTCAAAAACCGTACACCAGCTTTGGCTGCTGTTCCAATAACGAGAGCAGACAATCCCCGATATACGGCGGAGATGCCTTGAGTACGAACAGTCGTCCTTAAGCAGTCGATAGGCCCTTTATATTTCTACAATGAAAATATAAAATTTAAGAGTTAGTATTGTAATGTCGCCTAATGTTTGTAAATCAACGAAGAATTACTGCAGGTGCTCCTTTGTTAGCCTCTTGTAGCTGAAGCTGCGTTTTTACATATTCGGTTGGATAGGTGATGGTAGCTTCAACTGCTCCCGCTACACCACCGGCAATCAGCGAATGAAGAGGATTATCTTGCTATAGATACTTGCATTTAGTACTACAATAATTCCAACCACCATCCATTGTTTTTTTTCGCTAATTACTCTTTTCTTAGTGTTGGACATAATGCTTACGCGCTACCAGTACTTGGGAATAAGAAATATATAAGGCTTATGTGGAATTGTGGGAGAAAAATAAACTTGAAAACTCTTTTTCAGGAGAAAAAAATTGCAGATATAATAAAAATGGCATTTCACTGAGACTGAATTTTGCTCCCGTTTTTGGATCAATGACAATTGATAATTGATAATCTTTTCCAATTGTCAATTTTATATCTCCACTCGAGAAATGGCTTAATTCTCAGCAACTGGAGGAGGAAGAAGGCAAAAAGAATTACAAAAGAAGACAAATATAATAAACATCGCATGTTAACCAGCCAGAATACTTAATCTTTGCCCAGTTCACCAAGCTCTCGTAAAAATCCAACTGGATTCTCAAGCTCAGTTGCACCATAAACAATGCGCTTCTTTATGTTCTGACGCTGAGCGTATTCCTGCAAATTTTGGTATTCTATATAATTTCCTCCTCCGACCACAAATACGATTGCCTCCTGATATGTGCCACGCCCTCGTGATTTGTTCGCTTCGGTTGAACGGCCAGCCTTTGGATCGAAGTAGAGATAATCTTCGGTTTCATTCACTGCTGCTGCTGACGCAGAGCTGGGCTCCATAAGCGCTTCCACTACACGCGTAATAGCAAGATCCTTGCGCGCCGGAAGGAAATTCTTCACACCGGAGAGCAAATTCTCAAAGCTGCCGCTTAGTCCACCCTCCTTCAACCTGTCTGTGAGTTTATTACTGATGCTGCTAAAACCACGGAAAAGATCACCCGTCTGGCCGAAGCTCGAGGACGGCTGTGTCGACTGCTGGGCAGTCATGGCCGTCATTTTAGAAAAGGCTCGCATTCTGCGAGAAAACAAAAGCGTTATCAAAATAAGAAATAAGAAAATAATAGCTTTAACATACCTTTTGATATAATTGAGAGGGGCCAAGTCACATCCAGCTTTCTTCAAAGCCTCTTCGTACTCTTCCATATCTTCCCGTGAGATCTCCCCAGCAGAAGATAAATAGAAAATGATGAAAAGACGCAATTTATCCTCTGGGCCTTTTTTAGCCGGATCAGTGATCGCTTCAAGAATTGCTGCCTTGTTCTGTTTCACAATTGAATCTTCCATCTGATAAAACGTATGGAGTTGACGTTCATTGACTTCACGGAGCAAAGATGTCGCAATATTCATGTGCATATCGAGTGTTGCCTTGCGAGCTGTTAATTCTGGAAGTGCAGTAATCGCAGATTTGAGGTGCTGCGCATTCGAGGAAAAGTCCATGTGTGACACGTCATCGAGAGAATTTGCTCCGCTAAGACGTGTGATATCCGCTGCATCATTCTTATATTTTGTTAGCTCGAGATCAATATCCTCAGCAACATCGGGGAAAGGTTTGGGAGCATTTTTGCTCCAAAAGTAGTCCTTGGGATCAACATCATAGCATTTTCGAACCATGCGACCATTCTCTTCATTCTAAAGAAAACAACATAGGTTAGCCTATGTTTGTAATGCAAAAGTATACGAATGGCCTACATGAACGGTGATTCGATTCAAGCGTAAATCCAACAAATCATGTGCTAGAGCCTGGTATGTCCACGAATGACTCAACATGGGCAGAAGGTCAAGACTTCTGTCTAATATTATCAAAACTATAGAGAAACAAAAAACTGTCAGCCGATATTCGGTGTGGTTTTAATAAGAATTTTTGCTCCTTTTACCTGGCCGCTGGAATCCTGGCTGCGTATTTTTTGTGAAAAGGTCGTTTCTCCCATTCATTATGTGGTCCCGCAACCGGCTCTCCAGCTTGCGTGCGATCATTTCCGCCGCATTTCCGCGAGGACATCGTATTACCGGAACAACACCCATTGTCACGAGCACCGAAAACATAGAGTTGGTTGCACGATCTATTATCGACTCAATGACCGACTCTGCGGCCTTCGGATCATTCAGTTTGTGGTAACATCCGGGCTGATTGAGTGAGAAAAGATTTGGCTCTGTGCACACAAAATTCAGGTATTGATCGTAAACTTGAGAGACTAAATGTGAGGTATTGGTAGAAACAGCGGTGGCAGCAAATTCTTCGAGTAGAGGACGAGGAATGACAGATGAAAAGTTAATATAGAAACTTTCATATAGGCCACGAGACATGTCCTATATTTTTTCAATATATAAGCTAGGAATTCTTTTGAAAGGTCAGTTAGCGAACCAACCTCGCAAACTCTACGAATATTATCCTGTGTCGGCTCCATAAAGTAAATTGCGGGCACATCAGTGATAGGTTGCCGATCGCTTTTCATTTGCCTTCATAAGTAAAATGTAGAGTCAGCACTTTTTCCAACACTTCAAATTCCAAAATTCAAAAGCCACACTTACATGTGCACAGTTATCCCATTTTCCCTTAAATCATTAACCCGAAGCACCGATGATATGACATCCTGTCCCAATTGGTCAAAAATGAGCACTTTCCAGATGGGATCGTCTTCATGTCCTTGGTCATCGGGTTTTCGGTTTAGATTAAGCATGGATGTGATGACGTCTAGAAAACCATCGTAAGATTCGCAGAAAGGATCGTGAAAAAGCATCAGCTTTATATACCTATCTGCTGGTCTCGAAGGGACCGTTCACGTCCTAATGTTACGGTCGCCATAATCTTAGCAATCTACTTGTTGAGGAAAAATAATTTGAAAAAGTAGATCTTTCGGTTTGAGAAGCCTGACATTTCTCGACGCGTTTAAATTGTGCGGCTTATGAAAAAAGTATAACTGAGAAATTTTAATACTGATGTGCGTGATTAAGTAAACCAGGTTTTAGACGAAATTGTATTCAAACAAAAAAAGAGATGAGGTAAAAATATAAGATAACGAGGGCGTGAATATATTAAATAGAAAGAATCAACATTGCAAATATGTTTAGACAAAAAGATATCATTTAGTTTTTTAACTTAATTTAGATGAACAAGAGGGGAAAATTAGGTAGTGGAGTGTAAAAGAATGACCAGTGTTGCTTAGCTCTCCATCATCCCGTTTGCTCCTTCACCATAAAATTTGGGGGGTGGCGGGGGTTGTCTTCTAGCAATTCCGCTTGTTGAGGAAACGTTGCCCCCTGGTGGTGATGTATTAAAAGATACTCTGCTGGTATCGGCAGCTGCAGCAGCGGCTGCTAACAATAAGAGAGGTCTTCCCTCTCCCCCTCCTACTCCTACATGCGTGCCTCCCGGAGGAATCATTTGTGCTTGCATTTCGGACGATGTGTTTGCCATCACAGGTGGTAGCATCATCTCAGCAGGTTCACCATGAGAAACTCCACTTGAATTGTAAGCTTGCTGTAGTGTCTGCCACCGGGGTGAGGTTGGTGTGGACTGACTCAAGTTCATGCGTTCAAATAGTAATCGAGGAGAATTTGGCGCCGAGAAATGTCCATATCGCTCTACAATAGATGCGGCAAACGGTGGAGACAACAGTTTCTTTTCGCTAGAATTTCTGTTATTTCCACTATCCTGCATGGCAACATCGACCATTGATGCGCATCCACCCTGCACCTCGATTTCTTTTCGAAGTGCTAGATTCTCACGTTGCAGTTCTCGAATATATTCGACAGCCATACGCAAAGTCGCACCTTTGCTCTGCTTGGGTTTGGACTCCGAATGGACACTAGTCGAAATCAGCTCACCTATCTCCATTATGAGACTGTTAATGTTGTCACGTCGTCGACGCTCTATGTGATTGTGATTTTCACGGCGACGTAATAACCGTTCCATGGTTGTTTTACTATCCACTTCATGTCTAAAGCAAGAATATGAATTGCATATATATTATATATCATTTAGGTATAAGTTGAGCCAAAATATACCTGTTGAGGATATTCATCCCATTAACTTTGTAAGTAACTTGTTTCTTCCCTTTCACTTTCGACCCAAATTCGTGCTCTTCCTCCTCCCCATTATCCCATCCGGGCGAAGATGCTCGTGAGGTTGCAGCAGACGAGTCATAAATATGATGATCACGGGCATGCAGAGACGATCCGCCAGGTGGTGAGGATTCTAATGTCATAGTGTTGGTATCAATCTCTTTAATGATCTGAAAAAAGTACTGCAGGATCTCAAGGGAACGATTTTTCAAGAATTCAAGGTAGCAACTTTTTTTCTCCAGAGAAAGCTGTGAAAAAAAGGGAAAAAAATTGATTTTGCGCACGTGAACAGATTGGGACCGTGCAAGGGGGAAAATCTTCCAAACAATGAACGAAGCAATTTAAGATTTCAAAAATTCTAAAAATGTCACCCCATACTAAGCATATTTCAATGAATAGTAAAACAATGAAATAAAAGGTGATTAAAGCCAGGCTCAGTAAACGCAGTATTCTTGGTTTAGTAACAATACACTCAATATTGATATCATTTGTGAAAAAATCCACTTTTCCAAATATTTGATATTGAAAGCGAAAGAAAATATTACTTCACGACTCATTAAACATATTGGTGGCAATTATATACACGAACACAGTAATTTCAATTTTCCGCTGGATCTAAATTAACTGGTATAGTTGATACGACACTTAGATTAGTAAATAATATTCGAAAGAAAAAGCGAAGAAGAGGAGTTGTTGTGACTATTGCCTAATTGCAAATTCAAGTTATTACAAAGAAGAGTAACTCATTATGGATGGCGCTATACATAAAGAAGTGTAGGCGAAATTTGGGACGAGGGGATTTATAATGCTTTAACTGCAGTGCTCTGTTCTTGTGGGTTATCACTGGTTGTAGATGCAGGGATGCTCGTCTCTGTGGTAGAACTCGGTTGACGCTCGGAAGCATTGTCATTTGACTAAGAAAAATTAAAATAAAAATAGAATTCATTTATGATCCGAGAAGCTTAGAATAGTCAGATTACCTTAGTGCATGGAGGCGAGCGACATACTACCATTGTTCGCGAGAATATATCTTTGAAAGACAATCTGGGCGGGGGTTTGGAATCCTTCGTATCAGTAGGAGGGGGTACTGTTGTTGCATTATCTGATGAATCTTTTGCGCTATCGTCTACCAACAACGAGGAAATCTTCATATCGAAGACTCGACCATTCTCACCACCTGTGTTGGATGTTTCAGATACAGTGGTGGAATATTGTCGATACAGAGTACTATAGCACATAACAAGCAATTGATCAATATCTCCTTCGCTGGGACAGTAATGATTATTGAGTTTTTTGATCTCGTAAATATCTTGCATCATTCCAAGTGCAACTGGACGGGGTTCCGCAGCGAAGAAACGTTGCTCAACAGAAGCTCGATTTTGCTCGAATTCCGTCTTTGAGAGTGTACCGACAAGAACGAGTGGTGGAAGCGAGTTAATTTGGTCACGATAAACCTATTTGGTACATTGAGTGGGGTTCGTGATAGGCAAAGGGTCGAAGCGATTTAACACTTACATCTAGGAAAGCATTATAAAGTTTTGACCATATCTCCCGATGTTCCAGGAGGATACTTGACGCCTTCCGCAGTCGCCGACAGAGCATTTTTAGGGTCTCGGTATCATTAGTTTCTCTTGCAAGTCTAATCATGAAATCGGTATAGGATTGGACATAAACAAAATGACGACCCGATCTTTTAGAACTATAAATAAAAAAGAACATTAATTTAGCACAAAATAGTTTATATTAAGAAATATTTACTTTTCAAAATCCGGTGTCCAAACTTGGATCAATGTTTTCGTAGGGGTTTTTAGTTGGAAGAGCTGCTGAAGCTCAAGCTTGGCTTTATCTGGATCATTATATACCTTGTGCAGCATCCAAGCGTGCTAAAATAAAATATAGATATTAGATAATTTGCGATTGCAGAAATAAATAATGATACGTACACGATATACAGGGCGATGGTGCCATTTTTTCTTATCCGCTGCACGTATCTGCAAGAGTCTGTTCAGAATGGCGTTATATGCAGAAAGCTCTTCGGCCGAGACTCCTACAACTGAAGTAAACCTCTCTGACTCTCCAGTGCTGGAATGCTCCATAAGTACTTGTTGTGATTGTGTCATGGTTTCTTGGTCGTTGGAATAGCCTGTGACATGCCGAGTCTGAAAGCTGTTAAAGATCTCGTGATTAATCGCCTTGAGCACTTCATCTACCTATAAAATTTACAAGAAATTGAGTAAAAAAATGTGGAGAACTTCTAGGAGAAAACAAATATAAAATTTAATTGTTGAATAATTTACCGAAATGCTCTTCCGAAACAATGACTTTGCCAATAGAGACACAACCTTATACACAGGCTCCAAAACTCTATCTTTTTCTTTGTCTCGCTCCCGGTTAGCATTAATATAAGCATTCTCAGCTAGGTTGGCGGCAATGAAATAAAACCGCAGAGCATTCTAAAATTGGAAGAGAGTATATTTGAATCCGTCCAGCGAGCGTGAGAAAATTAACACTTACTTCTGGTTTCTTCTCCAATTTCTCAGAGCATTTTCCGATCATATAGGGCAGTCTAGTCAAAAAAGTTATAATTACATAACAATATCAAAAACTACAAAAATGTATAATATAATACCTCCAATCGTTTGGGTCCAGAGACATGGCCCTCCCAAAGCAATACTTTGCGAATTTAAACACTTGTGTCGTCATAGGTTCAGAGTTATCATCTTTAATAAATTCAGCAGTACCATCGGAGGCAAGAGAGGGTCGTTTTAGACTGCTGCGAAAACCTATCATTGCCATTGGGGCTGTAGACATGGCAAAAATGTGATATCCGAAATCGCTCCAGAGGGAGACGATCTCTGTGCGGGTATCTCGGTCTTTCAATGGCTTAATTGATGGGTTTCTCAACATAAGAGAAATTGCTCGAGAATAACAGTGGAACGCTTTCTATATAAAAAAAACCAGTTTAGTAGTTTTTTTTTCCAACCCAGAAAAGAGGCTATTTACCTTTTGTAATTCTAAAACTCGGTTCATGTTACTTTGTATTTCTAGAGCACTCCATGTGAGCGTCTCATCTGCTACCCCAATAAACGATTGAGCTAGCGCGTGCCAACCAGTGTAGCTCTCAGGGCACATGATTAAATGTTTCTATATGTCCAAGCATTTTAGTTAAATCAGAGCCGATTTTCATGGGAAAATATTGACGAACCGTAAAATAATCGATGGCTGTCTCAAAATCTTCCGTTGCCTGGTATGCGTTTGTCTTAGCCCGACTTTTAGCCATTCCTTGGAATATTTTGCCTTGAATATAATATATCTTGAAGTAGACGTCTGATGATAGATACGTAAATATCTGTCAAGTTAATAGTAGCCTAAACATATTCATACCTGAAGAAATTTTTTTGCGAAATGCCTCTTCACTGGCGGTCGTTAACGGCACACATCCAGAGGTAAAATCGACCTCTTCGAAAAAGCGCACGCTGGACACTAGATATCGTTCAATGGCACTCCGATTTAAGGCCACCAATCCTAGCAAGATAGAATAGAGGTAAGCGATAATCACCAAAATAGCAATATAGCATTCAATACCAATATCGTAGGGGGGGTCAGAAAATTGCTCAGCTATGTCACTTAGCACATCTTTTATATCTGCTTTCAGCTGTCCAGGACGGAGTGCCTTATCCGATAAACTCGATGAGACAGAGTTAAAAACTCTAGCTGCGGCCGATTTGTCGAATTTTTGTGGAGTGCTCTCGTGCTCAATTGGGTATACAGAGTCAGCCTACATGCAGATGTTTGAAATTGGTCCTTCATTTTTTTTCCTCTCTCAAGTATAATAATAACTTACTCCTAGCCGTACGCCATAGAGGCAATAATAGCATTGATAAATCTCCTTGCGGTAATAAACTTTGTCAAGTGTGGAGAAAATCTCGAGCAAGATGTTCAAGAATATACCTAAAAATAAAGAGGTTAAGTTGATTGAGTAGCCAATGCGAAACACATTAAAAAAAAAACAATACGTTTATCAATGCTGCAAATTTCCCGCCAACCAACTTCGTCATGGATCAGAGCCAAAAAGTCGCCAAAACCATAGGTGAGTTGTTCGATCGCACTGTTGTATCGTTTTGGAGTGACAGAATGAGAATTGCCCTCATGATCACTACCTGCATCTTCGTTCTCCTGCTCGCTGGGAGAATCGGCCTGTACTTTCTGCTCTTCTTCGCTAGCATCTATATCCATTGGCTCACATGATTGAGGCTGTTCGTTTATCACAGGATCAGCGGCGGGAGTGGCGGTCGTGCTGGTCAAACTCGCAATTTGGGACTGATATTTTCGTTGGAATACAAGAATTAAGGTAGTCCATGTTTGTACAGTTAACAGATTAAGGGCTCTGATATTGTCGCTCTTGCTTGAAAGTGGGTTTCCCGAAGAATTATCTATGTCGAGCCGGAATGCAGACTGATGAAACATATTGGCGAGTGCAGTCCTGGCCATCACGATTAAGGCCTCGACAAGAGATTCACGAAGCGTATCCGAGAGATCGAGCATATAATCTTCGATATGATAGGTGTTGAGTCATAGCTGAATGCATACGTGAAAAAAAAGTATTACCATCCACCGGTTTATCTTCCCCAGAATCCTTTGTACCATTCTTATTCAGGAGAGGTATCAGTTTGGTTAGGGTATTATTAACCTAGATTCGAGCAATATTACTTAATAAAACATCATGAATTATATAGGTAGCAGCTTCTCACCATTTCGATTAAGGACCAAAATTCCTCATAACTGGCTACTCCCGATTCCTCGCAGAAGACCTTAAAAATGTCGATAGCATAACAACAAGTACATTGAAACACGTTCCTCGTTTTCCCAAGAGCTGAATAAGCCTAGAATTGGAATATTGAGATGAAATAAGCACCAACACCCATTGTAAGCTTGTTAAGTAGACTAACTTCAGATAATATTTCTGCCAAGGCAACTCTATTCCATACTGGACCATTTAACAAGGATATGTTTGAAGCCGCAGCGTCATCTTGCTCCATATCCGAATTATCCTTGACCGATGGTTCAGTATTTTTACTAAACAGTATTGGTTCAAGCCGAGCTACGACCTCCTCGTATTCTCCCAGATCCAAAAGCCGACTAGCTTCGAGTGCATGGTGTTGGGTTTGAAGTACTGAAAGTTTATCAGTTGCGCTTCGCCTAGATATCACAGAATCCCAAGCGCTTAAAAGATAGAAAATGTGAGTATAGGTTGTGAAAGAATGAAATAGCCCACGAGTAAATTACCAGTTTTCCAAGATGATTTTTCTATCGTCGTGAGGCAAGATGTCTAAAAGTTTGTTGAAGAAATGGATTGCAGAGCCTGCATTGCCTCGACATTGCTCCAATTTCCCATGAAACCAGCAGTATCTACTGGGCAATAGGCATAAGTATTTGTGACCATTCTATGCCGAAGCAACAATTACCTAGCTATTAATTGGCTCTTTTTTGCATCTGAATTGCCGCTGAGAGCGTCCATTGCCGTTTGCTTAATAATGAGGTCCCAAAAATGTAGTACAGTAAAAGCGCGTGAATTATTTTCGGAGGCTCCTGACGACTTGCAATCCTTCGCAGATGTTTCTTTGGCAGTGGATTTCCCCAAGGCACTCTTATTTGTGTCAGTCATAATATGAGTTATGAGACGATCCAACACGAACTCCGCAATAGATATTAAGAACTATACAAAATACGATGATTTTAGATATGCAAATGCTAAATACCTTAAAAAAAACTAACCGTGTGGTTATTCCCATCCTGATCCAGATTTCTATTGTTCATTTCATCTTTGTTTGCCTGGGAGTAAAAATATAGCAGATGTTCCTCCACGATATCATATATGTTTGCAACGGCCTGCTTCATTCGCTTTGACCAATGTCTGAACCAACTTTGATTCGTGTCTTGCTCCCCAAATATCCGCTGTAAGAGGCGACAAAGACAGTCGAGAATACCAGAATTGTCGTGGTTCAATTCATCTACAAATCTAAGCAATTGATCGGAATCTTCCGCTCTTCCGGGTTCAGTCTCACGAATAGGATTAGGTGTAAATAGCGCGAAATTTAACTTCAGCTCCACTGATCTACGAAAAAAAAACATTGATGATATATATATATAAATTACGTGTAGAAAGGGTATGGATAAATACTTCTTTTTATTCACATTGTCCTTTTCTTTGCCCGAGTTTGGCGGTATTTTTCCTTTGTCTTTTGAACCTCTTCGTTGATCAGATATGGGAGGTGAGACCGAGGTCTGATAGGGAATGTCTTCTACGCGCCTAGTGAAATTGCTCAGGAAATCTTGGATTTGTAGCTCTGTCCAGTCATTAAACGGATCTTGCGCCTGCCCATCGTCAAATAGACGACCTTTCAAAGACCAACCATACGGCTTAAGAAAATCGTCTATTTTAGAAAATACCATAGTTTCCTCCTGCTCCAGTTTCCGCTTTGAGACTTCAGATTGATCGAGTTTTTCGCGAACGCGCTTTGATACTCTGGTCGTCCAATATACAAAATATGAATTTTGCATGTTTCTATTTAAGCCATATTAAATATTGAATGATAATACGCACCTAGTAGCCCGACGCTCCTCATTCAAGTCCATGCTCCTCCGTCTCTTGTTTATGGGCGGGGACTTTTCTCTTCTCGAATCATCTTCTGCTAGAATGCCAGTTGAATCCGCAATGTTACTATTTGCCTCCACTTCATTATCTTCCTTGCTTAGATCAACCACCTCCACTTCTTGCGACTTCTGGTCCGTATTGGCAGGGGGTGGGACAGATGGGCTGGGCTCTTGCACATTTATTATAAGTTTTCGACCCAAGAAAAACGGCTTTTTCATATCCTCGCCTCTGTTCTCCTGGTTACTCTCGTCATCGTCTTGAGAGGTAGGGCAGATTTTTGAATAGGCATTGAGAAGAGATTCGCACAAGCATTCCCAGCTAGGTTCTGGCATTTCAATAAGAAAAGTTTCCCCTTCCATTGGCTTGACCGAATTCTCGGGGGATTCTGACAGGTCTCCTGCTGCATCAATGCTAAAAACGAGAACTAAATGTAAGCTTTCAAATGGGGCTGATATTATGGAGAAGCAAATTACCCGGAGACACCATCGAGAATCTGGTGCTGCAACCATTTTCCTCGTTCAAAATCGGGATAAATTTTCATCGCTTTTTCAATGTATCTCAAACAAGAGGTGTAATCTCCCAGCTGGTATAATACCTAGTATAAGACCCAAACATCATAATAGTTAGAGTTAGAGTAATGTATATGCACCATGATCTAACATGGTCCTCACATTGCAAAGCTCCTCTAGACACCACCATTTAATGGGGCCAAGATCTAATGCAGTTATGTCGCCGTCCAGACTCCCAATAGCATTCTCAAAGGCTAAACGAGCAAGTCGAAATCGCTTCTCTTTTGCTGCTAGCGTGCCAATGCGGTACCACAGGCTATGATCGGATGAATCTACTCCGGTTGCCTATAAGATAGGATAGTATAATTAAATCATCATGCGGTCCAGGGTAAATGTGAATATGCTTACCTTAATATAGTATATTAGTGCTGCTCCATGTCCCAACTGCCCTTGCTTTTCCTCGTCCTCCAAGATATCTGCATAATTTTTAAGTACGGTATATTGAAGGGATGCAATTTGATTTTCCTGGTCAATAGCATCCTTCTCTAACGAATCCTACAAATTATTGGAATAAACCATTTCAAGCAAGAGTCCATTTTCGGATCCATTTTTTTGTGTTTCTTACAATTTGAGCAGGCCGTTGGAAAATTTTGGACTTGAGCAGATTCTCATATAAATCTTTTGCGTCTTTAATTCTCCCTTTCTGATGCAACCTTAGCGCCCGTTGATATATTTCCATGCTCCGCTCAATCTAGTTCAATGCAATTAAATAAAGAGCATCGGATTAGCTTTAAAAAGGAACAAAAGTTAAAATCAGTCAGGAATTCATACCTCTACTTCCCAAAACTCCCTTTCGCTCACGAATGACACAACAGTGTTGGCTTCATTAAGTGTCGACCATCGAATCTACCAATAAAAATAAAAGATTTCATGTCGCGATTAGAAAATAATTAGAATAAAGCACACAGAATGTCATTTCAGACAGGTTTTCTGTTTGCACCGAACACTCTTTCAAATATCCTAACATTCTTACCATGATTTCGGCACCAATGTCTTGCTCTTTAACGCGGTAATCTTTGAGCTCATATGTGCTAAAGACTTTATGACCTCGCATACATTTTACAACCCCGCAATGCCGCAGTGACATTGACAGTCACTTAATGAAGAGTTACGATTCGAGAAAGAAAGAGATGTATCCTATGGAGTGCGATGAAATCGGTTAGAATGACGAAAGATTCAACAACTTCAGGAGGTGTCAAACGAAACCTTCTTATATTCCTCGCAGCAGCCTTAGTTCGCCTTATACTTTTCCGGATACCTGCGGTTACGGATACTTTGGTGACGCGTGTTGAGACCACTACACCTCTTACAAGCTACAAGCGATGTATGATGTTCTCTATTTTCCCCTATTTGATTTATGGAGATGGGATTTAATGAGGAAAAGTGACGCTGATTTGTTTTATCTTTCTGTTAATGAATTAGTATGTGAGGGTGTATATTTGTTTCAACACGGTCTACCACCATATGATGGAGGAATATTTCACCATGTAAGCGCCTTATGCAATGAAAATTTCTTCTCTTTTGTTAACCCCCAACCTCTATTTCCAAAGCCGCCTCTATTTCTCCCTCTATTTCAAATTTTCCTGCAGCTACCCCAATTCTTCACACATCTAATCTATATTGTCGCCGATTTGGCTATTGCGTATGGTCTTAGCGAAGTAACGCGACGGAAACAGCAAATCTATAGTAACAAAAAGGCTCTGGATGAAGAAAGGGGCAAAGCAGAAATTACCCCCTTCTCAGTTGCCGCTCTCTATCTTTTCAATCCACTTACTATTGCTTCATGCGTGTCAAAATCCACGGTTATCTTTTCGAATGCGGCTATTGTCGGTGCGGTCGTATATGCAACAAAAGGTAACTTATCTTTTTGGCGTCCAAAGCACCGGGAGACTCGGCTGATATATGATTACATGATATTGTGCCTCCAAATTAGCCGAGATCAGTCTTTCCATGTTCTGGCTTGCCGCTGCATCCTACCACAGTTTTTATCCGATCATGCTGGTGGTGCCACTTGTGATGCTAATTTCAAGCCAGCGTAGTGAATGGAGACGGACTGCGGTGGAGAGTGCAGGGTTCTTGGCAATATGGCTCTCCGCATTACTGGGGCTCTCCTACCTATTGGTGGGATCTTGGGACTTCATCCACTCTACCTATGGCTTAATGTAAGGAGGAAAGACGACGAGGATGTCTCTGTGGGATTTTACTAACCGTACTCTCAGTCTTAGCGTGTCCGACTTGACCCCCAATGTCGGCCTATTCTGGTACTTCTTCATCGAAATGTTCGACCAGTTTCGCACCTTTTTCCTGGTAGTGTTCCAGTTGCATGCATTCACATTTACGGTGCCGTTTTCAATTAAATTCAGGTAGAGGCTTAACATTACTCCATGGCTTTTAATTTTTTCTGATGGCCCCTTTGCCCGTTTCTACGTTCCCATGAATATTAGCGAGCACCCGCTTTTCGTTGTTTTCCTCTTAACCACGGTCATGGCCCTTTTTAAATCCTATCCCTCAATCGGAGATGCGGCTCTCTATATGGGCTTCTTCCCTATATATCACGAAATATTCAAATGTAAGGCCTATTTCCACTTGCTCCCCAATTGCACTCCATTCAATAGCCCGTCTTCATACTCCCTCTAGACATCCGCCTTGGCTTCCTCTCTGCTAATCTTTATCTGTACGCTGCCGCTCTTTCACCTGTATTCTGGTATCTCTGGGTGTGGGCAGGCACTGGAAACGCAAACTTTTTCTACGCTGTAACCCTCGTCTATAACTCAGCCCAGGTCGTGCTCCTGGTGGATGCCGTTTTTGCATTCCTGCGTCGAGAATACGATCTCGAGCACCCCGAGGCAAGGGGGAAAGAGATCATCCAGAAATGAGGGAAAAAAAAAATGATACGAGCGTATTGGTTGTCGTCATTACTTGTAGTTTTTTCATGCCTTCTCCTCCAATACAAACGACCATGTATATGTCACACTGGAATATTCATTTTTATTCTCAAAACGATATCAAGGATAAACTGCCATAAAAGGAATTCTACTCGTGAGCAATAAGAGAAATAGGATAAGAGTGTACTGATAGCAGAAAAGGGGTGAAATAATAAAGTAGGTGTGTGCATATATCACCTATTTTTTAGGGGGGGTGGGGGGTAGAAGAAATAATGGTAAAATGGTCATAGGAATAAAATCGGGATATATACAGGGTAATTTGCCTCGTTCCTAAATCAAAACTACATACACTAGCTCCAGGTGAACGGAAAGAAATGAAGAGAATACAAGCCAAACTTTTACACGAACGAGGGAATTGGGTGGGGATTGGGGAGTGCTTCATGATGGAGCATTCTAAAGATGCCGAGGTGCTCAGTCCCCCTTAATTTAGGGCATTGACAACCAAATTCAAGCACCCTATCCCAATCATCCCCATGGAATCCCGCCGCTCGACCTCGACTTCGTTTTTCAAAGGCTCCAGCGTCTCGATGGCCGTGATGACATCCTCGTCATTCGTCAAGCTGACCCAATCGCCGTCTTCATCCTGATACTTCACGGCGCAGTCGGTTGTTTCAGATAAATGGCCACGAAGTTGCAGCTTGTGTCGTACGTGCTCCAAGAGCTGAGAGAAGCTCACATCGCGCGAGACTCTAAACTTGTAAGTGTTCTGGTCGTATCGGATGCATACCATAATTTGGTTTGGCGAAAGGACTGGGGAAGGAGCGATCGAGGAGGTTGGAGAGCCTGGAGTAGGGGGGGATTCGATAAGGCTGTGAAGCACACGCACAGGCTGGGATTCGATGGCCGGGGGGCTCAGCGGGGGCGTTTCTAGCGGATGAGAGGACTTGGATACGATGACGCCAAGCCCATACTGTGGCAGGGGAGGCATCGCCGTAGAAGACTCCTGCCTCCGCAGAGGGGGTGGCTGATATGCAAGCGGAGAGCTCATCGATCGAAGCCGGGTTTTGGCAAGAAGCGACGACATTTTGCTATCGTACTGGCCGATGGACGATTTGTCGCGGTGAACATCCCGAGCGGACTGCTGCAGTGCACTATGGGAGGGGGAACGAACTAGGGAGGGCGTGGTTGCAGGGGGCGGGGTGTATGGGACCGCATGAATGGCATCTTCGTCGATGCTTGAAAGATCCTTCTGCTGCGGGAGGGCCTTATCCGGGCCATGTTCTTCCGCCTCGGACAAGGCTGTGCCATTTACGGGCGAGCTGGCGGAGCGCTGCTGGGGCACTCTAGCGATAGCTGGGGCTGAAGCCAGCCTTGTAAGCGGAGGCATCGACATGGTTGGCAACCCATTCGAGGATTGTAGCGGGTGTATTTTTCTGCCATAGCTTTGGCGATTTGTTCCTGCGCTGCTGTTTGCACCGTCGCCATCCACCAGGGTTGACTCGCTCCAGTTGCCCACCTGAGAGTTTGACCTCAGCTCTGATGAGCTTTGAAAGAGAGGGATGCTTTTCTCTTCGGAGAGCGAGGTTGCTTCCAACTGACGCCAATAATAGTCCATCCCATCGTCGAATGTGTCCTCACTCTCACTTGTGTAGACCTCGTTCTCTCCGTCATTCTCATCCAACTCGACATACGATCGCTGGTCGTCGTGGTAGTGTTTCGATTGGAGATTGCCGAAAGGCTGGAGAACGGAGGCGTCCTTTTCTTTACGGGATTCCTCGAATCGTGAAAGCAAGAGGGTCTCCCATTGTTTGAGCTTTTCCTCGTGAAGAATATTGCACAGCTCAAACCACTTGGAGCCTTGGTTATAGGAGACTTTGATTGAATAGGAGCCTAAAGTTCATCCTTTCATGTTAGTAATGGGGGTCGTCGAAATTTGAAACAAGAGGCACAACTAACCCTGTTGTCCACTCGTGGAGATGCTAGTGATGTCGCCAAATTCCACGATGCCCTTGAGTTGAGCACCACTTGGCCGCCGTCTCATTGCTAGGCCAAGTGCGTCCATCGCGTTCCCCTTTTTCCTCGTTTCGTTCTCCTTGATCAAGATCACCCCCCGCTCGAATAGGCACAGTCTCATGGTCCGCATTTGGTCCGCTTTGCTGCCGGCCATACAAACACTAAACACGTCCGTGAGCAAGAGTGCGCCCATTCCATCCCGCGCGTTCTCAATCTCCTTGCAAGCGTTCTCTTGCAGCTTTTTAACGTAAGCGAGATTCTCTTGCCGGCGCTTCTCCTCGTTCACCCGCTCGAGGATTCGCCGGGCAACCGATAGCGCCTCGCTTTGCTCGTCATAGTACGGGTGGTCGAGGTGGGTGTGTTTGATCAGGTTTTCAAGCAGAAGTGTATAGAGCGCCAGCCTTTGCACAGGCCGAATCAGCAATGCTGGCAATGCCCGCCGCGGCTCTATCATGTCGGCCAGTTCTTCTAGGGCGGTGATCTCGGTATTGATCAGCTCGCATGCCGATTCGTAGTTGATGCAAAATGCGATGTAGGTCTCGAACCCCTCTTCCGCCTGGCGGAAGACCTCGCCAAAGCGCTGCTCACTGGGGGGGAGCTCTGCATTTGCCTCTATTGCGCACAGGAAGCGACGTTGGAAATCAATGAGGAGATTGAGGTTGGCGAAGAGACGATGTATTGTGTCCGCACTGACGATGTTATTCTCCTGCAGCTGCTTCATATAATTCTAGGCAGGAAGTCTGATGTCAGCACTCGGATTCAAGCGCGGCTGCCGATAGTGACAATGTAGCTCACCTGAAGACTCTCCAAGTCCTGCACATATTTCCTCTCCGTCTCCACGAACTCATTGACCACCTTGGCGCGACTATCCGTCGGTGTGGGCGGCTCCTCGAAGTTGTCTGCAGTGTTTTCCAGCAGTAATCCCTCTGCCTCCATTTGATTAAGTAGCAATGTCACTGTTTTTACCACCTAGCATAGGGTACCAAACATGAGAGGGGAAAATCACATCAATGAACCATTGCATGGGGGGAAAAGCAAGTACCTTGACAAAGCCGTTGGTGTCGTTTAAAAATACATCCGAGATCCCAAACATCTCCTCCTCCCGCCACCCAAGATCTTTCAGCGCCGTCAAGAAATAGTACACATATATCTTTTCGTTCTTCTTCTCGTTAGGGGTGAGGCGGGCCGAAACGTCGATCTTGTGATTGGGCCGCCAGACATTGAAGAGGTGGAGCAGCGGGGCCCCCCTCCGGAAGATCTCCCACACCTGCATCAGCGGATCCGTGGTGGCATTGCCGCCCTCATGCGCGGGCCCATTGGATTTGAACAGTCGCTCGAAATCCGGCACTCGATGCAGCTGGTCAAGCAGAGCACGGCTGGACTGGAAGAGGGATCCGGTGGGGGTGATTGGGGGGGCGGGCAGGATGGGCGAGTCGACGACCACCGGTGATGGGGCGGCGGATGTCACGACGGACGAAGAGCGGCTACGTAAGAGAAGGGGCATAGACGCAGGGGATAGAAAGGCGAGGGTTGCGGGCGGTTATCTTACAGAGGCGGGTTTCCTGGTTCCAAAGCGAAGACACCATGAAAAAGGGGAACAAATTAGAACCTAAAAAAACACGCGAAATTTCAAGCCTCGCAGATCGGCCAGTAGCAGCGAGCGAGGTCCGTGAATTGGAATCCCAAAAAACGATTAGCGCCAATAGAGTTCCCACAAAAATCGCCTGCTATTTTTGCCCATCGCCGCACGAGTGGTGGCCGGTTGACGCATCCACAAGCTTCAAGCACTTCCTCGTGAGAAATCGAAGTCAGGCCCTCAAGTCAACCGGAAAAAAAAGCCGTCCCATTCCAATGTTATCCAATTCGAGCATCGGCAGTATGGAGCATGGATCCATGCTCCCCCTTCCACCCTCGCCGCAGAACAGGCTCAATATAGCCTCTTCCGTCTCTGAGCCTGCCGCCGCCTTTTCCCTCGGCGCCGCTTCCCCTGTCAACCAGCCTGGCGCTCTGCCGCGCCGCACCCTAACGAACGGCTTTGGTTTAGCGCCAACCCTGGGGGCTCTCTTGGGGCCCTAGAGGCCCAGGCCGATGCTCGCTTCCGATTCTAAGAGCGGGCCCATCGACCAAAGCTTAGTGGAATAAGCGTTAAGTTTGTGCCATATTCCGTGGCCAGGTTCGTGAAATTCTCAAAGTTTATTCCCTTGATATAATAAGAAGTCCTAGAGGACGTCATCTTCTACACAATGATATTGGACATCCCTAACCCCTCGAAACAAAATAGAATCTAAGAAGGGAGAGAAAGAAAGAGAGAGAGAGGGCGATAGAACAGATTTGCTCAAGAATTGATCACGTGCCGAATCTGCACCATAAACACACTAAAAATGAGGAGGAGCTATACAAACGAGCATTTAGACGAAATAATAAGAATAGAAAATATATATATATATATATATATATGTATTTAATTAGTGTAGCATATTAAACAACCTAGCAACTTCCTGGAAACTTAGCATCTCGCCCGGCGCCCTTCTCCCCGCCGCTAAACGACTCCCTCCTTTCCCGTTCGCCGGCCAACGGAGGTCCGGATGGGTGTCTCCGCCTGATCTCCAGAGCGGGACTCCCCCTCAAGGCAAGAGGGGGGAATGGGGGCGACATCTGATGCGGCGGTGAAGACGGGGTCGACCTGTTGTTGGAGGACGCGGGGGGGGTGGAGGTGCCCCTCGAGGGCGATAAGCCTGCGGCAGCTCCACCATGAGGTTCAGAATGGGCTACCAGCCAATCAGGAGACTGAGTCTCTACGTGGAGCTCGCTCATGGCAAAGAGAAGCGAGTCGTCATCGTCCACCGGGGTGGAGAGGGAGTCTCCCCCCGTGGTTTTGGCTCGGGCCAGAGAGGAGCGGGCCTCCTTTTCCCCCTCGCCCTCCACATCGCACACCCCGTTGTTTCGCCCAACGCCCGCCATCTCCTCGCTCTCGTTCGATCCCCTCCTAAGATCTCTGCCCCCCGTGCTGGTCTCCTGGACCGCGGCAATGCGGGGATAGGATGACGTCACCGAGGACGAGCCAGCTGACCCGGATGCAGCGGAGCCGGAGGAGGGTCGCCGCATATGGGGCGGCTGGATGGCGGCCGAGGCGGGGATGGGCGAATAGGTCAACGCCCGGGAGGTCTCACGCTGATGCAGAGAGGGCCGCCGCAAAACGGCTCCTGGGCCGTCTCTCGGGGCGGGGGTAAGCGGCGGAGGAGAGGAGGTGTGAGAGAATCGCCTCTGCTGATAATACTCGTCGGCATTGGCATAGCCCCCTGCGGAGATATCCAACGAGGGGGGGCGGTTTTGAGCGGTTGCGTAGCTCCCACTGCTGCTGCTCTCTCGACTTGCAACGCTACTACTGCGGCGGTTACGATGATTGAGCAGATGGTGGTGCGGGTACGGCTGATAGGGATCCGTCCCGGTGGGAAGGGGTCGCCCGGGTTGCGAGAAGCGACGCGTCTGCGAGGAGGAGTCCGAGGGGGATATCATCGGATGGGTAGGCTGTCCAAGTGAGGGGGAGTCGGGGGAGGCAATCAAGGGCGGATTGGAGTGGGTGGTATCTTGCGACGAGGAGGCCTCCGTTAAACCAGGCTGCTGCTGTAGAACCGCACTCGACGAGATGGATTCAATGAGAGCGTTGTTCACATCCCGCAGCTGCTGAAACCGCGAGAGAGCAAGTCGGGAGCGATGCATAGATCCGGAGATGAATGTGCCACTCTGCCCCCCTTGATCCACATGACTTGGCGGAGATGCTGACACGTGGGTAGAGCGGCGGGAAAAGATCCCGAGGGATTCACGGGAGTCTATCATCTTGAGGAACTCCCCGACATCCTCCTCCTCAGCTTGCCATGTCGAAATAGACTAAACAATGAACAATGTAAATTACAACCAAGTATCAGTCTATCCAATTGGAGAAAACGCTTACCGATGCACCAAAGGAATCTCTATGGCTCCTCACGCTGGCTGTATCTGATGCACCCTCGTCGCTTCGATTAGCCGTACTCCCGCGACTGAACTTTCTATTCCTTTCGTACCGATAGTAAGAACTGGGTGATAGCCGAGGAAGGTTCGACGAGGAAATCGATGACACAGACTTGAGCGAAGACGAGGGATGCAGCTCAGGAATGGGTCTTCCGGCAGAGATGCCCCCCGATGTCGCCGGATCATGAGATGACATTCCAGTTGCATCAGGCGATGGATGGTGTGCAATCGAAGACGAGGGAGAACGGTTGTAAAACGGCAAAGAGGAAGGGGAAGATGAAAGCGAGGGGGACTTGAAAGGCGAGACGAATGTAACGGATGGGCGACGCCCTGAGGCACTAGATTCTCGCCCGCTCAGGTAGCTCAACTCGGTCCGCCAAGGTGAACTTGAAAGTGTGGTTCGCCTTCGTAGCGATTGAGAGGAGGCAGTTGACTGCGTGCTCGATCGACGCTGCATCGCAATACCCTCCGCAAATTGCGATTGTCCATGAGAGTCTGACCGACGAGCAGGAGGTAGAGGGCCATAGACAGGATGTGGTGAAAGCGAGGAAGTGGAAGGCAGAGAGTTGGGTGTTTGGGGTGAGCTTGACGAGTATTCATGTCGTCGTTCCAAGGGCTGAAAATGCGATAATCATTTAGAATAGATGAGCGTGTCGATAAAAACATAAAAGCGGTGACTCACCAGCTTAGTCACAAGTCGAAGGTCTTTCTCCTTTCTTCCTTGAGAGCTAAGATTACGCGACATTGGGGGCGAGAAATAGTTTTCGTCCATATCAATGAATCTCGCGCTCAACAAGGCTTCCGGGTCATCCACATGAAACGATACGTTGGTTCGATATTCCACCCGTAAAGAAAAAATACTATTAAAAAAAACCCAGACCAAGGGTAAATATAAGCATAGAGAATAGAAATGAAATAGAGCGATATGAATGTTACCCTAGGGGCGTTTCTATTTGACCTATCCTTAGCTCCTTGACTACTGGCTTTGTGTCTTCCAAGAGTGGGACATCTTGTTAATAATGAATATAGCATAAAATGAAGGAAAACGTTAAGTGGATCGCATCATCAAGCAGTTGAAAATAGTCATAGCAAAATTCTTATATCACTAACCTATTCCATACTCATGGGGAGGGGTGCTTGAGCCGCTCACTAACCTGCATCCAATTTTTAGAGCGCTACCCACTCGCGCTTTCTGCAGTTGACGATAAAGCTGGAACGCCGGTAGAAGACGCGCATAAGTGTAGAGAGAACGAAAAAATATTATGGAGTATTTGTATATCACAGGTAGATCCATTGAGGAAGTTGTAGTATTTGATGCCGATGCAGAAGAAGAGCTGCTAATTAAAAAATTACAGTGAATTGACATTTCGAAGCAACAAACCCAAGCTACATACTCCAACGAGAGAGTCCATCTCTCTAATAAAATAGCTGATTTCCGTATCCCAAGGCCAAGGCCACCAAGATCTATGCGGTGTCTTCGCATGTGCTCATCAAGTATGATTAATATCTGTGTCTGACTGAGATCGGATGCGTCCAAAAAAATTTCAATAATCAAAGGAGGCGGTGATGAAGCACCGGTAGCAGAAGGCGATGCAGCCAGATTTCGCCAGAATTTGAGATCCTCTTTGAAGAAATCGAGCTCCTCTAGTTCAATATTAAACTACAGGCAGTCATTAAGTAAACCGACATTGAGAAAGTTCAAATATTCAATTCTTACCCATTTGTTCGTTTTCTTAGAAGAAGGTTGACCAGGAGATTGAAGTAGCTGAATGCTGGGGGGGAGCCCCATTGTCTCGCGATTAAACCAATACAAATCATGAGGAATAACTCGTGCTCCAACGACAATCTGCACAGTTTTTGTGTAGAAATTCTATAAAGAAATAGCGCATATAGGTAATCATCTTCGTTTCATCTCTCATTGTCTTGATCTGGTATCTACCTGTGCAATCTGTTCTGCTTTAGAGGCTCTGCCCTGGTAAGAGTTTGAGGGCGGAGAAGGCGAAGGATCTGGATGTGATGGACCACCCCCGTGCAAGTGGTGATGACGATGTGTAGAAGACGGTGGAAAAGAGCCAACCGTGTGAAATGTGTTCGACATATGGCATCAGTTAATAACTAAACGAATTCCTTCGTTTTCCCTCTTAAAAACGGCAAAGTTGGTATCGTTGAAAAAAAAATAAACACAGACACTATAAAATAAAAAGAAATAAATAAATTAAACTTGTATGAGAGGGGGAAAAAAATTTAACAAAATAAACAGAAAAATAAATGCTTGATTGATATATATTCAAGCACGCAAAGACGAGAAAGCAAAAAGTGGAGAACAAAGAAATGTACTACTAGCTCATTCTCAGAAAGAATTGATCATTCGTGACTGGCAAAATTTAGGGTCACTTTGGAAATTTCTTTCTGTTTACAGCTTTTGCGGTAGCTATTTTAACTTCACCATTTGACCAAGGAAATGTTAAAGCGCGTCCTTAAACACAGTAATCGCACTTCATACCTGGACGATCCAGATATAGAATCCTCGAGTGATGAGGAAGAAACAAATTTAAATGAGGAGACCCTGAATAGACAAAAGAAGAAAGCCAAGATTAATCTTAACAGCGATGACTCTGATGAAGAAGACGATGGAGAGGAAGTAGAGGGGGGCTCAGAAGATGATTCAGATGAGCTTGAAGACTATGAAGAAGAACTTGAAGGACTGGCAGAGAATGAGGAGGAAATTGAGGGTGAAAACGAATTACCGGATTTAGAGGGCAATGAGATATACACCTGCGATCTATGTCCTGGAAAGACCCTCAAAAATAGACGCATGGTTGAAGTGCACTTAGAGTCCAAGGTAAATTGCCGGGAGATCGATGACTTGAGTAATCCTCTTTCAAACCTTTGCTTTTATAGGAACACAAGAAACGCGAAGAAAGGCGCCTAAAAGAAACAAAGAAAAGCTTGCTCACTCCTGAAGAAATTGCCAAGCGTAAAGCGAAAAATGATGCCAAAAAACAACGTAGAGAAGCAAAGAAAAAAGAGGTAGGCGTGGTCTATATCGCCAAGCTTGTGTTTGCTTAAGACTAACTCGACTTATTTCATATTCGCTGCAATCATCGATTCAATAGAAACTAAAACTGAAAAGAAAACAACGCGATCAACGCAAGAGAGAAAAAAAGAAGGAGCAGAATAGTCAATAGGGTGGATGTGAAAGCGCTTCATTGTAATTATTTTTCACCTTCATTGCATCTAGCTCTCTTTCTTTATAAACGTGTCTATGGGTCACAATTTCTCTGCAACCTCTTTTTGCATAGCTACTGTAGAATATTTATTCGCCTTCAAGTTCCAGTAAACTACCAAATATCCCGACCAAACCGATAGAGAATTTTCCTTCATGTTTACTGTAATATTCCGCTTGCCGCGTCCAAACTAGTTACCCTAATACTTAATATTTATGGTGCTTGTGTCGTAATAAAACGCTCTACTCATATAGCGCAAATCACCAATAACATACTCTTTTTGAGTTTAAATTGTTTTTTTCACATTTAATAAACAATTCGAAGCTAATCCAAACAAAAACAGCTGGGAAAACATCCATTTCAGAACGGTTTGAAAATCACACTCGACGCAATATTTGGAGGGTAGATCATTTCATAAACAGGGGCAATGCAATAGCGTAGGGGAAAAGCGATTTAGCCAAGCCAAGCTAATCTACGATCGAATGCATACCCTTACAAAAGAGAGGGAAAAAGAAGACAGGAGAGCACAGATAAAGTATAGATCAATATAACATTTGGGAACAAAAAATTTTTACATTAGAGAGAACTTTATTTTCGTTTGGTTATCGATTACTGAAAGAATTCAAAGGGTGGCCTGTGAGATAATGCATTAATTGGATCTAAAAAGTAGAATTGTGTCTCGGGACTAACGTCATTTTATTCTTTCGTTTATGTTCAACGCGCTTTGCATTAATAACCTTCACATTCCATTGCTAAGTCCTACACTCTACTCTATTACCGTGATCAGCACTACCCACCCATCTTTTCCCCTTCGTCTTACCTTTATGTTTGGGTAGTAGGCATCATGCCTCAAGATTCACTTCCTCCAACTCATGAGAGTGAAATGACTCGTCAAAGTAAGCATTCCTACATACACTGACTCCTTGAAGTGCATTCCATCAGTGCCGCACATCCCTGCTTCCATTCTTGCAAGAATAAAATGAATTGGCTGCTCGTCTTTCATACCTATCCATTTTCTAACTAATCATGTTGGTTTGCTTTAACCTCACAGAGTTCCGCAATGCGCGCGTGCGAAGATATAATTCGTCTCGCGTCTCAGTCGTTGTTTTTAATGGTCTCCAAACCACAGACCCACAACAACGAGCAGATACTCTAGCTCAGATCGTGGAAATCACTCAATCCCTGGCTGATGAACTATATCCACAGAAGCTTGTTCATGAGATGAGAGTTGCGGTTGAATCCCCACATAGGAGTGAACAGGAAAATAGCTCGCCAACTGATCTGCCTTCGTCTCCAAGCACTCCAACCCCCCATAATTCACATGCCTATTCCACTTCAGCTGAGTCTAAATCGAAGATTGACAACCATGCCGATGAAGAATTAGCAACGCTATCATTAGTGGCAATGAGCTTGGAAGACCAGTCCGAAAATCCTTCTGGAGGGGACCAAGAGCAGACGCCAGAGTTAGATAGTGATCGAGAGCAAACGGAAGAGACGCTTCGCTTGCTCTTGCTCAATATGCTACGACTATCATTGCATTGTCCTTTTACCGACGTGCGTATAATCTTTAGCGATTTTTTGAAAAAACTCAAGGTATATGGCTTTTGCTATAAAAAAATAGAAATCAACCATAGACATAGCCTCTGTTCTCTAACCTAATCTGCCCTTTACAGAGTCGTGGAGTACCAGTTCCTACGCCAGCATTTCATTCGCCCTCATTCTTTATATCTCCTCGTGATCTCATCTCACTTGAGTCCTCCTCTTCTGTCGAGCATATTACCTACCCGATGCCCGGTTCTCTCGCTTCCTCAGCATATGGCTCCTCCTTTGGTGAAGTTGAGCATGAGACAGAGGAAGAGGAGATAGAGGCTCCGACGGAGGATGAGGATTCTCGCTCAGCGTCTGGACGTAAACCAGATGAATATGTGCATAATATGATGGTTGAAACCTTTGTTGCATACGGACGCATCAGTCACATCATTCGTGTTCTTTCATTCTTCCCGTCCTACCTAGAAAAATTCCTCGCATCTTATAATTCAATTATAAGGTTATCGCATGGGCCAATCGACCGTGCATTGAGATCTTATCTTGCCATTTTGGTATATATACCCTTTATCCTTCTAAACAAATATTATCTTATTTCTCCTTTACTTTTTTTCTGAATCAAAGGCCGCCGCGCAGCATAGCTGTCAATACCTTGTCTCATATCAGAGTACTGAATTTCTTCTCAACGGGGGCGATCCTGAGTGGCTTGATGGACTAGAATACGCTCCGCCCAAGGTTCGTAAGCTTGCCCTCCTCAACTCAATAATGGCACATCAACCGTGGCGCCTTCAGCCTAAGCACTTTGGACAATTGTTACGAGGAAGCGACTTTAAAGAAAATTGGTCAATGCGGGAACTAGTGCATGTAATTGCGATTTTTGCCACCTTCCACAGCTTGTCAAGCTTTGTGCTCGGATGCGGGGTAGTACCTGAGATCGACACGACAGGTGGGGCATTGATGCCCAGTGGAGAGCAAGGGCAACCAGCCTTGAATGTGAGAGACCTGGATAATGAAGAACATGGAGAACAAATGCATGCATCCTGGATATCGACTCAAGTGCCACAAGAATCTGGAGTGCATATGCCTGTCTCACCAAGCGAAAGCGTCTCGGGCGGAGAAAGTGTTTCCTCTTATTCGGCAAGCCCCCATGTCCAATCGTTCTTAAGCGCAAGACAGATGTCCTCGTTATCTGATCCGGTGGGATATGCATTCACATCTAGTGCTCCGGCACCTCCCTTGATTGCACGCGAGGACGATGATCCTACGGTGGTCAAACACACGTCCCAGCTGATATCTCGTTTAAAGAAACGACGAGAAGAGGTGCAGTCCGACTTCCCAGAAGAAGAAACCGCCGAAAATAAATCACCCAAGCAACAGCCAACTCTCGTATTCGAAAAGATTGACGAGACTGATGAAAGTAATATAAATCCATTAACATCTACACCCTCTTTGGAATGCTCATTTTTGGCTTAACTAGATTTCACAAATTCCCCAGTAGATGAGAGTTCTCACGTTGGCCGCCCGATCCCTCAGCCCAAGTCCAGCCACCGCTCAGGTCAGAGCACATCGTCCACAATAGCCGCAGGTAGCCTCTCTATCTCTCCAGCATCTAGTTCCTCCTCGATGCTCCTCAACAATTCTCTTGGGTGGACCAACCCAGTCCTCGAAGATATGCGCCGCTTCCAGGACCCAGAACACGAGGTTGGGCCAGCTGAATTTGATCAACGAAGGGAAAAACCGTTCCACCTACAAGATTATTCCTGGGAAGACCATGCCTGTGAAGTAATTAATCAATATGTTCCCGAAATGGGTGATGTACTCAACGAAGAGTTCATGGAGGCTTTGGCAATGACAGATTATAGGTATATTTTTTGATCTACCTTTTTTATTGAAATATATTACTCACAATGGTAATCTCCCTCCCTCCCTCCCCCCCTCCCCCCCTTAATTGTAGCCTTTTCCACTCCACTACTCACAATTCAAAAATCGACACTCAACCGCTACGCAATGCTATCTGGTACTTTTCTCTTCGCCTGCAAGGCATTTACGCCGAAGATTACGATTATGGTGAAATCAACCGATATATGAATCGTCGTATGAAGCAGTATATAAAGAAAGTTTGTTGTCATCCCGTCTCGATCGAACATGCGGATTGGCGTAATATCGGATTCCAGCTACGGCCAGAGGAAAAATGCCATGTAAATGTATTAGCGGTTGAAGCAAGAAAACACGCAGAACTATTATATACTACTTGGAACTTGCAAAAGTGGACTTCAGGAGAGGAAGGGTAAACTATGTATGCTGAACATTTTTACCATTTTTTACTAATGGGTTTTACGGCCAAAAAAAAATTTTTTTTCTTATATATATTTATCTTGTGATGTATTTTAACAAGGTTTCTTTCCTCCCCCGCTATTAGTTTTTACTTCTTTTCTATTTCTCTTGTACATTCTCTCTACTACTCTGCGCTCTCCTATTTTTATCGATTTTATTCCAATAAGTCAAATTCGTGACGTCAAATTACTCAATATAATTTTTGCTATTACTTGAGCACCTCGATCACTTTGATCCAAAATCATTGAAGCAAAAAAGCGAAAACTTGATGGATTACGAGGATCGCAACATTAATGTATATAAAAATTCAAGATTACTTATATCATATTGAATTTTTATTAACTATTTCGTTTTTCAATGTTTCCATTGTAGAAAGCGCTAGAGAAGGATCTCTTTGGTGGAGACTCTGAATCCGAACTTTCAGATCTTGGGGAGGTCGATGCAGGATATAGTAGTGATGGTATGCTTTATCTCCAGATAAAACCTAATCAATATTAATCATGCTGAAATAATCCTCTTGTATCCTCTGCAATTATATAGAGGCGCCTCAGCACGTCAAATCTTCTGCCTCACGTCGATCGCCTCCACCGGGGACTACCTATGAGGATGAGTATATGGAAGAATCTGAGGCAAAGCGACCCACGAGTGGAGAGCGTAAGAAAAAGAAAAAGTATTTATAAACAAGTATATACTTTCGATGAGATATGAATGTTAAACTTTATGTTATAGATCAAGGCATGCTGAAACTATTGATGAAAACGAATTGGCCGATGACGATCCAATGAAAGGTATTTTAGCTACAGTTTGATGTGAGATATTTTAGAAGTTCTCATATTTGCTCTATGGTTTCTAGCTAAGTTACGGCAGCTGGATCGTGATTTTAAAAAAGCACTTTCTACTGGGCGCTCCCGTCGCAGAAAACACGGTGATTACGATTTAGAGGAAGGGGCAGATGAAATTGTGGATCAGCTTCGTAACGAAATGAAGGACGCGGTACAAAAGGATCAACAGCTGAATGCAGATCGAAAGCCAGCTATAACAAAAATTGTGATGCTACCTCATGTTCTGGAGCAACTTCGAAAGTATGCCCATAGCTCATGCTTATTTAAACATAATTAGTGTCTAATTTTTTTTATTTTTTAGGACACATTTACATGAATATGTGTTGGATAACAATCTGCTTGAAGCGGTGCGTATGTGGCTCGAACCTCTTCCTGATCGCTCTCTTCCATCATTGGATATTCAAATGGAGCTATTGAAAGCATTGGACACGGTAATTATTTTTGCTCTCTATGTGCGATTTGGGAATATTATGATGACACTTTGTTTAAACCATGCAATAGCTTCCTATCAGAACTGAGCACCTCAAAGAAAGTCGCCTTGGCCGCATTGTCATGTTTTATGCTAAAGTAAAACGTGTGGATTATCGAGTGCAACGCTTAGCCCAGAATCTTGTCTGTAAGTTGGCGACCATACTCAAATATTTATATGTTTATTAAATAGATATTTAACCTTCTATCATCTTAAAGATAAATGGTCTCGGCCAATCATCAACAAGAGCGCTAATTACAAGGACAAGCAGTTTAGGCAAGTCGATTTTGATCCAGTTGCTGCACAATACACAAGAAAACCGGTGATTCGCGAACCTGAAGAACCTGAAGATGTACATCGTGTTCGTGCCCGTATTCCTCTACCTGATAGATTTGGGTTTGATATTGTGCCTCGCTCAACTTTGCATGTTGACCAGAGAAAGGTAATAGACCTCATTGAGATGTAGTAGCTTTCAATGCATTAATCTATATATTCATCAATTTGTTTATTAGTCGAAAGAGGATCCATACAAAAATCTTAAATCCCATATGTCACGTCTTCGTGCAAGCCAACGGAAGGGATATACAGCATCGAAGAAGTCTAGCAATTACTAATCCATCATCCTGACTTTTTTATTTTTGTAGAGTGCACATGTAATATTCTTTTTTCATAATTTTTTTTATCTCGTTTCTCAATTCCTCAAGTGATTCTGACCGTCTGCGTAGCCTAAAAATAAAGAAGATATTTTCAAGGGCCAGCAAAAGGCGAAATCTTAATGAAACAGATGTAACTACTAGCTGCCATAGCACTTGTTTAATGGGGCAGCCAGAATCTCTGAGATGTTGTAGATATTATTGCCATTTGTATTATCTCCACTTTATAACAATAGCTGACCTGGATACAATTCCTCGATCGAACAAACGATGAATTTTAATTCATGGCGCAGATAAGCAATATTAATTATTAACACGAGATTATAATCTCTCGGAGATCGAATTTATATGTTAAAATGCTTCAAGATCAGTCACAAAACTGATAATCGATATCTCTATCACCCCTTTTAATACTTGTTTCAAGACAATCATAACTTTTAATTTCTTACTTTCTTCTTCTCAATCTAATTTCCATTTTTACTCTAAAAGGCACAATCTAATGTCCACTTATCGGTTATCACATTTGAGACTAGTAGATAAAAGAGCATGGTATCATGCCAAAAAAAATCATGCCTCATTCTTGCTCGGAACCAGAAGACCTTTTGCGACAGTGAGCTCCACAAATGAACGGGAATTGCAAAAAGATTGCTCTCAGGTAACCCCGCCTTATCCACGTCTTCTCGAAAATCTCCGAAAGGTGCGCCGCAAACTCGAGAGTCGTCCGTTAACTCTCTCCGAAAAAATCCTCTATTCACACATGACACACCCAGAAGAAGCAGTACCAGTACGAGGAGAAACATACTTGAAGCTATCGCCAGGTAATGCGGTCCACTCTGTTTATTACGTATATCTGACAACAAAATATATCCCGCATTCGTAAATAAAACCTTTAACAATATGTATTCCCTTGATACTGTACATATTTAGATAGAGTTGCTATGCAGGACGCATCTTCCCAAATGGCGCTCCTCCAGTTTATGTTAACCGGAATGTCGACTACAGCAGTGCCAACCTCAATTCATTGTGATCACTTAATTGCTGCTCATAAAGGAGCTGAAAAGGATGTGCGCGAATCTCTGACGATCAACCAGGAAATATTTGACTTCTTGGAGAGCGCTGCGCGAAAGTATGGGATTGCATTTTGGCGACCAGGAAGTGGGATTATCCATCAAAATGTTCTAGAAAACTATGCAGCACCTGGAGGATTGATGCTTGGAACAGGTAACAAATATTTTCTTATACACGAGAATATTATTGATCAACACTTCATATTTCCACCTCGATTTTATAGATTCACACACACCCAACGCGGGTGGCCTTGGGATGCTTGCAATTGGTGTGGGTGGTGCCGACGCAGTTGATGCTATGGCCGCCATCCCTTGGGAACTTAAGGCGCCAAATGTGATCGGGATAAAACTGACCGGACATCTGAATGGATGGACTAGCCCAAAGGATGTGATCCTCCACGTTGCCGGTCAGTTGACAGTTCGTGGTGGCACTGGTCATATAATAGAGTATTTTGGCAGTGGTGTTGAGACTTTATCTTGTACGGGAATGGCCACCATTTGTAATATGGGAGCTGAGGTCGGAGCTACCACGTCTGTATTTCCTTACACTAAAGCAATGTCACGGTATCTCCGCGCCACTGGTCGCGAGCCTGTAGATCAAGAAGCAGCGCGCGTAGCTCCAGAATATCTAAGCGCTGATGTAGGCGCTGAGTACGACCAAGTCATTGAGATTAATTTATCAGAACTGGAACCCCACATTAATGGGCCCTTCACACCAGATCTTGCTACACCGCTAAGTAAATTCAAAGTGTTGGTGCAGGAAAATGGTTGGAAGGATGAAGTCACAGCCGGACTCATTGGAAGCTGCACAAATAGTAGTTACCAAGACATGTAAGGCATATGTGATAAACATGGAAAACTTTTGAAAAAAATATTTATAATTGAACCCACTATCATTTAGGTCTCGAGCTGCCTCTTTAGTAGAACAGGCTGCGGAAGCTGGAATTTCTGCGGCAGCCAAATTTTATGTTACGCCTGGCTCTGAACAGATTCGAGCAACTATTGAGCGTGATGGGCAGACGAAGGTTTTTGAACAGATTGGCGCGAAGATTTTAGCGAATGCCTGTGGGCCATGTATTGGACAGGTACGTGATATTTACATTCTTCCTTTACAAAAAATGTAATAATTGCTCGTTCTTTAGTGGAAGCGTGAGGAATACAAGGATGAGGAAAACGCAATATTGACATCCTTCAATCGTAACTTCCGTTCTCGAAATGATGGCAATCCAAATACCATGAATTTCCTTGCCTCTCCTGAAATAGTTACTGCAATGACTTTTGCCGGACGCTTGTCATTCAATCCTATGACTGATTCTTTGAAAGCGCCCTCAGGAGAAGAATTCCGCTTCATGCCTCCAGCTGGGAAAGAGCTCCCGGCTCAAGGTTTTGAGGAGGGAATTAAAATATTTCGGCCACCTCCTAATAACACTCAACCAGATCCAAATGTAGAAATTAAAATAGAACCTGAATCTAACCGGCTGCAGTTACTCGAACCATTCCAGCCCTGGCATGGCGGCGAGTTTACAGGCGTTAAAGTATTGATAAAAGTCAAGGGAAAGTGCACAACAGATCACATTAGTGCTGCGGGACCTTGGTTAAAGTACAAGGGACATCTGGAAAATATCGCGAATAATACGTTGATTGGAGCGATGAACGCGGATACTGGCCGGATTAATGAGGTAACTAGCGTAGTATCAGGGAGAACCAGCACTATCCCAGATGTGGCAAAAGAATATAAGCAGAGCAACATCCCTTGGATGGTGATCGCAGATGTAAGCTACTCTCTGTTTTATTTCAATGTTTGCCGATGGCTTAATTGACCCTTGCTATTCTAGCACAATTACGGCGAAGGTTCTGCGCGTGAGCACGCTGCTCTTCAACCACGTTTTCTCAACTGCCCTCTAATACTTGCCAAATCATTCGCGCGCATACATGAAACTAATCTGAAGAAACAGGGAATACTTCCTTTAACATTCGTTGATGAATCGGATTATGACCTACTGTCAGGAGGAGATACGCTGTCCACAAAAGGGGTGCAAAATTTGAAACCCGGCTCGGAAGTTATCTTATTGTTCGAAAAGGAAAATGGCGGTATCATCACAATAAGAGCACGGCATACGATGAGTGCTGATCAGATTGAGTGGTGGAAAGCTGGAAGTGCATTGAATCTAATCCGTAAACAGCTTAAACACTCCGCTTCATCTTTATAAAAGATTAGATTGCAGTTAAAATAATAAATTATAGAATAGACCCGCTTTTCTCGAACAACAATTCTGCTCTCGAGATTTGATTTAGAGAGTTGTAAAATATGGAAATCTCTACACTAACCAAAATTGGACATCAAGTATAACGGCAGATTTAGTAAATCTGCTAGAAGTAGAAAGCTTACTATCCTGACCGGAAATAATACCAGGTCGTGTATATTTTACCTTTAACTGTAGTTCGAACTATAAATGGTGCTGATATTACAAGATATAGATGGCTTTCAATAGTCAATACAAATATCATTAGTTGTTTTATTTTTGCAGCTCGAGCAGTATATAAAATCCAAATAAAACAGGAAATATCCTACTGGGAGATCATGACTGGGCTTCAATTAAGGATGATAAATTATAGATATTGAAATTGTGAAAAAAAAAATTGCTGCATAAAAATGTAGAATGCCATAATATTCAAGCTATCAAATACTATAGTATTCTAATCCCATATTGACGTCTTCCTTCCTCCTCTCTTTCTACATTTTCCCCCATACCAGCCCCATATCCTTCCACTTTGATAGGCCGCTTATCTTCTTTTGGTAGCGCGAACCAAACGACCTCATAGGGAGGCCGGTAATTATTTTCCTCAAGCCGAATACTTACCTGCACATCCTCTTCTGAGCTGATCATTTCGATTTTTAAAGTCATACGCTCCCCTTGTTCATATCGCATTGTTTCCCCGTCGTCTTCCGTCAAAGTGTATTCGAATTGCCTCTTTGTCCTACTGGGGAATATATAGATCACACGTTCGGTATCAAACTTGCGGGAGATGTAGGGCATAACCGGGCCAGTGGGAATTATTCCTCCTTCCAAAACTAATATCGGAGGCAAATCCATTAATGGAGCCTTGAGAGTAATGGTATGTCCAGATTCGTAATGCAATCCAGTTCTAAAGTCGAACCATCCAAGCCCATCTTTTCCTTTAGGTAAATAAACATCTCGTGTTTCTACGCCTTTATCCAAAACCGAAGGCACTAAAACAGCCCTTCCAATCATAAAATCGAAGCTGTTATCCCAGGTGTTCTCGTCCTCTTGAAAGTGATAAAATGTAGGGCGCAAAACTGGTTCTCCGCGTTCGAAGTGCTCGCGATGAACCTCGTAAAGATAGGGTATAAATCGATATCGGAGCTCGAGACACATACGAACTACTGGAACGATTTCAGGGTGTGTCCACGGTTCTGTTATCGTTCCATCGGAATTCCATGAATGTATACAAAAGCGAGGATGAAGCACCCCATTTTGGACCCATCTAATGAAAAGCTCTGGTTCAGGCCGGGGGCCAGCAAAACCTCCCACATCATGCCCATATCCACCAGGCATCACTGACAGAGCTGCACCTAACCCCATGGGCAGATTATACCGAAGTGAAGTCCAGTTTGTATAATTATCACCCGACCATGTCTGACATGCGAAACGATATATGAAGGGAGTTGCAGAGCGTGTGATAAGGAAGGGTCGGCGGTTAGGGAAATGCAGCTTTAATGCCTCATATGATGCTCTGGCCATCATTAAGGTCTGAAGCGATGGGCCTGCAATCCTCGCTTCTGCTCGCTCATTAGGAACTGGACAATAAAGCATAGAGGAAACTTTCTCCAAATTTTCCATGGCGAAAGTATGCCCATCATCTTGCATAGTGTATTCATTATTATCGTTCCATAAACCTTCCACACCAACTTCAAGCAACTGTTCACGACATTGTTGCACCCACCAGTTGTATCCCCTGTGGGAAGTAAAATCTATGTAGGACGCCTTGCCACTCTCACCTCTTCCAGCCCTCCACTGCAGTACGATGCCAGGTCCAGTCCCATCACGAACGAAGCCACCACGATGAGCTAGCTCTTCATAGCTTGGATGCCGCGTCATCAAATAAGGCTTAATGTTAGCAAAAACACGCACGCCTTGCTCTTTGAGTGATCGAAAGAGGCCACTCGGGTCCGGGAATCTCTGCTTGTTCCAAGTAAAAACACAACGATCTCCTGTGGTGGAGTTAACTGTGTAACCCGACGAGAGATGCATCCCATCACAAGGTATTCCGTGTGCACGACATTGGGCCGGAAACTGAGCAAGAAGCTCTTGGGCGTTTTCTGCTTCAGCATAGCCCATGGAAGATGCTAGATATCCAAGCGCAAATCGTGGAATGAGTTCGTGGGGAGTTCCTTGAAGATAAGCGTATTGGAGCACCACATCGCGTATGGTAGGGCCGTAAATGAAAAAATAGTCAAGTGGACCAGCTTCTATTTGAACGTAGCGATATGGGCCTAACATCTAGAAGTATAAAAAAAATGAACACAAATTCGTCCTCCACGTGTACTAGAGCATATGTTACAGCATCTAACTCCTGGCCGAGGTCAACACACGTTTCTGCAAATGTATTGTAAAACATTCCGTAGGCAATGCTGCCATTACCTCCATCAGGAACCAATGTAATGTAAAATGGGCAAAACTTGTAGAGTGGATCAGTACTTTGTGCATTGTATCCCATAGCGTCCACACCTTGTAATCTGAATCTTCTACCGTGCAAATTAATGTCACCAGTTCGCTCACCTAGGCCATAGTATCGATCCTCTGCAGAGCGTTTCAAATAGTGATAAACACAGCCAGAGCCTCTATCAAAAGAATAAGCTCTATCGGGTAAGTCTTCAGCTATTATTGCGTCTTTGGTGTACCATGAAAGGCTCATGTTCTCGCCACAAGATATGCGTGATACTAGCGCGTCAGTTTTAATTTCAACAAAAGTAGATTCGACACGAATTTCTGCGCGCGGTTCCATGTCAAAGGTTGTATGATTTGCGTGCACGTGCGTAAGTGAGGAATGCGTTGTTGTCGGTACGAATCTCACACGGAACACATGCGGAGAGAGGGCTTCAATCGTCATATCATGACCATCTGGATTCTGAAGTGTAACGCGTGGTTCTGTACTGACTAACTTATAATTTTTAGGCGTCGTTTGTCGCATTCTTGGCTGGTACTATTATTCTAAATGTGCTTTTTTTTTCGCGGGGAACAAAAATACTTTTTCAAACAGACATAATAAACGACTTCGGTTTATTTCCAATTTCACCTCCCGAAATATATGCTCACTAAGTCGAAACCTAACTATATTAGTAAAATATTACTCTTATTCTATAATCAATTCACATCTATTAATTTATCTGTTGAAATTATATGATCCCCTAGGCGCAAAAGAGACTTTTGAATAGGTAGCCCGGAATCCAATTATTAGCATTTTTTAGAAAGAACTGCAAATGCCCCCATATTTTTTTACATATAATGCTGGGGAAGATGCTTCATTGTAAATACTCCAACCCCTTGAATATTGATCTTGGTGTGTGCACGAATTCAGGAGTTTAATTGGTAGCTATATAACGGAGAGCTGTTTTTTAAAAGTCGAATAAAATAAAAGGATATGCCTAGAGATATTATCAATTTTTTTCCAACAAATAATTTTGTTAAACAATAAGTCCAGTTAAATGTATTGTGAGACCCATCTAAAGCCTAATTATATTAAAGAATACGTTTCAATATGGGTTTAGTTGATGAAATAGGTGAAGTTCAACAATGCCCTTACCCTCTCCATAGCCCTGCTTCATCACTACCGAAGTCATGAAAACTTCGATTGGCCGGATATCCTTAAGCGGCACTTTGCCCTTGCCTGTAGTCTGGAAAAGTCCAAGTTGTTCACGCAAATATTCCTCCGAAACTGCTCCAGGAGCATCGATCTTGTTTCCAAAGATAAGGAAAGGGACATTCTTTAAAGACTCATCGGACAACAAGCTCTACAGTATATTTAATCATGTGATTCAAGTGCGAAGCATTAATAAAAATGACCACACATACGTCTAGCTCAAGTCGACTCTCAGGCAAACGAGTAATATCAGCAGCATCTACCAAGAATACGACTGCCGATACTTCTGGGAAGTAATCCTTCCAAATGCGGCGCGCTTTTATAATAATTTTGTATAATCAGAATGGAATTTCAACATCAATATTTCCAAAATATATATAAATCACCTTGAACATGACCACCCAAATCAAATGTTTGGAATCGCACCTTGCCAATTGTCAACTCCTCAGATGCTGTTAATTGTAAAACAAACAAACAAACAAATTAACTTTTCAACACATTCAACGACATTATTTCCTAATGTTTACTCGGATGGAGGGTAGGCTGCAATACAGCAAGGCGATCGTTCTTCAACATATGCAGAAGAGTAGTCTTTCCTGCATTATCCAGACCGAGAAAAAGGATCTTTGCGTTTTTATTCACAAGACCTATTACATACAAAGAAAACATTAAATTCAAAGTCAAATCTCCCTACATGAATTTCGATTGAAATATCAAATAGGATAACAAATACGCGTAAATTCATCTATTCACTAGTACTTACCCAAGCTAGAAAGGATATCCCAAAACCAATTAACAATGAACATCGTCTAAATTATTTATATTTATAATAGAAGAATAAATCTATAAAGATGATGCAAATTCCAAGAGAACTGAATTTTCAGGAACCAACGAAAATTGTTTTCGTGATTATTCTTCGGTATCAGGTGACGTAAATATTCGACACAATTATATCCATGGAACAATTGATATTGGGAAGAATAAGCCACGAATATTGTATTTTTTGAAGATCATATCCGAGAAAATTCAGATCAAATCTATTGCACTGAATTAAATAAGATAAAAGGCCAATAGCAATGCTCTAAACCCATTGTAGAAGAAAGTTTAAAATGTAGAGACTATATCTATTTCTAAGACATCTGTAAACTTTTGAAGCATTTTAGCTAAGGAGGGTATTTCTTGAACTAAAGTAAAATCACAACCTCTCCCTGACCCAAGCTTCTAATCCCCCCGCACACCATAGTTCTTGGACACTTCTTCCCAACACTCCTACAAAATATTTTTTGCTCTTTTCTTTTGTCTCTATTTCGATTTGCCCAGTCACGACGTTCAGTTTGGCCGTCAATCCTGTTCTTCGTGTAGGAACTTTCTCTCCCTTGAAATACTCTCGAAGATGGTTTACCAATTCAGGAGCCTCGAGAACCAAAAGGGCGTTATTGATAGAGTTGCGTTTAAACGTCTCGGAGAAGGAGCCCGCAAGCAATAGTGTGATACCATTAGCTTTAAGTGCTGTGGCTGCTTGTTCACGAGAAGATCCGGTCCCAAAATTAAACCCGCCGACAAGGATATCAGTCTATATTGAAGCATATCGTGTAAATGGTATGTCAGGATGCAAACTTTACTTAGCAATGAGTAAATTACCGGCTTTATAATCTTGGTAAAATTAGAATCATAATTCTCCATGGCCACTTTTTTCATATCATCCATCTTCATATCATCATTATACGTGTACTTTCCAGGGTATATCCCATCTGTATTTAAATTGTCCGTGTCACAAAATACTAGTTCACCTTCAATTGTAGCTGGAAACTTGGGCAGAATATCAATGTGGGATGCTGATGTCGAAGCACTGATAGAGTCAGATTGGGGAAAGACCTTGATAGAAGTCACAGGCTCCGCACGGGGTGAAGTCGTAGCACTAGTAGAGAGAAGGGAAGCGGGGCTGATGATTTTACCTGCGACTGCCGAAGCTGCTACTACAGCTAAATAGCGACACAATATGATAAGTGATTCTTATAATAAAAGATTCTATAAGATCATAATACCAGGTGAGGCAAGATACGCAAGTGCATTATGACTACCCATCCGCCCTTTGAAATTTCTATTTGTGGCAGAGATTCCAACTTCTCCATCACGCAATAATCCTGCACCCAGTCCAATACAGGGGCCACATCCAGCCGGTAAAGGTCGCGCACCTGCCTCCAATAGCGCCTGCCAATCGCCCGCAATCTCTGCATCCTTTTGTACCTCACTACTTGCGGCGGCAATATAAAACTCAACCCCTTCCGCAACTTTTCTACCGCGTATTATTTGAGCTGCTTGATGGATATCTGTGGCACGGGAGTTAACACACGATACAAGATAGGCTTTCTGAATCGCAACGTTCGACTTCTCAAGTTCGTGGATTGGAGTAGATACTTTGACGGAATTCGGGCCACTTATGCGCGGACTCAGAGAAGAGAGATCCAGGGTAAGGTGTTTGCTGTATTTTGCGTCCTTGTCGGATTGCATTGACTCTTCCTCTAACTTGCGAATTCTGTGTTCATTAACGCGAATATGCTCCTTTCCATCACGCTCTAGAAGTCTGTTCGCCCTCTTTCGCAGAAATCTAATAGTTACATCATCTACAGGAAACAATCCGGCAAGTGCTCCCCACTCAGTTGTCATATTAGCGATAGCAAGCCTATCCTCTACACATAATCCGTTGATCCCATCGCCCGAAAATTCGATAGCGGAATTCAGAACCTCATCACGATTGAAGAGGCCACATAATGTAATGATTACATCCTTCCCAGTACATCCCGATGGCAGTTCTCCTCTTAGTTCAACTTTGACAACAGGGGGTACTTGCCACCAGGTTTGACCGGTAGCCCAAATTGCTGCAGCATCTGTACGGACTACCGGCGTTCCTAAACATCCTACGCCTCCATACATGTTGGAATGAGAGTCCGATGCTACAGTTAAAGTGTAAGGAAATGCATATCCTTCCTCGATCATAATCTGGTGTCCTATTCCTCGTCCAGCAGGGAAAAAGTCGACGCCATGCTCGTGTGCAAACAGCTCGATGGATTTGTACTTTGTGAGGTTTTGCGAACTGGTGTTTTGTACGTCGTGGTCAAGTGTGAAGACAGCCTGTTTCGGGTTTTTAAATTTAGCAGCACCTATACTCTTAAATCTAGAAAGAAAGTAGAGTGAGTTATACTAGTAGTAATGAGACTGCAATGGGAAATGTTACTTTTTCATCACTGCCCCCGTATTATCATGAGTCATTACATGTTCTGGTTTTATCATCACGAAATCCCCGCTTTTTACGGCATTTTTTGAATCGAGAGTGTAACGCTGCACAATTTTTTCGACAAGATTCTGAGAGCTCCTATTATGAATGTGCAATAGCCGTCTATTGTGCGAAGGAGACAAAAGTAATGTACGTCGTAATGCCAACATTGTATCAAATAAACGATTATCAGAAAATATGCAGAAATTTCACTTAAATACAGATATCAAATTTAAAAAAGAGATTATTAAATTCGAGATAATCAAAGGCAGTCACAATATCAAGCAATAAATTAAAATCGTGAAAATATAAAGCAATCAAAACCAGAAGCAAAATTGGAGCACAGAATTTCTAGGTGACAATTAATGAGTGTGTAGCATTTCTTAAATTTACTTTCCGCTCTACCCGGATTCTTACTTTATTTCAATTACTCAGTTTCCTGAACACAAAAGAGATTATCTAATTCATATCTAGAATATTTATGCTATGGTTGCAATTAATAATGAAACAAGCATTTTAGAAAAAATTAGGGTATTTGAATATTTTCTCAGAATGCTAGAAAAAAGGTAAGATGTTATTCTATGTCGCGAATTTTTTTTGACATTGGTTAATATTGTCAATATACTTAATATGCCCAACCACTATTATGTAAACTTACCGGATACTTTTATATATCAGTTTCGGGCATAAGCCTTTCTCATCTGAAGGCTTGGTATTAAGTGTCCACAATTATATTATTATTAGAGTTATCATAATAAAAGTCTAATGGATATAATATGACGATATTCACAAGAGATAGACTATTAGCGGCTATTAAAATGAAGGGGAACAGGGAAACTCTGCAAAAATTGGAGGATATTGTATATACAAAGGTAAGGGGGAAAATGTAGGTGCAGTCAAATGGATTTCGCATCATTATCAAAGAGCGAATTTTTCACGTAATTACTGTGAAAATTAATGTGATCATCGCCAGAAGAAACGTGTTAGATTTACTCGTCACAAGAAGAGTACCAGAATTCTGCTCAATATCGCTCGAATCCTCGTCCTCTTTGTTGGGGCGATTTAATGGTGCAGCGGCGCATTTGCGTTTATGTGGTTGCCAGAGAGTATTTGACGAGGAATTTGCAGGAAGTGATCGTGGTTGGGTAAAAGTACTGTATCCCATAAGTTCTAGAACGCGCAAGGTTCCAGGGCCAATAGCAGATGCCTTCAACTCTGAATTGGTAGGCTTGCGTGTGGTAAGAGCGTCCAGAGATGTGCCCCATGGTCCTGTTTTATTGCTAAAATTCTCTAGCACTCCAGGGCGCATAAGAAAGTCCTCTGAGAAAGTATAGATATCTGGATCCAAATGTGAAAACGAACTCAGGCCCGTAAATAGCGTGTGCCCCTTAAGAAGGAGTATTTCACCCGCACTTGCTTCAGTCGCATTTGCTGGTGAGTCGTCTGGTAACTGAGCCTCGATAACCTGTGAAGAGGGCGAAGTATATATAGTCAGATTAAGTGAGGGTGAGTGCAACATATCGGCCAGATTAGTAAAGCCTCCCAATGCCAGATATGATGCGAATTCAGTTGCTGACATATTTGAGAAGGTGTTCGGAGGAGGTGGATATTGCAGCGATATTACATTTTTCTGCCCAGCGATATTCCACGCAGATTGAGCCGCACGATAAACCTCAGAGTCGTTTAGAAGAGATTGAACAAATTGGTTCACAAGCGTTCCATTTCCCTCATAGCAATTTCTACGTATCAGGTTGCCAATTTTTTCAAGCGGATATGGTTTACTTGGTGGCGCATTAACTATAAGAAATTTATCAAATATAGAACTGGGTAAAAATCCTGATAGGCGTGTGAGATTTGTTTCTGGGTCCTGGTGAACCAAAGGAGGCGGGGTGAGAAGCTGCAGTTGTTCAGTTGTCATTGGAGGGGAGAGCAATGGAGAGTAGATAGAGTTTGGTGGCAAGAAATAGGGAGCCCATGAACTAACGAAGCCCAGTCCATGAATTATCTCATGGAGGATGATATATTCCATACTAAGTTGGTTAGCTTGTATTGCACTTGGGATGGTCTGTAGCGAAGTGAGTATAATGTTAGAAATGAAATTTCCAATCGTATATATAATCGCATGCAAATACATTTGTTAAGTAAATCTTCTCGACTAGGTCGTGGTTAAATTCTGCATATATATCATAATCGGACCACCGTAAATTGAGAGGAGAAAGCTGCTTCGCCAGAGATTGCGCATAGAGGTAGTTGGGATCGACTCCTTGCAATCCTGGTAATGTCCACTAGGACAAGATATATGTCAATTAAAATTTTCAATTTTCTGTACTTCTATAGAAATACCTGAGCGGAGGGTGCAGCCCAGCCCAGAGTTTCATTGCGACAGTTCCTCTTACAATAGCTACGGTACACTACGTTCATTCTTATAAAAGAGCATAAATTTTTAACAACTGGATGTTAGTATTTCAAGAATTGGATCCTCACCTTATTTGGTGTCTCAAATGTAATTCCTTTGTCACTTTCATCGCTGCGCTTACAATGGTATCTGCCAACTGTTGGCATACTATCGTGTCGGTAATGTTGCAATTTAGATCGGTATGAAAATATAAACCCTGAGGCTGTGTCATGTTTCCGTTGTTGATGCTAATCGTCACATTATGCCTTATCGAGGAGATTGGTAAGGTTTGGCTGCCAGTATTACTTGAAATTACGGTTGGTGAGTATTTCTGCGTGATAGAGGCAGCCTCATCTTTATGACTAAGGATTTCATCCACTGAAGAATCGCGTTTTCGTAGTATGGATGTATCCCAAAATGGATAGGGGAGTACTTTGGCGGAAGATGCGGGTAAATAAAAGCGCTGTTGATTTGAATGTATATGAAGGTCAAAACGTTGAGGGGCGCTCCATTTTGCGACGACAAAAACTAAGTTGCTGAGGGATAAAAAAAAGAGTAGACACCATATTTCCAAAAGCAAGATTTGCATAATGGAGCGAAAGCAAGAAAAAAAAGGGATAAGATGGGGTAGAAGATCTATAGGAATAAGGAAGAAAGCGCGTAAAAGGATGGGTTCTAGCAACCAAGAGTCTAGCGAAACAAAGAGAGGGTAGACTGTATTAAAAAGGATTGCATTTATTCAATATATTCAAGGATACGAGCAGAGAATAGTATGAAAAAGCAGGGATGAAAAGAGATGCAGTTTCAAATAAAGAGTTTGATCTAGAGATTTAAAATAAATGGAGTCTATATTAAGAAATTGGAATCGACTATTAATGGAAATTTTTAAAATGACATCGCTTCGCTAAGAACGATGAGCACAGCAGCGTTTGTCATGAGCGAGGTCTTATTAGAACAAGTTAGCGGTGGCATAAGCTTCAATGGAAAAGGGGCCCTGAAAGCTTTATTATCTTTGCCGAGCTTTTACAGAAGGATTTTTCCACACAATGCGCGCAGGGCTTAGTCAGTCTGGAAAAATATTGGCTGATGCAAATGATTTCATAATGAGTGTTAGGGGAATTTTTCTCGTAGTTTTCATATTTTCGAGAATAGCCCTAAGTCATAAATTTTCATTTCAAAGAGAGAGGACTCGAACTAAATTTTAGTAGGGTAATTTAATCATGAGAAAATCCAGCCTTTTTTAGGACTACGAGTTTCAGAAATTTTCATATATATTTACAATGTGCTTACTAAGTTCGAACAAATAAAAACTCGAGGGATTTACTTTTCGATTCAGTCCATCTAAATAATATCACTCTATCAAGACATTCCTAAAACAACAGAAAATGGTCGTTGAAGCCACCACCGTTACCCCTGCCCCTAAACTGGCAAATGGAAAATCAGCCGTACAGTTCGATTCGATTGAAGATGCTGTGAAGGACATCGGTAGCGATTTTAATTATTCGTTTCGATTATGCAATTCTTGTTTAACATATTTATGCCTTCCGTCCAGCCGAGGGAAAATTTGTTATCGCGGTTGACAATGAAGACCGGGAAAATGAAGGAGATCTCATTATTGCAGCAGAGAAGATGACGACTGAAAAAATGGCTTTTTTGATCCGGTATTCAAGGTAATTTCACTTTATTTTCTTTCACGATCTAGAAATTTCCTTATCCCCAAGCTTTCCGTTTCGTTAGTGGTTATGTTTGCGTTCCCACTACCCCCGAGCGTCTTGCTGAATTGGAACTACCTTTGATGGTGCAGAACAATGCTGATCCTCTGCGGACCGCCTATACGATTAGTGTGGACTACAAACAAGGTTATTTAATTCATAAAACTGTGAATATTAGAGTATAAAAGTTAATATGTTACGCATGTAGGGATCTCTACCGGTATTTCGGCACACGATCGGGCTCTTACTGCTCGCAAACTGGCTGATCCTACATCTCATCCCCAAGATTTCTACCGCCCTGGCCATATGCTTCCTCTGCGTGCTGCGCCTGGTGGCGTTCTGCAAAGGATAGGTCACACTGAAGCTTCAGTTGATTTATGCAAACTTGCAAAGCTCCAACCCGTGGCTGTGGTTTGTGAGCTGGTGAAAGATGATATGTCAGGAGAAATGGCGCGCCGCGACTATTGCTTTAAGTTCGCTCGAGAACATGGTCTAAAGCTTATCACCATTGCTGATTTAGTGAAATATAGACAAGAGCATGGGTTGATAGATTTGTAATGAGGGATTAACAGAAATTGCTGTAAAGAATATTTTCCGGACAGTATATGGGGTATTATATATAAATACTTAATAGCAAGTTATTTATCATTTGTAATTAATGGAGGAGGTTTAAATAACAATATCATTTTTCAGTAGAAAGCTATTTATATATAAAAATTCAATGTTTTGGGTACAAAGTAATAAAAAGTATTTTCTGAAAGTAAATAAAATGGACCATACTATTTCTTTTTTCCTGAAGTCCCTTTGCTCTTCTTCTTTCCAGGCATATTCTTTTGTCGCTGCTTCTTGAACATATTCGAGGGTTTGATACCCTTCTCTGCACGTGTTCCCTCAAGAACCGACGCAACACTCTTTCCTGCAGTCTTTACAACACGTTTAGCATTCCCACCAAACTTCTTCATAGCTATTCTCCGAGCTGCAGATAATGTGCTCGGCTTTGCTTCAGAATCCAAGCTCCGAAACACCCTAACATCGCGTTTTCCGAGTTTGGTACCATTGAGTTGAAGCGCTAGGTCAACCGAAGCACGATCCTGTCGATATCAATTGAAGTAAAATAAATAAGTGTCAGTGTACTTAAAATTTTAGAGATCCAGGCACACGTTTTCACATACATTAAACTGAACATATCCAAAGCCCTTGCCGATATTGGTTTTTTTGTCACGTACAATTCTCACATTTTCTACTTGTCCACAATCCTTGAAGAACTGCCACAGATCCTCTTCTTGCACATCGAATGCTAAATTCCCAACAAAGATACTGCGTTTGTTGTCATGCGATTTCGGATTTATAGCACGGTCAACGCGCAAATGCTTGTTAAGAAAGACTTCTCCGTTTGCGACGAGAGCATTATCAACTGAGCTCTTTTCTTTAAATACGATATATGCATTAAGAACATCACGCTCGGGATGGAGTTTTTTGGTAATGAAAGCGATTTTTCGTGGAAGAAGCTCAGAGAACGCCTAAATGTTGCGGGAGAGGATTAAATGGTTTTCTTGGTGAAAGTTAAAAAAAAAAAGGTCAGCTCTTACAATTGAACGGAAGCGAATACTTGATATCTTGCCGTACTCAGAGAACTTGGCTTTGAGTTTTTTGTAGTCGGCCTAGATCCCACAGAAATACATAAAGTGAGTAGTAATAACGTGAAAAGGCTATGAATATAGTGTACCTTTTGAATACAGGTAGCCGATAGGTTACCAACGAATATTGTGCGCTCTAGCTTCTCTGTCTCTTCTTCTCTCTTTTTTTTCTTAACAATTTCTTCTTTATCACTATCCATATTCTCAGAATCACTCTCATCATTCATTTTATCTTTTTCTCCTTCCTCTTCTTTTATCTCTGGCTTGGATTCGGAAGTGATCTTGAGTTTTTTCGATTTGAGTGCATTTTTAGTGAAATCCTTTTTGCGCTTCTTGACTTCCGGGGCGCCCTTGCCTTCATTATCCTCTTCTTTCGTCTTTGCCGGAGGTTTAAAGACTACCTTTGGGACATTTGCAGGTCCAGCCTAACATGAGTTTGCAGCAGAAAAACATTAATACTAAATATCTATGCCCATAACATGGGCAAGAGTGATATTAATACATACACTGTGTTTGAATAGATCGTCTAATTGACTATCAATGGCATTTGATTTATTCCCAAGCAGAGCTTGTGACAGCGATGTGGGAGTACTCTCTGTCATGGTAAAGAGCGAAAATTAACTCCCCTTTCTGTTAACCGGGTATTGAATATTTACTATAGTATAAATAGCTGAGCCACAAAGAGTCACACATATGCGTGACTCTATTTTAATATTTTAACTAGTAAAGTATTAAAACTGTAGCCATATTAAACACAAATAAACTGTGTTTAGTTGATTTTCTATCTCGTCATTAGTGAGTGATACAGATATTAATATCGTGCTCTGATAAATAAATAAGGAAATATAAAAGAGCCTTTACTGTAATCAAGAAAGGGTAGAAGGATTTATATGCAAGCAAAGAAAATTCATGTAGCTCTAATATGCTTTTTGGAGGTACTAAACCTCTTCTGGCCCTGTGAACGCGTACCATTTAGCACGGCATTCAACTGCTTCACGCCTCACGAGTCTCTTACGGTCATCCAGCGGCTTTGCTAATTCGCGCAGGACCTGTGTCTTATACGGATAGAGAAGGTCATATCGGATTGTAGCCGGAAAGATAGCAAGGCACTTTAGTGATTCAATACGAACACTCTATCGGTATATCAACAAAACAAGGGTCAGATAACAAAAACCATTTGAATTATACTGAAGATGACGATCGGATCAATACCATCGTATTGTGTTGCTGCATTTGAGAGAGGTCAAGCAATAGTGGGACGAGAGATCCGACATGACTACTTATAATACCAGGGGCCTCTTGAATGATCATGGAGAGGGTCTTTAGAGTGGAGTACTTAAGCTTGTCGTCCGGGAGCGAGAGAGAATGAACAAGAAGAGGAACAAACTTTGAATTGCAAATTGTTATTTAACAAGTCGAATGCAAAAGAAATAAATACTATTTTACCGGTCCGAGTTCATTCAGTAATACTTGCTTTGGAATGTTACGGAGTATATGTGACATCGCAATCAAATAACAATACCGGGCATCTATTAATTGAAATATGGGTTATGGCAACTATTTTACCTAAAACTAATAATATATTACCATCGGAAGAATGATGAAAGCCGTCCACAATTTTTGGCATGCAGAAATCAAAGAATCTTTGTTTATACAATAAACGCACCGTGGCAAAGCTTTGTTGCGTCAGAGCAATATCTTTCTCGTCGTCATTGCCAATTAGATTAACAAAGCTCTCAGCAGCGGATCGTCCTAGCTCTGGGTCATGGAAACAGGCGATCATTTCTGAGACCATTTCATAGCCTAAATTGTGTGCTTTGAGAAGCAACCCTTTCGCTAGCTACAGATAATAGGGTAAATTTAAAAATTTGGAAATAAAAGAAAATAGGACGAAGTAGTTGTACCCATTGCCAGACCAAGATTGCTCGTTGACGATCAGTTATTTTGGCAGCCGCGTCATTGATGACCGGTTTAAGAACTTGAAATACATTCGTTTGCAAAAAGTTGGCCATGCTTTCCTCTACAGAATCCAATTAGCAAATGAATGAAAACAAGCATTTCATCATTTATTACCATCCGTCCACTTGTTTATTACAGATCCAAGAATAGTAGCAAGGGAAAGTCGCTGCAGTTCACTTTCTGAATGAAGGCAGAGAGTCATGGTGTCTGTTAAGAATTGAATTATTGATTCAACAGGAATCAGATTCCGGCACGATCCAATTGCAGCACAAAATAGTAGGGTTAAATTAGCTTGAGAAAAGCGCGCATTTGGCTAGTCGTAAAATAAGGCATTAATATAGTAGTATCTGAATAATAGAATGAAATTCAAGCGTACAACTAAAGGTTGAAATGAAACCGACTGGATCTCTTCCAACTTAAGCCACGAGATATCGCCAAGTAGAAATGAACCGAATACATTCCGCAAAAATTCATCTTGCTGTCTAAAACACAAAAATGCGAACGATTATTTAACTTTAAAGAGCTAATTAGATGTTTCTCTATTGCATACTTCGTGTCTAGATTTCTCATTGTGATTGCAATTATACGTGCCACCCTATTCAAAACATCTTTATCGGTCATCGCGCTAGCAGCTGATTCTTCTTGTTGTATCGTAGGCTTAACGCACAACGCAATTAGGTGAGGGACAAATATGTTGATGAATCTACCGATATCAGTGTGCTTTTTCAACGATTTAGTAAGTAGGAGACTAAGGAGGCAGTCAAGAAGCGCACAGGGATAGCTTGCATCAAATGAGTCACCTAAAAGAAAATTATGTAATTCACATCAATAACACGAGAAAAAAACGTGTAGGTACCTGCTCCATTTAGCTTCCGTAGTAATTGAGGAGCTGTCGCATCAAAAAGAATGGGATCTATGGCGAGCTCTGATATTGCTTTAAGAATATCAGTATATGAATCTTGGTTGCCTGCGGCTTCGTCAGCTGTGTCTGGAAGCCCGGAAATTAGTGTCGGCATCGCAACATCCAAAATAATTTCGGGTTTTAGTTGGGCAAGCTGTGATAACGCTTTCAATGACTCCGAACTACATAGGTTGTAGGCGTAGTTTTAGTAATTACTTTATATTATGAATTATGAAAGATAACCATACCTCATTTCAGTATCGGATTCATTTAAAATTCCATGAATCAAATGTTGCACCACGATTCCGGTCTCGTTGTCTGATAAGAAACGACGGTGCAAAACAAGACTCTTGAGGCCAGAAAGCCCAGCAAGTCGGAATCCGTTGTACTCGTTGGAAGATATTAACGCATCGGTAAACAACTCAAAGAGCCGATCTTTATCGGAGAGGAGAGGGGTTACAAATTCGGAGTCATCAGCTATTTTGTAAGAAGGCGGATTGTGATCAAAAATAACGAAAAATGCAGAGATTATTTCAGTTATTTACTTTTTGACTTCGTTTCATCAATTGACCCATAGAGCATTCGGCTTGACTCTAAAAATCCCCAAATAATGTCAAGTAACGCTTTTCGCCTTGTTATTACTTCACTCTCTCGATATAGCTGTAAAAGTGTTGGTAGTACGGCACTAGCAATAGTAACAAAAGCCGGGTCTATTGAAACAAAAATTTAGCAAACGCATTTAGAAGTCAATGAAAAATCGATCAATTCAATGTGCTATTAACCTGATGCAGAAGCAGCAGATTGCAATATTTTCCCACTCGGTTTAGCTTGCTTAAGTTCTGGTTCTTTTATTTCGTCAGTACACTCATTAATCAGTGGACGTAAAAAGGCCTCCATCGGGTCAGATTTAGACGATAAACTGACATTCGCAGACAAGACCATACTAGTGCATCGGATGGCGTCTAAGGCAGCATTTTCAATAGCGTCTTCTGTCGCATTATATACCTAAATCAAACACTCATTTAATTAACATATATAGTAAGAAAGATAAAAATTTACAACTAACTCCTTCTTTTAGATGAAGCCGCAATTCCTCTAGATGGGGAACAAGAGCATCCACTCCATACACTGGTGCACATGCTACAAGCGTCTCGAATGCGTCTCTCTACGGCAAAGAAATTAAATCATGAAATTAGATTTAAAACCGTTAATAAGAAAAATTACGGACCTTTGCATTCCCAGAGCTAGATGACATCTTTTCTAATAATAGTGGCATAGCGAACTTTGCAAAGAGAGGAGACGAGGAAAGACATGCCCTAATTATGAAATCTTAAGTTTAAACCTCCTTACATTAAATATAAATGTTATACAAACCTAAGATTGATTTTCAAGTCTTCGGCAGTTATCCCATAAGGATCATCAGGAGGCGGTCTAAATGTAATCGGAAAATAGCAAAACGTGACCTCAAACAAATCCTGCAAGAAAAATATAGAGATGTCGTGTGAGATATATGATGATCCTCACTAATATATAGTTTGTTTGGAGGTTTACCTCGACATGGTTTGTGATATCAAATTCATCTATTATGCGTTTTGCTAATGTAAACGCAAGCATTAGGTTGCGTGGATCCTTTTCCCCATCCAACGCTTGCACAAATCCGAGTACGAAATCCGATCCAAGTTTTTTTAAAGCTAATGCACGTAGTGTCATTCAGCTCATTTTTTAAAAGCAAATTCAAAAAAAAAAGGATCAAACCTTGAAGATACTCGTGCATTAACCCATCAAATATTTGGAATATCACATATCTTGTTGCTTGTTGAAAATTTTGCACGCTAATTGTCGAAAATATTCTTTTTAAAAAGAATATACAATTATTATTTAGCCAGTTTATATACAAGATCTTATAGACTTACGCCTTTGTCACTTTCAAAGCATCTTCATCAGTAAAACTTGGGAATTTTTGTAGTGTAAGTATCCCCTTAAGTAGCTCTGGAACACATACTGTGTCTGATAGTCTTTCACAAAAAAAATCGACTAAAACAGTAGCTGATAAATTAAAATGATGGGAACAAAATAATAGATAAGCATTACTACGCAGATGAAAAACAAATATAGATAATACTTACTTTCTTGTTTACTGACTAGTGTAGCGGGACATTTTGCTAGGACAGTAGAGAGAAGTTCAATTCCTGAACAAAAACTAGAGCATTAATTCAACTTTTTAAACTTGAATTTTACTCATCCACTAGCATTGTACCTTTAGCGCGAACAATTGCTTCGTCACTGGTCAAATATTCACCAAGCGCTTGAACAAGTTCAAGTAAACCATTTTTATTTCCATGATCAGCTACAACTACGTAGAGAATAAAACGAATTAATATGGAAGATCAAAATAACTACAGCTCCAAATAATCTGATAATTTTTTGAATTGCGAGTTGCCACCATTTCTTATCAAGTAGATAGCTGAAGCTTAAAGGTGCGGAATTCTTTAATTTACCTTGAATGATTGCATCTCGTACAGTCGATAATTCATTGTAAGAATCCCCTGAAGAAACCCCTGTTATATAATTTCTCACGTATCGCTGTAGAGACATGTTCTATAATTCTAAAATGATCTCGAGGCTTAATGAAAATAAACATATATTTTAAGATTATATAATACGCCGCAGCTTAAATTTGTTTGTCAAAAATTAAATCAGATGTTATATGCATGTAAATATTTAAAGACAACAAGTCCCTTTATTTTTCTTAGTAAAATGCTTTAAAACTTCCAAGATTTCCATCGTTCGTCAAACTGCTCTTCCTCAATGGCTTGAATTCCATCCTGTTCACCGACATTGTCACCAGAGACAGCCAACCTCTTTCCACTAGACTTAAACAAGTACTTAGGCGTTTCGAAAGCCAGGGCCGGTTCTTTCTTTTGCTTTCGAGCCAAATCTGCTTCAATCATCTATAGACAAACGAGAATTAATGATATGAAAAGTTTCTTGAATAGCTTCCACCTACAGATCCATAGGTATGATCCAAGAAATCCTCAAGTACAAATGACTGCTTATCAAACTTCTCCGAAAATATTTTTGCCAACGAAGATACATTAGGATAGTAGTGTTCTTGAAGCATCTTAACTTCCCATAACGAGCTCTCTTGGGCTCCGCAGCGATATGGATCAAGCTCATCAAAATTGTACGGATCTTGATCAACAGCTGTGGGGGTATCGCGATGAATTAGTGACATACAAATTGGATGAGCCTTGAGGAGATTGTAAATCATAGGAATGAGAATCACTATTCCAGAAGGAGGCGCTGAAAGAGAAAGACGAGCAAATCGTTTTATGAAGGCAGCTATTAAAGTGGTCGGGAGATATCTATAATCAAAAAATTAATACGAGACAAAATAGGTTATAATTTGCATATGAAAGTTACTTAGAGCTCATAAAGAGGGTCAATAGCCGGAAGAATCGGGAGCGGTATTTAACATGCATTACGTTACGGTCAAGAAGCTGATAAAGCTTAGGATAGAAGTCTGGGTAATCTCTAAAAAGAGTGAAATAGTTCTCGAGTCAAAAGTCTGCTAAACAATGTATAGTAGGAGTAGTTACAGGTTATGCTCGTTAATTAAGGTGAATAGACCGTTTAACGCTAATAATGCAATGGACCCTCCTTGGTTATAAGAATCAGTCAAGAAATCCATGAGCATAGTTGGTTGAGGCATGTGTGGAATAATCCTTTTATGTATAATGAGGAGCGTCTTCTTGTATATAGCAGGTGTAAGTGGGAGACGTAATAAGGCAAGCCAACAATCAGCATACGCGCGACGGTGAGGAAGTAATTGTAGGAGCAAGGGGCGTGTATCTGCCATGGGTTTATTATCGATGTGTGGCTTGTTAGGTTTAGATTCTGTTATTTCATCGTCATCTGAAAAAAATAGAGAATCCGCAGCAATCGCATCGTCAACACCTTTATCCGATTTGTTTTCACTTGTATTTACTTGCTCTATTGAACAAAAGTTACTTAGTATACTATTATATATAAAATAAGATTTATAATGACAATACCTGGTGCAGGATGTCCTGTCCAAAATTCATCAAGTTCGCTCTCCTCAGTGGGCATTGTTCTTAGATTCTCAAGTATAGCAAAGACATTTTCCATTATTACCGATGGGGGAACAGTCCTTTTTTTTCTATTTGTTAAAAATAAAATAATAAAAATTATTATTATAAAAAATAATACAAACGGTGTTTGACTCTGAGTTCAAATGATACATACCTTGGACTTATTATTGTTTTCTGGAGCATCAGACAATTCACTCATAATTTTCCTAATTGAGTAACAACACATTAATATAAATGAACTTCTCTTGCAAATCTAGGCTATGCTTACACTGCATTCTTGAGAAAATAGTATCGAATGTCATCGAATACGTTTATATACTTCTCCACAAATTCGGTCTGCAATGGCTGCGAAAAATTATGTGTTCCGAGCAAAGCATTTAAAACTCGATAAAAATGGTTATTTGCGAAATGATGGCTCCCCGATTGAGAAGTTAGGAGCTGTGATTCTAATTTGAGAATTTCCATAAGCACATTGAGGGCAGGAACTTGAAGACCGGGCTCTTCAGATTGAAGTAGTGCGAACAAGCGAGTGAGGTAGCGGAGGTAGTTATCCCGCAACCAAATAGTAACTGTAGTTGTCGAATCTTCAGAATTCTTCTGCTTCGGCTTTTGAAGATCTCCTTTCGTTATATAGCGAGAGAATATACGAAATAGTGCATGAAATGCAGCATGTATAATTTGTGGAGGATTATTCTATATTTTAAAAATAAATTTTTTAAGCAAATGGACCGTATTATCAGAGCAGATAATAACATACTTCTGTAAGATCCAACAATTCAACTATATTGTTAAGATTTGCCTTGCTCTGGTGGACACTCCGCTCGAGCTCACGAATGTGAGCAATTGTTGTTTTAATTACCTCTTTAGAAAGAGCCTATTCAAAAATAAGATAACTAAATTTTGAAGCAAAAGCTAAAGCATTTTGTTCTATACCTTCTCATTATATTCCCTCTTGCGTTTCTTCAGTGGTGCCATTTTCTATATATTAATGTAATGGTTGATAGTAAGAAGAGCAAATAAAAAAGTAGTCAAAATACGCCACATATTTGTTTATATTGTGGCTTTGAAAAAACGTCTAATAAGGACTATTCACATATATAGAGTCTCATAATTCTGGGAGATCCAAGGAATCTATGATAGCCATGGCAAGACACCCCCTTTTTCTCCTCTCGCGCTCAATAGTTCCGCGCTATTTTCTTCGTAATAGTAATCTTCGGATCGCACATCTTCACACTACCCCCATCTCCAAAGCAAATATTGGGATTCTTGGTCGCATGAATCCTTGGGCAAAGGCAACAAAACAGGTTGAAAGTCAACAGCCCAAGAGCGAAAAGCCTCACAACACCAATGATAAGAATCCACTCGACAAGATTGATTTATCAATGGATGTTACGGTCGACAATGTGCTTGAAGAAGCTCCGTAAGTATATAATATATATTGCTTCTTATATTTGTTGCAATTTAACATTCAATTCTAATAGATGGAAGAGGGCAGATCCTATTACTGAACCGGAAGAGATTCGTAAAATTATCAAGGAGATAGTTTTATCTCATACGCAAGTGTCCGATGTTGGAGAGGAATGGCTCCAAATTAAATTGGATTCCACCGACCTCAAATTCCAGGTATTTGCGAGTGTTTCTTTGCATTATCCACTCATTATTTAATTGTTTCAACTTTCTTATAGATCCTTAAAGAAAGCATTGTGAAAATAGGCAAGGATATCCCAAATCTAGAGTTGAATAACATTGCAACTATTCAAGATGCCGTTGATTACTTTATACAAGTTGAAGAACCTATCTCGAAGCAATCCCATCCTGTTGCATATTGGTTTAAGAATCATGCTGACGAGCTCCCACCTAATATGCAATTCGTCCCATATGTGAAAGAGCGAGGAGTGAAGCGTGGAGAGCGGCTATCGGTAAAAAAGAGAGAGGGCTATTAAAGATCACATTTTCATATCACGTGTAAATATAAATTCTATATTTTAATCGAATTAGAATGATAAAAAGTAAAATGATAAAAGCTTAAGATATCAATATACATTAAAATTGTATAGTAGCGAATGATATATAAATATGGAACTACTATGAATATCGTTAATTTATAAGGGTTACTCTACAAAGTCATGGAGCTCAATATCGCTCTGATCGCCAAATTTTATGTATTTTTTCACTTAGCGTTGGACCAACTCTCTTTCGCGTTACTACACTGTTGCATACTCTACTAATCATTAGTGCCTCTTCCCCTTCCTCCACACGCACATATGCGTCGAATAGAGAGCGTGGAGTTTCATATCGCCGCACGATCTCAGCGGCTCTATCTGTGCTGACACCACGTATCGTTTTAAGCATTTTAACGAACAAGTCTCCTAAGCAGAGTGTTCGATATTTGCTATTAAGCTCCGAATAGGCAACATATGGAACAAGATAAATGCGACTTGGATACTTGATAGCAAGTTGTCTTTTTAGGGCAAGAAAAGTGGCACGTTCAATGACGGAAGATGGGATACCAAAAAGCTGGGAGTCCTGTAAGTAAAACGCTCTGTCAACTTCACTGGAACAAGAATTCTGGATTAATTAGTAGTTATACCAGGTGCATTTTTTTGATGCTATGCGTTAAATATGCAAGATATTTGATGGATTCATCAATCGTTGCCGTACGTTTAACGAAGAACTCGTCGACTACTTGAGTTGAAGAGATAGCTGACATAATAGCTTGCATGCCGAACTGCCTCGCTTCGTCTACATTATAATCTTCTATTAAATAAATGATTTGCGAAGCACCAGATTGGCTGAGACGAAACTAAATGTTATGTTCGAGATTAGGCAGAAGAATACGAGAATTTAATATGTTTCTACCTTTTGTTCTTTAAATCGCCCATCTTTTATACTTTGCACTAAATCGTCCATACGCTTTCGTTCCACGACATAATCCAAAACCAATTCTTTCCCGGTTGCCTTCTCTTTAGCCACCCAAATAACATCGCCTAGTTCCAAGTTTCTGACCTCAACAGCCACACCCTCTTCCTCCAGTTTATCGGCAATATAATCCCTATCTTTTTTCATTCGTATTTCACGCGTGTCAAGCAAAAGTATAATTTCAAACGTATTAGGCGAGAAAACTATTGGATCAAAGGACGAAAGCGAATCTAAGTTTTCAGCAGGAATAGAACTACTGGTACGCGAGATGGATGGTAATTTTGACCCTGATGAATTAATCGGCAAAGAATGAGAACGTATTAGAGAACTGCTGAGGGAGCTATGTCCTGAGGGATAATCAGCATTAATAGCCGATAGATCATTTAAGAGGGTGGTTGAAGATCTATCCAATGTGTTACTGCTGTCAGGATAATCTTCGATTATAACTCTACCCGGATCTTCATTCTCAATATCTGGTAATTGAGCCGCGTTCTCGTCCAGACTACTGGATTCGACCGCGTGTAATTGTTTCGCTTGTGCAGCTTTAGCAAGTTGTCGCGCAACTTCAATTCCAACATCCGTTAACATAAACCGTGTACCAGATTTGTATACATACTCCTTCTCCAGTAAAGTTTTCATTGAGCTCCAAGCCTTAAAATAACCTCCTTTTCCTGGTACATCGAAGGATGAATCGCAGTGAGGACGGGCGTCTTGGATTATATCCCTTTTTCCAATAAGAACGCCAGGGTTCAAATTATGATGCTTAAGAAGAGATATAAGAATGGCATAGGCCCCAGAACGGTAGACAGGGACATACATCCGTGCTTTGCGTTTTTTAGGCTGATTTTCGCTCTGAATTTCCTGGTCAGCCGAGTTTGTTCTTATTAATACAGTGTTTGAAGTGTGCCCATTGCTGCGCTTTTGAAATGAAGTAGCTATTACAAAAAAATAGTTATAACAAACGCTGCTCTAGAATACTGGAATGCATGAAGTATCTACCCTCAGGCAATTGAGGCATTGGCAAATTATTTTCACGACAATACTCCTCCATCTTTTTTTCTAGTCGCTTCACAATTCCGGGGCCAATATATGAGAGTTGTATAGCCTCTGCTGGATGCTGAAATGGAATTGGATAGGATTGCATAGAATCATAGGCCTAGTTTAAATCATGAGAATATTGTCTTGTCATATAACAATAATGCCCTAAAATCAACCTTCCGATAAGTATGGTAGGCTTTATTTCCAGCGGCTTTGTAATCCTCTACCCACTCGCCGATCCATTGCAATAGTAGGGGGTTTCCACACGGCCGCGCTTTCAGGGTCATTATTATCTCAATAGCGCGACTTGAATGTACGCGTTCTCTATAATTATTATCCCGTTATGGGATCTTAAGATTCGGAAGTGATGATGTAATCATTTCTGAACGAGATGTTTCCAAATCATCCCCTCACTCTCTTTCTCTCCTACTATAAATACCTTTGCCCGCTCATTTTCACGGGAATCATGTCCAACAATAATCTAGTGGCAAGTGTTTCTGATTTAATAAAGATCCAGCATTTTCCTACTCAAAGAAATCAAAAATTTTTGTTACTCATTTTTTTTCTTTCAATTTGTATTAACTTTCAACCAATCTATAGTCTACGGTCTATCGTTTTGTCATTGATGATGTGATAAGCAACGTTCGAAATGATTTTGAAGACATGGGTATAGATGAGGCCGTTCTCATGGAATTGCAACGCGTTTGTGTCCCATTTTCTTTTTTTTATAAAGATGAGAATATTAATACTCTATCTAGTCTTGGGAACAGAAAGTGGCTGAATCACAAGTAGCTGGCCTCGGTGAACACGATGAAGAATATGATTATAATGAAGAGTACGAATCACAACAACTTCACTCCCAGCAACCTTCTGGTGAGACGGTAGGGTTTTAATTGATTTCTCGAGACATTTTTACAGAGAGATCTTACATATCAGTATATAGGCAGTACAGGCTGCTGCAAATCTTGCTACGTTGGCTTCTGCTAGTGTTGCTATCCAAAATACAGAATCAAATGGTGTCGGCCGCCCACAACCGTTTTTAGTAATTTTCTACTTTAATAATTAGACACAAGAATATTACATTAATGTTGTATTTTTAGCCTCCTCGATCTATTGAGGATCAATCGCAGATTGCCTCCCAGCTGCATTCCCAACAGCAACACCAACAGTTACAACAACAGCATCATCTACATCACCAACAACCAAAACCGCAGCAGCCGCAACAACAGACACAACAGGGAATGAGCGGGAACCGACTTGTTCTTCCTGGAGGAAGCGGTCGGATACCTCAGCTAGACGGTGCAGATGATACAATAGCTATACGACTTGAGGATATTGAATGTGATTTCACTATTACGCCTCGAACACGGCGGATTGCCCAGGTTGATGGAGAAGAGGATGCGGTAAATTATAGTTGCTAAATAGCAACTTTTTAGTTTGCTTTTCCTAATATACTTCCACAAATATAGGACGATGATATCAACTCGGAACTAGACGATACCGATGAAGAAGAAGAAAATGCCGATGGGGAAGATGGTGCTGTTGGTGGCAACATTGTTCTGTGCCTTTATGATAAGGTAACCAATTGATAAATTCTTTTAAAATCTACTACATATATAAATCTTCGTTATATATAGGTAACACGGACAAAAAATAAGTGGAAATGCATTCTCAAGGATGGTGTTGTATTCCTAAATGGACGCGACTATCTATTTCACAAGGTAATCTAAATTCAAAGCTCCTAATTTAATCATTAAATCAAACTTCTCGATTCTCTAGGCCAATGGTGATTTTGAGTGGTAAAAAGCTGGAGATTCTGGACTATAAAATATGCTCTTTCCAGCTGGCTCCATCTTCTTTTTTTTTTGTATTTCCTCTCTCTCCTTCTCTTTCTGATGGCTGAAATGAAAGAAAAGAAAAACAAGAAAGAGAAATCGCCTTTATCTTAAATTTCTTTTGTACACTTTTTTGCACACTAGTGAGCAATGTTCTTTCTATAAAGATTCATCAAAGTTCTGCTATTTGACCCAGGTTGACTCAATGAATATCCATAAAGAAACCGGCTCAATGTTGTTCAATCAGTTTAGTATTTTAACGCTCTGTTGAAAATGATGACTGGAAAAATAATTTTATGGCAAACAAATAATAAACACATATGTTCACAAGCGACGACCGCGACGACCACCCTTACGTCGAGTAGAATCAGTGGGAATCGGGGTAACATCCTCAATACGTCCAATCCGCATGCCAGCACGAGCCAATGCTCTTAATGCGCTCTGTCCACCAGGTCCAGGGGTCTTCGGCCCATTACCACCTACTGCTCTCATTTTAATGTGCAAGGCAGTGATGCCGAGCTCTTTGCATCTAGCAGCAACATCCTGTGCCGCCAACATAGCAGCGTATGGAGAGGATTCATCACGGTCGGCTTTTACTTTCATTCCACCGGTAACACGCACCATAGTTTCGCGACCAGATAGATCGGTCACATGAACGAAGGTATCATTAAAGGAAGCGAAGATATGTGCAACGCCGAAAACAAGTTCTCCTTCGCGCACCTGCGGACCAAGTGAAATGTTCTCTTGGACTTGGGTTTTCTTTGCTTTTTTGCCTGACTGTTAAGAAGAATATAAACTACATTGTTAGGACTGGATTTAAAAAAGCCATCAAAACATTGAATCCTCCACTACATCCCGCTATCATCATAATATGCAATGAGGTGTACAACATGACTTCATGTTATATTATCTCTTACATGGATATAGAGGATGGATGGATGGATGTACCTACCATAGTAGATTTATGGACTTAAAGAGAGGAATAACTATATTATGCAATATAATAATCTATATCTTCTCTCTAAGCTGCGTCTTGTCACACAAAGTCTTTTTCCCTTTAAATGTGCCTTCAATGTGACCATCATCTACAACGTTTCTTTGAAAATATTGATGAGTTACCCATTCTACATTTTTTTATTGCAACTTAAGTAATATCTACTTATGGCTGTTTGATGAAATATATAAATACAAGAATCATACCTGAAAAATAGAATTGCAGCAGATATTTATCAACATTTTTGCACAGTAGTGAAGAAACCTCAAGTGTATAAACACTCCTATCATAATAATTCGTAAATTTAGGTTTAGAGAATCTATTTTTTTAACTTTTAGAGGAGACCCGGCGTGCTAACCAGCTATATCATGATATCAATCTCTATTATCTCTTTAAACTTGTTTCATTTTTCTACAGAAGAAGGGTGTCCTCCAAAAGGCAACATCAGCAAAGAAATTGGCCATGGCCGAGAGTGCGAGATCTCTCTTGTGGAACAAAACAAGAAAATAATAGGTTGGTTATCTTATTATTAGCATCATAATATAGTTGGATGACGAGCTGGGGCCTCTCCAACAGATTAAAAGCTGCAAAATAAAGGGGAAAAAAATGCCATATTCGAAAAATTTTTTGATAGTAAAGACAGCCAATTGTAAATGTTTACTAATCAAAACCTACTATCATTCTTATGCTACCCAATCAACAACTTTTGAACAGTTCCGAAATTCTCTAAAGGAGGCAGTAAAATCATCTAATATTGCAGAAATATTGCGAATACCTAGAGTTATGTATTTTTTGCACTACTGCAGTGTTTTATTATCGTAGCGATGTAGCGTAATAGCTGATTGAACATGGCCTTTTTCTGCCATAAATTACAATTAAAAGGTATAGATATTATGATACTCCATGAATGAGATTTACAGGAAGCGAGTCATGATTTAATCTGATTTTGATATATTGATACTATAACTTATTTATTGAAAAAAAAAAAAGAATTGCATATGTTATCATTATTGTTCATTGCAGACCCTCTTAATATATTCTTCAGACATGAATATATTAAAACAAACTGTATTGCTTGCTTGCGTAGACGTGTGCCCGAAACTCGAGTATGTTTGGGAACTTAAATGATCTGATTTTCTTATTGTTATTCATCACTCAATATGGTATAGTGGTTTTGAATTATTTCCATTTCAAAACAATGGAATCTCCTTCGATTAATCAGCAAAGCCTCGAAAATTATCTCCGACCTAGTTAGTATATAAGTAAGTCTTCTGAGTGGGTATGAGCTAATCCCAAGAGCAGCAACATGTCACAGCATATAATTCAGATTGATATTGTTTCCGATGGTAAGTTATTGCCCATTGTCAGTCCTTTCACTTAATTTCCTTTGTCCTTTTATCAGAATTTCTTCTCTATTACAGTCGATACTTTTTTTTTACACTAGCATGGTATTAAACATATTTATGTTAGTTACATGTCCTTGGTGTTACATCGGAAAGCGTCGTCTAGAAAGAGCTATACGCAGTTTTCAGTTAAATCACTCTGAAGTCCAATTTAGCATTGAATGGCACCCTTATCTACTTGATCCAGTTACACCACCTCGTGAGAGTTATAAAAGAATGGATCGAATGCGGCAGAAATTTGGTACACAAGCAGAAGAGGCCGTCAGTCGTGTAATCCAAATTGCTGAAACTGAGGGACTTAAAATGGTTTGGGATTATTATACCGGTTCAACTATTGATGCCCACAGATTAATCAATCTTGCGAAGCAACTTGATAATGGTGATAAAATGAGGAGTCTTGAGAATGCTATCGTAGAGGCGCTCTTCTCAGCTATACATGTACAAGGTAGAGATATTACCCAATACGAAATCTTAGCAGATATTGCAGCAAGTGTTGGAATAGATAAAAGGATGGTGTTGGCATACTTGCAAACTCCACAAGGAGAGATGGAGGTACGTCAGGAGGCTTCACGAAACTTCCGGCGTAATATCAATGGTGTTCCACATTTCCTTGTTGGTAAGAGATATGCTTTGGGTGGAGCCCAGGAAAGCGAGATATTTGTAGAGGTATTTGAGATGTTGTTAAAATTGGAGACCCCCTGATGGCCCCTTGTATTATTTGTTTTTTTATTCACATTTTCATAAATAATCTTCCTTATATTTCAAAAATTTCCGCTGTACGCTTTACTATGCAATCGGTGCTCTAATTAGTCGAAGTACACATTATCTAACTATTTTCCTTTATTTTCTATATTATTTAACATACATTTCAAAGGTTATCAGATATGTTCTCATATTTTGTAATTGTTGCAAATATAACGGAATACTTGCAGAGTTTTTGAAAGAATCGCCTAGCACTGATTACGCCATCGAGAGCAATGAAAAGGGTTAGGTAGACAAGCCACAAATGATATTCACTCTGACTTTCCATTCTAAATAGCCTACACAGTTGTAGATGCACAGACCTCAATGATGCAATACACCTATATAGTCTCATCTAATATCTAGCACGCTTTTTTTTTTATACTTTGCCCTAAAAACTTATCGGCTACATATAGCTTGCTATTTGGAAATCATCTATGGTAAAGATTTACTGGGGAAAAAAAATTAATATAATTCTATCCCTATAACAAATGGTCATAAGAAAAACGGAAGGAAAACACAAGGATGCAGGCAGAAAGGATGGAGATGCTCCAGATTTCAATATATTTTT